>NW_022681471.1:84467823-84851056 GCF_009764315.1 Trachypithecus francoisi | reverse complement strand
TATTGGCTGGTATGGCCATCTCTGCAGGAAATGCAAAGCCAAAGCCACATGAGTGTTAAAGCTGGTCAAGTAATATTTACTTTTATTTACTTATTTTTGTACTTAAATACCTAATACATGTAAGGTTAGTAATGTTTATGTCCTTTGTGGGAGCAGGAAGGCTATAGAGTCCATCTGCCACCAAGTTGAAGATGAATCTCTTCTGGGGGATTTTTCTTTAAAGCTCTTTCATTTAAAAAATCATTTAGGCCAGTCACAGTGGCTCATGCCTGTAATCCTAGCACTTTGGGAGGCCGAGGTGGGCGGATCATGGGGTCGGGAGTTCGAGACCATCCTGGCTAACACGGTGAAACTCCGTCTCTACTCGGGAGGCTGAGGCGGAGAACGCTTGAACCGGGAGCAGAGGTACAGTGAGCCAAGATTGCACCACTACACCCAGCCTGGGCGACAGAGTGAGACTCCATCTCAAAAAAAAAAAAAAAAAAAATCCTTTAAATTTGTTTAAAATCCTGGCCGGGCACAGTGGCTCACGTCTGTAATCACGGCACTTTGGGAGACCGAGGCAGGTGGATCACCAAGTCAGGAGATCGAGACCATCCTGGCTAACACGGTGAAACCCTGTCTCTACTAAAAACACAAAAAATAGCCGGGTGTGGTGGCGGGCGCCTGTGGTCCCAACTACTCAGGCGTCTGAGGGGCGGCAGAATGGCATGAACCCGGGAGGTGGGCATGCAGTGAACGGAGATCTCACCACTGCACTCCAGCCTGGGCAATAGAGCAAGACTCCGTCTCAAAAAAAAGAAAAAATTAAAAAAAAAATTGTTTAAAATCCTGAATCTCTTTGGGCAGAGCACTTAAAAAACAATAAAAATGAAAGATTTTTTTTTCTTTTTTGAGATAGGGGCTGGCTCTGTCACTCAGTCTGGAGTGCAGTGGTGCAATCTTGGCTCACTGCTACCTCTGCCTCCCAGGTTCAAGCCATCCCCCCACCTCAGCCTCCCACATAACTGAGGGACCACAGGCTCATGCCACCACACCCAGCTAATTTTTGAATTTTTTGTAGAGATGGGGTTTTGCCCTGTTGCCAAGGCTGGTCTTAAACTCCTGAGCTCAAGCAATCTGCCTGCCTCGGCCTTCCAAGTGCTGGGATTACAGGCGTGAACCACCATGCCTGGCCAGAAAATGTTTTTAAAATGAAAAGAAAGAAAAAAAAAGAAATTTTTTAAAAATCCTGAATCTCAGGGACCCAGAATTAAATTGTTTCGCTCAATAATTGTGGCAGACAGACCCTAAGGATGACCTCCAAAGATTCCCACCTCCTGACATCCATGCTTTTGTATCACTTCTTTTTGGATATAGGCAGACTTGCTTCTCACCAATGGAACATGGAAACGCTGATGGGTTGTCTCTGCTTTCATTAGGTAACATAATATGGCAAAGGTGATGGGATGTCACTTAAAACATAACATTATATTATATATGACTCCACCTTAGAAGACTGGGATTAGAGACCTCTTCCTTGAGCCAGCACCTGTAGTGCAGCCTCATGAGACTCTAGAGAATCCAGCTAAGTTGTGCCCAGAACCTTGACCCACAGAAACAGACAATAAATGTGTGTTGTCTTAAGTCAAAACTTCATGGTAGTTTCTTACACAGCAGTAGAAAACCAATACAATCAGGCCGGGTACGGTGGCTCATGCCTATAATCCCAGCATTTAGGGAGGCTGAGGTGGGCAGATCACTTGAGGTCAGGAGTTCGAGACCAGCCTGGCCAACATGGCAAAACCCCATCTCTACTAAAAATACTAAAATTATCCAGGCATGGTGGTGCACACCTGTAATCCCAGATACTCGGGAGGCTGAGGCAGGAGAATCACTTGAACCCAGGAGGCGGAGGTTGCAGTGAGCTGAGCTCGCAACAGTGCACTCCAGCCTGGGCGACAGAGTGAGCCTCCATCTCAAAAAAAAGGAAGAAAGAAAGCTAAAACAATAATACTCCTTAGTTCGTGGTCTCATCATCAACCTAGACATGCTACCACAAGGGAATAATAATAGCACCTTCCTTATAAGGCTATTATAGCGATACCATTATTTTAATCTTGCAAATGACTTAGAACAGTCTGTGGTACATACATCAGTGTTTTTAAGCTGTTTCTTGTTGAAGGATGGTGGTCCCATCTTCATCCCAATAACTTCCACATTTACACTGTTGAGGCCTGCTTATGATATCCATTTTTGCCATCTCTGCAGATTTCACAGGTTTCTGGACCATTCCTTACCCTATTTGGCATCTTGTATCCTTACCCTGTTTGGCATCTTGTATCCTTACCCTCTGGCATATCATGGAGCATCTTGCCTGGAGGACATGATATTTAATTTAGCTGTTTCCGCAAGACCCTTTTATTTACTTCTGTCTCTTTTTTTCCATTTTTGCGATAAGTACACATACACAAAATTACCATTTCAAAGTATTCAGGTCAGTGATGTTACTACAACCATTATCATGTTCATCACCTCAAACAGAAACCTCATGCCCATTAAGCAATCACTCCCCACTCCCTCCTCCCTCAGCTGCTAAAACCCAAATATGCTTTCTGTCTCTATGAGTGTGCCTATTCTGGATATTTCGTATAAATGGAATCATATAATACGTGGCCTTTCATGTCTGGTTTCTTTCATGTCACACGTTTTCAAGGTTCATCCATGTTGTAGCATGTGTCAGTGCTTCATTCCCTTTTATGGCTGAATTATATTCTATTGTATGGACATAAATTTTGTTTATCTATTCATCAGTTCATAGACATTTGAGATGTTTCTACCTTTTGGCTTTTGTGAATAGTACTGCTGTGAATATTCATGTGCAACACTTACTTTCAATTATTTTGGGTATGTACCTAGGAGTGGAATTGCTGGGACATATGATAATTCTTTTTAATCTGTTGAGGAACCCAAACTGTTTTCCACAATGGCTGTGCCATTTTACATTCCCACCAGCAACATACAAAGGTTCCAGTTTCTCCACCTCATCACCAAAAATGTTGCTTTTTCTGTTTTGTTTGTTTGTTTGTTTTTATGGTCATCCTAGTAGGTAGGAAGTAATATTTCATTGTGGTTCTGATTTCGTTTCCCTATGACTGATGATGTTGAGCATTTTTTCATGTGCTCATTGGCCATTTATATATCTTATTTGGAGAACTGTCTATTCGAACCTGTTGCCCATTTTTAGGTGGATGATGATGATGATGATGATGATGATTATTATTATTATTCTTTGAGACAGGGTCTTGCTCTGTTGCCCAGACTGGAGTGCAGTGGTGTAATCATAGCTGACTGCAGCCTCAACCTCCTGGACTCAAGTGATCTTCCCACCTCAGTCTCCTGAGTAGTTGGGATCACAGGTGCATGCCACCACACCCAGCTTAAAAAAAAAAAAAAGTAGGCTGGGCGCGGTGGCTCCAGCCTGTAATCCAGCACTTTGGGAGGCCGAGGCGGGCGGATCACGAGGTCAGGAGATCGAGACCATCCTGGCTAACACGGTGAAACCCCGTCTCTACTAAAAATACGAAAAATTAGCCGGGCGTGGTGGCAGGCACCTGTAGTCCCAGCTACTCGGAGGCTGAGGCGGGAGAATGGCATGAACCCGGGAGGCGGAGCTTGCAGTGAGCTGAGATCTCGCCACTACACTCCAGTCTGGGCGACACAGCGAGACTCCATCTCAAAAAAAAAAAAAAAAAAAAAGTAGATATGAGGTCTCATTATGTTGCCCAGGCTGGTCTTGAACTCCTGGGCTCAAGCAATTCTCCCGCCTCAGCCTCCCAAAATGCTGGGATTACAGGCATGAACTACCGCGCCAGCCCATTTTTAGTTGGATTGTTTATCTTTCTGCTGTTGAGCTGTAGGAGTTTGTTATATATTCTGGATGCTAGTCCCTTATCAGATATGTGATTTAAAAGTATTTTCTCCCACTCTGTGGGCTGTCTTTTTACTTCCTTTTTTTACTGTAATAGAGATAGGGTCTCACTCTTTCACTGAGGCTGGAATGCAGTGGTGCAATCACAGCTCACTGCAGCCTTGAACTCCTGGGCTCAAACATCCTGCCTCAGCCTCCCAAGTAGATGGGACTACAGGCACTTCTAGGCTCAAGTGATCCTTCCACTTTGGCCTCCCAAAGTGCTGGGATTATGGGTGTCAGCCATGGTGCATGTCTTCCACCTCTCCTTGATTATTGCATCTGCCTCTCTCCAATTTCCTCTTCCAGTCCACCTGATACAATGGCCACTGCCAGCTGTGTCCTGATAAATGTTTAATAAACTCTCTAGAAAAAAAGAAACCCTGATTTGTAGCATTTGCTGATTTCCATGGTGTAAATATTCCCATTATGACCAATTTCAAGCCACTAACATGATGTCAGTTAGCTTGCAAAATTCCTGACATTTTAACAAATGTCTTTCTTGGGAGTCGGTAGAAGCCAGCTCCAAAAAATCACTGACACAGCTGAATTATTGTAGCATGCAAATTTACCAGGTCACTCCGCTGATTAAAACCTTTCCATTTTCATCTGTGGAATGAAACTGGAAAAAAAAAATGCAAAACCTTTCAATGACTCTACCTCTCCCACAGGATAAATACCCAAGTTGTTCAGCCCGGCATTCACATTTCTTGGGATTACCCACTATGGATTCCACCACTCATCTCATAAACCACCCAAACTACCACCCTGATCACCCTGATGCCCCACCACTTTGGAATGGCTCAACATTCTGTTTTTTTTTTTTTTTTTTTGAGATGGAGTCTGCTCTCTTGCCCAGGCTGGGGCAATGGCATGATCTCGGCCACTGCAACCTCGCTCCTGGGTTCAAGTGATTCTCCTGCCTCAGCCTCCCAAGTAGCTGGGACTACAGGTGTGCGCCACCATGCCCGGCTAATTTTGTATTTTAGTAGAGGCGGGGTTTTGCTATGTTGGTCAGGCTGGTCTCGAACTCCTGACCTCGTGATCTGCCCACCTCAGCCTCCCAAAGTGCTGGGATTACAGGTGTCAGCCACTGTGCCCAGCCAGCTCAACATTCTTATATTCACTAGGTTTTTTTTTTTTTTTCACCTTTGTATCTTTTCTCTTGCTTCTCTCTGTACATGGTGAACACTATTTTATTTTCCAGACTCATCTGATGCTCTCAGGCAGAACTAGACATTTCCATGTTGAAATCCATTGAGGCCTATTTATAGCACCTGTACTTCTTGCACCATCTGTCCTTTATATTTCTTTCTCTGAGACCAGCCTGTGAAGCTAGTTGAGAATTGACAGTCTCATTCATCTCTCTAACACCTCAGACCACAGCCTGGTCTATAGGTACCATTTAATAAGTAGTTATCAGAGGAATGTAGATCTGGACTAAGACTTGAGGAGGAGTTAAGAGTTGGCTAAACAGACAAAAGGGAATTGCAGGTGAGAGAACAATGTGTGCAAATATACAAAGGTATAAGCACACACTCCAGCTCCTTGGAAGGCTAGGAGTGTGTATGCCTTGAGGAGTTTTTATTTTTATTTTTTTAATTTTTAATTTTTTTTGAGGCAGAGTCTTGCTCTGTTGCCCAGTCTGGAGTGCAATGGCATGATAGCTCACTGCAACCTCTGCCTCCCAGGTTCAAGGGATCCTCCTGCCTCAGCCCCACTAGTAGCTGGGATTACAGGCACGCGTCACCATGCCTGGCTAATTTTTGTATTTTAGTAGAGATGGGGTTTCACTATGTTGGCCAAGCTGGTCTCGAACTCCTAACCTCAGGTGATCCACCTGCCTCGGCCTCCCAAAATGTTGGGATTGCGGGCATGAGCCACCATGCCTGGCCTTGAAGAGTTTTTAAAATCTTACTTTGAATAAGTAGATGAAAAAGTGAATTGTGAGTCTATCACACTGTGGACTTCAATGGTTAATAGCACAACGACTGTGATACTTTTCCTCCCAACCCCCTGTCTGATCTGCCAAAGGTACAGGAAGAGTGCTGTTTTTTTCTTCTTTATTTTTTTTTTTTGAGACAGAGTCTCACTCTGTCACCCAGGCTGGAGTGTAGTGGTGCCATCTCGTCTCACTGCAACCTCCGCCTCCCAGTTCAGGTGATTCTCCTGCCTCAGCCCCTGAGTAGCTGGGACTACAGGTGCCTGCCACCATGCCCAGCTAATGTTTTGTATTTTAGTAGAGATGGGGTTTCACCATATTAGCCAAGATGGTCTCGATCTTCTGACTTTGTGATCCACCCGCCTGGCTCCCAAAGTGCTGGGATTACAGGCGTGAGCCACTACACCCGGCTGTATTTTTTTTTTTTTTTTGATACAAGGTACTCACTCTGTCGCCAGGCTGGAGTCAGTGGCGAGATCATGGCTCACTGTAGCCTCGACCTCCCAGCCTCAAGCAATCTTCCCACGTCAGCCTCCTAAGTAGCTGGGACTACAGTCACATGCCACCACGCCTGGCTAATTTTACTCTTTGTAAAGACAGTGTCGCCATATTGCCCAGCTGGTCTCAAACTCCTGGACTCAAGCAATCCTCTCATCTTGGCCTCCCGAAGTGCAGGGATTACAGGCATCAGCTACCTTGCCAGGCTCATGCTGTTCTCTTGATTTGGGAAAGTACAAATGTTCCTTCTCCTCTTACTTTTCTTAGTAGTGATTCCCAAGATTTCTTAGTGTAGATGGTGAGAAGCGGACAGACTTAGGATATATTTTGGAGATGAGGGTAAGAGGCTTTAATAACAGACTTGAGTCCAAAGGACAGAGAAGTATAAGGATGACTCTTAGGGTTTTAGTTCAAACAACTGAAAGGATGGAGTTGCCATTAACGGGCTGGGTAAGACTGAAGGAGGAATAGGTTTGTGGTAGTGGGAAGATCAGGACTCTATTTTAGATATGCTAAATTAGGGAAGCCTATGAGACATCCAAGTGGAAAGTTCCAGCAGGCAGTTGAACATACAAGTGTGAGGCCAGGCACGGTGGCTCACACCGTAATCCCAGCATCGGGATGCCAAGGCAGGCGGATCACCTGAGTTCAGGACTTTGAGACCAGCCTGGCCAACATGGTGAAATCCCATCTCTACTAAAAGTACAAAAATTAGTCAGGCGTGGTAGTGGGCACCTGTAATCCCAGCTACTCAGGAAAATGCTTGAAACGGGAGGCAGAGGTCGCAGTGAGCCGAGATTGCTTGAACCCGGGAGGCGGAGGTCGCGGTGAGACGAGATCGCGCCATTGCACTCCAGCCTGGGCAACAAATGCGAGACTCTGTCTCAAAAAATTAGAAAATTAAAAATAAAATAAAATAGCATAAAAATAAAAAAAAATAAAATAAAATAACAAATAAAAAAGCCAAAACAAGTCCCTACTAAAAGTTTTTAAAAATTAGCCACACAAGAATCGCTTGAACCTGGGAAACAGATTGCAGTGAGCCGAGAGAGAGAGAGAGAGAGATATATATATATGTGTGTGTGTGTGTGTATATATATGTGTGTATATATATGTGTGTGTGTGTGTATATGTGTGTGTGTGTATATATATACACAGACATATATACACACACACATACATACACACAGACACACGTGTGGCATTCAGTCAAAGCTAGGAGTGCCTATTTGGGAGTAATCAGTATATAGATGATAGTTAAAGTCCTAGGATTGCATGAGATTACCTGGAAAATTTTATGTTTAAGGACTGAGCCCTAAACACTCCAAAGTTCGGAGGCTGATTAAAGGAACCAGAATCAGCATAAGACGGTGTAAAGGAACAGCCAGTTGAGATAAGACAAACACCATGAGGCCAGGCTCAGTGGCTCATACCCGTAATCCCAGCACTTTGGGAGGCTGAGGCAGGATCCGATTGCTTGAGCCTAGGAGTTCGAGACCAGCCTGAGCAGCATGGCAAAACCCCATCTCTACAACAAATACAAAAAATTAGCCGATATGGTGGTATGCACACCTGTAGTCCCAGCTACTCGGGAGGCTGCGGTGGGAGAATTGCTTGAACCCAGGAGGTGGAGGTTGCAGTGAGCCGAGATCACACCACTAAACTCCAGCCTGGGCAACAGAGCAAGACCCTGTCTCAAAAAAAAAAAAAAAAAAAAAGACAAACACCATGAGCTTTCAGTGTCATGTAGACTAAGAGAAGAAAGTATTCTAAGACTGAAATAACCACTCTGCTGAATGTTCGTAAATTGTTGAGTAAAATGAGGATAAAGAAGCACTGAATGTAGTTGGCAACCTAGAGGTCACTGGTGAACTTGCCAAGAAAAATTTCAGTGAAGGGATGGGGGCCAACATCTACTTAGCATGATTTAGAAAAAAAGGAATGTGACATCAGTCCTACAACCCCACCTGGAACTATGGTATGTTAGTGTATATTAGCCAAGATCTTTGTTTCTTCTTGGGAGGCAGTGTAGAATATCATACAGATTGAGAGCACAGATTTTATTTCATTTCATTTATTTTATTTTTTAAGTCAGGGTCTTGTTCCGTGCAGGGGTGTGATCCTAGCTCACTGTAGCCTCAACCTCCAAGGCTCAAGTGATCCTCCCACCTCAGCCTCCCGAGTAGCTTCAACTACAGACAGACGCCACCGCATCTGGCTAATTTTTGTAGAGACGGGGTCTGGCTATGTTCGCCAGGCTGGTCTCAAACTCCTGGGCTCAAGCAAACATCCCATCTTGGCCTCCCAAAGTGCCGGGATTACGGGTGTGAGCCACCACACCTGGCAAGGGAGCACAGACTTCAGATTCAGACTGTCTGGTTCTAGTTCTGACTTAGTACTTGTAAGTATGTACTTAGTAGTATGATCTTGGGAAAATAACTTCCCCTCTCTGTGCACCAGTTTCTTAATTATAAAGTCAACATAGGTTATTGTGAGATATACATAAATTAGTCCTGTATGACATACTTAGAACAGTGCCTGGTTTCTTTTTTTTTTTTTTTTTTTTTTTTGAGACGGAGTTTTGCTCTTTTGCCCAGGCTGGAGTGCAGTGGTGCGATCTCAGCTCACTGCAACCTCCACCTCCCAGGTTGAAGCGAATCTCCTGCCTCAGCCTCCCGAGTAGCTGGGACTTCAGGCACGCACCACCATGCCCGGCTAATTTTTGTTGTTGTTTTTTTTTTTTTTTGAGACGGAGTCTCGCTGTGTTACCCAGGCTGGAGTGCAGTGGCGCAATCTTGGCTCACTGCAAGCTCCGCCTCCCGGGTTCACGCCCTTCTCCTGCCTCAGCCTCCGAGTAGCTGGGACTTAGGTGCGCACCACCACGCCCCGCTAATTTTTTGTATTTTTAGTAGAGATGGGGTTTCAACGTGTTAGCCAGGATGGTCTCGATCTCCTGACCTCGTGATCCGCCCGCCTCGGCCTCCCAAAGTGCTGGGATTACAGGCTTGAGCCACCGCGCCCTGCCTAATTTTTGTATTTTTTAGTAGAGACAGGGTTTCACCATATTGGCCAGGTTGGTCTTGAACTCCTAACCTCGTGATCTGCCCACCTCAGCTTCCCAAAGTGCTGGGATTACAGGCACGAGCCACTTCTCCCGGCCCAGTGCCTGGCTCTTAATATGTGCTTTTTAAAAAGGTAAATCTGATTATAATTTTATTTTTACCTTTCAGAGAGGTCTCTGGATTGAGGTCCTGGAGGCAGGCTTCTAGTCCTACTTCTACCACAGGCGCCCTGAATGATCATGGGTAATTTACTTAACAAAAAAGCAGACCGGCACAGTGGCTCATGCCTATAATCCCAGCACTTTGGGAAGTCAAGGCAGGAGGATCACTTGAGCTCAGGAATTCAAGACCAGCCTGGGCAACATAGTGAAAACTCGTCTTTACTAAAAATCAAGATAAAATACATAAAAATAAATAAACATTATAAAGAGGGTGAGTGGAAGATTTTGGAGATGATGGATAAGTTTATGGCATAGATTGCAGTAGTGGCTTCACAGGTATATATTACCTCCAAATTCATCAAATTGTATACATTAAATATGCATAGCTTTTGTGCGTCAGTTACACTTCAATAAAGTAGTTAAAAAATAAAATGATTTTTTAAAAAACAAAAAGCGAAAGATTTTTAGAAATCTAAGAACAAGACTAAATTTCAAGCTATCTAAATGGCAACTTACAGTAAATTCAGATTCTTTATATTTGACCTACATCTGTCTAAAACTATTCTTATAACACTTTCTATGATGTTTTGTCCCCCCTCCCCACCATTTAGTCCTTCATTATTAAAAATACTATGTAAACATTTATTATGGAACCAGATATCTAGGTAATTCAATCATTCTCCTGTTTGCATCTTTTCTTTCTTTCTTTTCTTTTCTTTTCTTTTCTTTCTTTCTTTCTTCCTTCTTCCTTCCTTCCTTCCTTCCCTGCCTTCCTTCCTCCCTCCCTCCCTCCTCCTTCTCTCTCTCTCTCTCTTTCTTTTGTTCTGAGACGAAGTCCTTTCTCTTTGCCCCAGGCTTGGTGCAGTGGCATGATCTCGGCTCACGCAACCTCCACCTCCCAGGTTCAAGTGATCCTCCTGCCTCAGCCCCGCTAGTAGCTGGGATTACAGGCATGCCCATCATGTGGTACAAATTTTTGTATTTTTAGTAGAGATAAATTCCTCACCTGAGGTCAGGAATTCGAGACCAGCCTGACCACATGGTGAAATCCATCTCTACTAAAAACAAAATTGCTTGTAATCCCAGCACTTTGGGAGGCCGAGAAGGGTGGATCACTTGAGGTCAGGAGTTTGAGACTAGCCTGGCCAACACGGCGAAACCCTGTCTCCACTAAAAATACAAAAATTAGCCAGGTTTGGTGGTGGGCGCCTGTAATCCCAGCTACTTGGTAGCTGAGGCATGAGAATCGCTTGAACCCGAGAGGTGGAGGTTGTAGTGAACCAGGATCATGCCACTGCACTCCGCCTGGATGACGGAGCGAGACTGTCTTGAAAAAAAAAAAGAGAGAAATCAGATTTCATCCTTACCCTAACTATATCATGTTGTTCAAAAATCCAACTCCAGGCTTCTTATCACTTAAAAATAAAGGCAAAACTTTGAAAAAGAAACAAAAAATAGCAGCCCCTGATATTCAGAAACTGGCTTAACACTCAGAGGTAGGCTATGTTATTCTCCTATTTAGACATAAACAGTCTCACAGAGTATCAACCTCAAACAAGTTTATGCTGAGACCATGAAGAAAATGAGACAAATCAAGGTCACTTCATAATTTTGTCTAAGCACTGTGCCACCCACAATATACCAAATGACCCCTCTCTGGCCCAAAATAAGTGACTGTTACTTTTTACCAATTTCAACTTTATCTTCACAATATTTTCCCCTCCCTATAGATAAGATTTATTGAGATATACAGTCATAGAACTGTCCCCGCTTTCTGATAGCATTCAACCTAGACTAAACCACAACTATCTTAGACCCTCCTCCAAATCACCAAACCAAAGTCAAGTAAGAGTTTCCTTCTAACATGATCTTACTGAGAAACCCCTTGATTGCTCATGGTATGTCCTCCCTTGCTACAATGAGTAGAAACCCAAATTGTTCAGTATGTCCATACTCAATTCAGGTCTCTTACAGGTGGTCTTTGGCTGCAGGGCAGTGACAACTTCAAAATCTTTAGAAGACAATACTGGAGAATACTGTAGTTCCCCCCATCTATGGAGGATACTTCCCCCTGTGCGGTAGACAGTCTCTAAGATGGCACCAATGATCTCTCTCTCTCTCTCCCTCCCTCGGATTGCTCACCCTGGAACTCAGTTTCCACATCATGAGGCAGATCTATAGAAAGACACCCAAACAAGACTCCAGGGTTATTAATCACATAAGTGAGTTTGGAAGTGGATTCTCCTTTACTCAACCCTTCAGGTGAGACCACAGCCACTATGTTTTCAGGTAATTGTAACTTACTGACAATAGACCTGATCTCATATATACCACATTAAAATTAAGAACTTTGAAACTGACGCATAGATATAGAGAGTAGAAGGATGGTTACCAGAAGCTGGGAAGGGAGGGGGGTTGGAGGGGAGGTGGGGATGGTTAATGGGTATTAAAAAATAGAAAGAATAAGACCTACCATTTGATAGCACAATAGGGTGACTATAGTTAATAATAATATATATATATTTTTTGAGACGGAGTTTTGCTCTTGTTGCCCAGGTTGGTTCAAGCGATTCTCCTGCCTCAGCCTCCCTGGTAGCTGGGATTACAGGCATGCACCATCGTGCCTGGCTAATTTTTGTATTTTTAGTAGAGACGGGGTTTCTCCATGTTGGTCAGGCTGGTCTTGAACTCCCAACCTCAGATGATCCACCTGCCTCGGCCTCCCAAAGTGCTGAGATTACAGGCGTGAACCACCGCGCCCGGCCAATAATAACTTAATTGTACGTTTTTAAATAACTTAAAGGCCAAGAATGGTGGCTCACGCCTATAATCTCAGCACTTTGGGAGGCTGAGGTGGGCGGACCACCTGAGGTCAGGAGTTCGAGAACAGCCTGACCAACATAGTGAAACTCTACTAAAAATACAAAATTAGCCAGGTGTGGTGCCTCCTGCCTGTAATCCCAGCTACTTGGGAGGCTGAGGCAGGAGAATCACTTGAACCCGGAAGGCAGAGGATGCAGTGAGCTGAGATTGCACCATTGCACTCCAGCCTGGGCAACAAGAGTGAAATTCTGTCTCAAAAAATAGTAATAAAATAACCTAAAGAGTGTAACTGGGTTGTTTGTAACTCCAAGGATAAATGCTTGAGGGGATGAATACCCCGTTCTCCATGATGTGCTTATTTCACATTGCATGCCTGCATCAAAACATCTCATGCACCCCATAATATATACACCTACTATATACGCACAGAAGTTAAAAATTTTAAAAAAAATTGGCCAGGCTCCGTGGTTCATGCCTGTAATCCCAGCACTTTGGGAGGCCAAGGCGGGCAGATTCTGAGGTCAGGAGTTCAAGATCAGCCAGACCAATATGGTGAAACCCCATCTCTACTGAAAATACAAAAATTAGCTGGGCATGGTGGTGCACGCCTGTAGTCCCAGCTACTTGGAGGTTGAGGCAGGAGAATCACTTGAACCCGAGAGGCGGAGGTTACAGTGAGTTGAGATCATACCACTGCACTCCAGCCTGGGCAACAGAGCAAGACTTCATCCCAAAAAAGAAAAAAAAATAGTGAAAAGAAGGAAATAACTCGAATGTCCATTGAGAGAAAAATTAATTGTTGTATATATACACAATGGAATATATTTGAAAGCAAATTAACTACAGCTACATATAGCAAAATGAATAAATCTTAGAAATACAATGTTGAGGCCGGGCGCGGTGGCTCACGTCTGTAATCCCAGCACTTTGGGAGGCAGAGGCGGGCGGATCACGAGGTCAGGAGATCGAGACCATCCTGGCTAACATGGTGAAACCCAGTCTCTACTAAAAATACAAAAAATTAGCCGGGCGTAGTGGCGGGCGCCTGTAGTCCCAGCTACTCGGGAGGCTGAGGCAGGAGAATGGCGTGAACCCAGGAGGCGGAGCTTGCAGTGAGCCGAGATCACGCCACTGCACTCCAGCCTGGGAGATAGAATGAGACTCCATCTCAAAAAAAAAAAAGTAGGCCAGGCATGGTGCTCACACCTGTAATTCCAGCACTTTGGGACACCTAGATGGGAGGAGGATTGCTTGAGTTTCGGAGTTCAAGACCAGCCTGGGCAACATAGTGAGACCCCATCTCAAAAAAATAAATTAAAAAATAAAGAAAAAATTGTTTTAGGCCGGGCGAGGTGGCTCATGCCTGTAATCCTAGCACTTTGGGAGGCCGAGGCAGGTGGATCACCTGAGGTCAGGAGTTCAAGACCAGCCTGTCCAACATCGTGAAACCCATCTCTACTAAAATACAGAAATTAGCCAGGCATGGTGTTGGGTGCCTGTAATCCCAGCTACTTGGGAGGCTGAGACGGGAGAATTGCTTGAGCCGGGGAGACGGTGGTTTCAGTGAGCCAAGATCATACCACTGCACTCCCCTGCAGCTGAACGACACTCCATCTCAAAAAAAAAAAAAAAAGTTTTTAATTAGCTGGCCTTTGTGGTGCACACCTCTAGTTCCAGCTACTCAGGAGGCTGAGGTGGGACTGCTGAGTGGTCTGAGGTTCATTGAACCTGGAAGGTCGAGGCTGCAGTAAGCTGTGTTCATGCCACTGCACTCCAGTCTGGCCAAGAGAGCGAGACCAGGTCTCAATAAATAAAATAAAAAATAAATTAGGAGTATTTTAAACTTCATATTATAAAAATTAAGAGCATTCTTTTTTTTTTTTTTTTTTTTTTTTTTTTTTTTTTTTTTTTTTTTTTTTTTTTTGGCGGAGTCTCGCTCTGTCGCCCGGACTGGAGTGCAGTGGCCGGATCTCAGCTCACTGCAAGCTCCGCCTCCCGGTTTCCGCCATTCTCCTGCCTCAGCCTCCCGAGTAGCTGGGACTACAGGCGCCCGCCACCTCGCCCGCTAGTTTTTGTATTTTTAGTAGAGACGGTTTCACCGTATTAGCCAGGATGGTCTCGATCTCCTGACCTCGTGATCCGCCCGTCTCGGCCTCCCAAGTGCTGGGATTACAGGCTTGAGCCACCGCGCCCGCCAAGAGCATTCTTTAGATCTAATGAAAGCAACAAAGTTCATTTTGTTTTAATGGAAAGGAAAAATACAGAAGGAAGAAAAGTTTGGTGAGCTCCTAAGAGGATCAAGAAAAGGAATACAATTCAAGGGGAGAAAAAAACCTTCCATTTTAAACCATGTTATTATTTTAATCCTAGATCATTCAGGAAGCTATGCTGGCTGAAACTGGAATTTATTAAGACGATTACACTTTTACCTGCAGTTCACATCAAGTAATTTCCATCCGTGTTCCATGATTACATCTTTAAATAGGTTTTAATGATCCCCTTTCTCAATTCATTCTCAAAAGCCAGAAACTGCCACATAAAGAAGTAGATACAGGCTGGTCACAGTGGCTCACGCCTGTAATCCCAGCACTTTGGGAGGCCAAGGCTGGCGGATCACCTGAGGTCACGAGTTCCAGACCAGCCTGGCCAACATAGTGAAATCCTGTCTCTACTAAAAATACAAAATTAGCTGGGCATGGTGGCAGGCACCTGTAATCCCAGCTACTAAGGAGGCTGAGGCAGGAGAATTGCTTGAACCCAGGAGGTGGAGGTTGCAGTAAGCTGAGATCGCACCATTGTACTCTAGCCTGGGTGACAGAGTGAGACTACATCTCAAAAAAAAAAAAAAAAAAGAAGAAGAAGAAGTAGACACAGCTACTTCTGCTGGGGTAGGAGCTGGGAATCAATCTTCGTTAAATTCTTGGGGCTTCCCTAAATGGTTCTGGAGTCTTATGTATGCCAAACCTTGGAAAGGTGTTGAGGAGGACCGTTATCCTCACAGGTTATCACTGAGGTACATTGTTCACTTGGCATTTTTAGATTGTAGGCTCTCTGTGGCTTCTGCGCCATGCTTAGGACACAGAAATTTCCTATAATACATGTCAACACGGGCCTTGCATTCCTAGTCCCCACATTCATTAAGCAGCTATTCCTCTGTGAGCCCTTACTAAGAATCTGTGAGAAGTCAGGTCCAGTTCCCCAGCTGACATTTCTCCCCTTCACCCAGCAACCCAAGGGACATCTCTTTATAATCCGATGAGAGCCCCATTCTCCTTCAAACCCAATTCTCCTTAAAGTGCTTGGGCTTTTAGAAGAGAAAGATCGAGCTGGGCGTGGTGGCTCATGCCTGTAATCCCAGCACTTTGGGAGGCCGAGGCGGGATGTTCACCTGAGGTCAGGAGTTTGAGACCAGCCTGGGCAACAGGGTGAAACCCTGTCTCTACTAAAAACACAAAAATTAGCTAGGCCTGGTGGTGTGTGCCTATAATCCCAACTACCCAGGAGGCTGACGCAGGAGAGAATTGCTGGAACCCGGGAGGCAGAGGCTGTGGTGAGCCGAGATTGTGCCACTGTACTCCAGCCTGGGAGACAGAGCAAGACCCTGTCTCAAAAAAAAAAAAAAAGAAAAGAAAAGAAAAGAAAAGAAAAAGAAAGCTCAGGCTGGGCACAGTGGCTCGCACCTGTAATCCCAGCACTTTGGGAGGCCGAGGTGGGTGGATCACCTGAGGTCAGGAGTTCAAGACTAGCCTGGCCAACATGGCGAAACCCTGTCTCTAATAAAAATACAAAAATTAGCCAGGTACGGTGGTAGGTGCCTGTAATCCCAGTTACTTGGGAGACTGAGGCAGGAGAATCGCTTGAGCCTAGGAGGCGGAGGTTGCAGTGAGCCGAGACCATGCCATTGCACTCCAGCCTGGGCAACAGAGCGAGACTCTGTGTCATTAAAAAAAAAAAAGAAAAGAAAAGAAAGCTCAAATATCCTGCAAGCTAATCTGCTTTCAGCTGGTCACATACTTCCTAGAAGGTAATAAAGCACAGAGCCTGCTATTTGCTAGAAAGGGAGAAAGAAAGAGTAAAATACAGGGAGGAGAAAAGCCTAATATTTAAAAATATTATCTGCAAATTGGCAAAGATTTTTTAAACAGGACAAAAAAAGTGCTAACCATTGAAGGAATAAATGATAATTGGACTTGATTGCAATGAATAGCTGCTCTTCCTCCTGCTTTGGCCATGTAAAACATATCTCCTTCCTTGGCCAGGCGCAGTGGCTCACGCCTGTAATCCCAGCCTCCCTTTGGGAGGCCGAGGCGGGTGGATCATGAGGTCAGGAGATCGAGACCATCCTGGCTAACACGATGAAACCCGGTCTGTACTAAAAATACAAAAATTAGCTGGGCGTGGTGGCAGGCACCTGTAGTCCCAGCTACTCAGGAGGCTGAGGCAGGAGAATGGCGTGAACCCAGGAGGCGGAGGTTGCAGTGAGCCGAGATCTCACCACTGCACTCCAGCCTGGGCGACAGAGCGAGCCTCTGTCTCAAAAAAAAAAAGAAAACACACACACACACACATATTACTTCCTTCCTCTTCACCTTCCACCATGATCGTAAGTTTCCTGAGGCCTCCCTAGTTGTGCTTCCTGTACAGCATACAGAACTGTGAGCCAATTAAACCTCCTTTCTTCATAAATTAAAAGAAAGAACTGCTATTTAACGAAATACACTATTTAACAAAAGAGAGTGAAAAGGCAAGACAGAGAGGGAGATGTTTCAAATACATATATCCAAGGAAGGATCTGTATCCAGAATACAAAATGAAAGTGAAGATAATCCAATGAAAACGACTTAAAACCAATGCTTCATATTTCTACACTTGATCTTAGCCAAAAGGCTGAGAAGCAAACTATTTCAACACACAACAACATGGAAGACTTAAAAACACAATGTTGAGTTAAACAAGACAGACAGGCCAGGCGCAGTGGCTCATGCCTGCAATCCCAGCACTTTGGGAGGCCGAGGCAGGCAAATCACCTGAGGTCGGGAGTTCGAGACCAGCCTGACCAACATGGAGAAACCTCGTCTCTACTAAAAATATAAAATTAGCTGGGCGTGGTGGCACACGCCTGTAATCCCAGCTACGAGAGAGGCTGAGGCAGGAGAATCGCTTGAACCCGGGAGGCAGAGGTTGTGGTGAGCCGAGATCACGCCATTGCACTCCAGCCTGGGCAACAAGAGCAAAACTCCGTCTCAAAAAAAAAAAAAAAAGCCAGACATAAGAGTACATACTGTACATACTGTATGATTCCATTCATATAAAATTCTAAAAGAGGGAAAATTAAGCTTTGGTCAGAATAGTGGTTACTTTGAGATGAGCAGTGACTGGGAGGACACATGATGAGAAGGGCTTCTGGGGGATTGGTCACTACTCATCCATGTTAACTGGAATTCTGAGCACATATGTAGGGTTTTTTTTTTCGTTTTTTGTTTGTTTGTTTTTTTTTTGGTTTGTTTGTTTGTTTGTTTTTTGAGGCAGAGTCTTGCTCTGTCGCCCAGGCTGGAGTGCCGTGGTGTGATCTCGGCTCACTGCAACCACTGCATCCCAGGTTCAAGTGATTCTCCTGCCTCAGCCTCCTGAGTAGCTGGGATTACAGGCGGGCACCACCATGCCCGGCTGATTTTTGTATCTTTAGTAGAGACGGGGTTTCACCACATTGATCCGGCTGTTACCGAGCTCCTGACCTCGTGATCCACGTGCCTCGGCCTCCCAAATGCTGGGATTACAGACATGAGCCACTGCGCCGGGCCACATATGTAGGTTTTTATGAAATGTGGCGGCCTGCCACTTACTGGAAACTTGCTCCATCCCTACATCAGCTGGAAGTGAGAGACAGCAATTGGTTTCAGTCTCCTTGCCAAACTTCGCTTGATTCCCAATCCCACCCTCCTCCAAGCAAATTGCAAATAAATTTTTTCTTTTCCTTCTTTTCTCATTCTCCAGATTCTCAATTCACACCTCCAACTAAACAGGAAATGCTGACTTCATTGCTTTTAAAAAATCAAATATGCTTTTTATAGAAAAGTCAATCAACAAAGAACAAACAAAGCAACAAGAACCCCAAAATCCCACATCCAGGAGTAACCAGAGTTAACAATTGGTGAAGTTTATTTTTATTTTTTTTGAGATGGAGTCTCACTCTGTCACCCAGGCTGGAGTGCAGTGGTGCAATCTCAGGTCACTGCAACCTCTGCCTCCCAGGTTAAAGCGATTGTCCTGCCTCGGCCTCCCAAGTAGCTGGGACTACAGGCATGCGCCATCAAGCCTGGTTACTTTTTTTGTATTTTTAGTAGAGACGGGGTTTCGTCATGTTGGCCAGGTTGGTTTCAAACTCCTGACCTCAGGTGATCTGCCCTCCTTGGCCTCCCATTTTGGGATTACAGGCATGAGCCACTGTGCCCGGCCTTGGTGAAGTTTCTATTGGATATAATCTTTTTTTTTCTTTTTTTACATCTGTGTTCATGATCTTATAGGATATATCCTAACATACATGTGTTTGGAGGAACGGAGGCAAGATGGCACACTTCCGGGTTCTTCATCACCAACTTTTCCCGCGCGCGAAAATGCAGCCGGCGCCTGGGAAGGTGCAGACCAACCGGGCATGCGCCAGGTGACATCAATCCAAAGAGACCAAGATTTACCTGGTCGCACCTGCGGAACGCCCCCGACACGCCCGTGCCCCGCCTATTGCCCTCCCACTCCTAGAAAAGCCGCTCCCGGCCAGCGCACTGCGCGGACTTCCCAGCCTCCCCACTCTTGTCGGGACTGCAGGAACTCCGTGGGAGAGCTCACCGGGCAACTCTCTTGGCCTCCTTTGCCGGAGGCCGACAGACCTCTCCCTACCCACCTCCTTCCCTGAAGCTAGGTGACCAAAAATAAATTTGCAGTTTTGCTCCTACCCTTGCCTACTCGCTGGTTCTTTTGTGCCCGCTCTGGTGGTCTTAGAAAAACAAATCAGTTGGTGCCGAACCCGGGAGGAGACCCCCTTCCTCAGGCCTCTAAGGATTGAGGAACCTCCTCCTGCTCCCACGCCGCAGACGGACCAGGACCTGAGACCCGCTTCCCTCACTCTCACGGCCTCTCTGGGGTAAGTGCCCTTGTTTCCTCTTTACCTCCCTTGTCCAAAAATCCTTCGCAGGTCCGAGGCACACTTTTGAGCCACCAAGTGGCTCGGGAGACCCGTTCAGGACGGAGACGTCTGCCTGAAGGTAATCTCCACTTTGGCTCCAAGAGCCTCCAGTCTGTCTCTGCTGGTTCCAAAGGATGCTTTGAAGCCAGGCAGAGATCCACTTCCATTTCCATTGTGTCCATTGTGTAAGTAAAGAGGAAACAAATGGGAAACCCCCAGTCCAAATTTCCAAAGAGCACCCCCTTTGGGTGCCTCCTAGCCAATTTAAAAACCTTACAGCTTGAACAAGACCTTAGGAGGAAGCGGTTAATTTTCCTTTCCACTGTGGCGTGATCGACCTCAGCAATTTCTGCCAGCGGCTAGGCAAGTGGTCCGAAATTAATTACGTACAAGGCTTTTGGGCCTTACGCTCTTGTCCCTATACTCCTCCTTCTCTCCCCGCTCTCCCCACCCCCTCCCTTCCTGCCCAGACTCCTCCTCCTTGCTCCTCATCGACTGGTAGCCAGCTCCTAGCAGCGGCTTTACAGCCCAGTCGTAACCCCAGACCAGAGAGCACACACCCCGCAGACTCCAAGGCTACAAAAGGAGCCTGCTATAAGTGCGGCAAGGCAGGACACTATGCCAACAGGTGTCCGCAAGGTCCCCGAGCCCCAACGCAGCCTTGCTATAAGTGCAAGGCATCAGGACGTTGGGATAGCGAATGTCCTAACTCTCGTCCACCAGCAACCCCCTGCCCTGCTTGCCAGCAGGGAGGACACTGGAAGTCTGATTGCCCCACCCTGAGAACAGGTGCCGCATCTCCACGTGACCCCCTTTCCCAGGATCCTGGGAGCTCCTTCCAGCTCCTACACCTGGACGACGACAACTGAAGGTGCCGAGACTCGGGAACCCCCATCACCCTCGCCGAGCCGCGGGTAACTCTCCTGGTAGCGGGTAAGATAATTTTTTAATCAATAGTGAGGCTACCTATTCTGTTTTGCCGTCCTTCTCTGGACCTAGCCTTCCATCCAATATCTCTGTAGTAGGGGTAAGCGGAAAGCCATCCACTCCACAAAAACTCCACTCCTTAATTGCTGCCTGGCCAACAACTACTTTGCGCACTCATTCCTCATTCCCAGCTAAAAAGGGCCCCTACCGAAAGCAATCAGTGGAAATCAGTTTGGCTTTCCCCCACTCGCCTCAAACTTACTAAATTTTCTTAACTATCTCATACTCCCCAACCTTGCCAGGACCTTCCTTCTGGGTTTTGCCCATATTCCAACAAATGCTTCCATTCCTCATTCCTATACTAACACTGTGCCTTATTTTATTCTTCATCCATACGTCCAAATACCAACCATAGGCCCCAACCTTAACGACGCCCCTTAACAGCAGGAAGTAGCCAGACAGACCATGGCGCCCCTTATCACTATTATCAATAAAAGGTTGGACTGTTTGGACCAACGGAGGCAAGATGGCGCGCTTCCGGGTTCTTCATCACCAACTTTTCCCGCGCGTGCAAAAATGCAGCCAGTGCCCGGGAAGGTGCAGACCAACCGGGCATGTGCCAGGTGACGTCAACCCGAAGAGACCAAGATTTACCTGGTAGCACATGCGGAACGCCCCCGACACGCCCGTGCCCCACCTATTGCCCTCCCACTCCTAGAAAAGCTGCTCCCGGCCAGAGCGCCGCGCGGACTTCCCAGCCTCCCCACTCCTGTCGGGACTGCAGGAACTCCGTCCGAGAGCTCCACGGGCGACTCTGTTGGCCTCCTTTGCCGGAGGCCGACAGACCTCTCCCCCACACCTTAGGTGACCAAAAATAAATTTGCAGTTTTGCTCCTACCCTTGCCTGCTCGCTGGTTCTTTTGTGCCTGCTCTGGTGGTCTTTAGAAAAAAAAATCAATATGTATTATTATATATATATATTCTAGTATATATATAGGATATATTCTAATAGCCAGAAGGATATGGATGAGTGGATGGATCATAGCTGTACAGGGGAAAATTTTATTAAAAAATTAAGCTGGGCATGGTGGCTCATGCCTGTAATTCCAGCACTTTGGGAGTCTGGGCGGGAGGATTGCTTGAGTCCAGGAGTTTGCCAGCCTGGGCAACATGGCATAAACCAAAAAGTATTTGAGACAAGTCACAATCAATTTAGACGTTTATTTTGCTAAGGTTAAGGACATGCCATAATATAACCTCAGGAGGTCCTGAGAACATGTGCCCAAGGTGGTTGAGCTACACAACTTGGTTTTATACATTTTAGGGAGACATAAGACATCAATCAATACATGTAAGATGTACATTGGTTGGGTCCAGAAAGGCAGGACAAGTCAAAGGTCCAGGTCATAGATGGATTCAAAGATTTCCTGATTGGCAATTCCTTGAAAGAGTTTATCTAAAGACCTGGAATCAATAGATGGGAGTGTCTGGGTTATGATAAGGGGTTGTGGAGACCAAGGTTTTTATTATGCAGATGAAGCCTCCAGGTAGCAGGCTTCAGAGATAATAGACTATAAATGTTTCTTATTAGACTTAAAGAGGTGCCATACTCTTAGTTAATTGTCTCCTGGATGGGCGGGGAAGATCTAGAAAGGGTAGAGGATTCACTACAGTATGTAGATTGTCCCCACAAGAAGCAGCTTTGCAGGGTCATGCCATTTCAAAATATGTCAAATAAATATATTGGTGGGGAAATACCTTGATTTTTTTTAGAGCCTGCTATCTGTCATGTTGGTATCTTATTGCTATAAAGAGTCTGCTTTGTCAGTCTTAAGGCCTCTGTTGTTGTTTTTCTTTTTTTTTTTTTTTTTTCTTTTTTTTTTTTTTTCTTTTTTCTTTTTTTTTTTTGAGACAGAGTCTTGCTCTGTTGCCCAGGCTGGAGTGCAGTGGCGTGATCTCCACTCACTGCAAGCTCCACCTCCCAGGTTCACGCCATTCTCCTGCCTCAGCCTCTGGAGTAGCTGGAACTACAGGTGCCCACCACCACGCCCGGCTCATTTTTTGTATTTTTAGTAAAGATGGGGTTTCACTATGTTAGCCAGGATGGTCTCGATCTCCTGACCTCATGATCCACCTGTCTCGGACTCCCAAAGTGCTGGGATTACAGGTGTGAGCCACCGCAGGCATGGCTGGCAGGTGCCTGTAACCCCAGCTACTCAGGAGGCTGAGGCAGGAGAATGGCATGAGCCCAGGAGGTGGAGCTTGCAGTGAGTGGAGATCATGCCACTGCACTCTCAGACTGGGTGACAGTGTGAGACTCTGTCTCAGAAAAAAAAAAAAAAAAAAAAAAAAGCCAGGCATGGTGGCACATGCCTGTAGTCCCAGCTACTTGGGAGACTGAGTTGGGAGGATCGCTTAAACTCAGGAGGCCAAGGCTGCAGTGAGCTGAGATTGAGTCACTGCACTCCAGCCTGGGTGACAGACCAAGACCCTGTCTAAAAAGAGTGGGGAAATTATATGAACAGATAATGCACACAGAATGAACACAAAAGAGCCAATAAACATATGAAAAGATGGTAAATCTTACTAGTAATCAGGAAAATTAAAAGTAGAATGACACAGAGTGAAGGAGATGAGACTTATTCTCACTTCAAAGCAATTTGATTGGTAATATTTCACAACTATCAGATTGGCAAAATTAATTTTTTTTTTTTTTGAGACAGAGTTTCGCTCTCGTTGCCCAGGCTGGAGTGCAATGGCACAATCTTGGCTCACTGCAACCTCTGCCTCCCAGGTTCAAACGATTCTCCTGCCTCAGCCTTCCCCGGGTAGCTGGGATTACAGGCATGTGCCACCACACCCAGCTAATTTTGTATTTTTAGTAGAGATGGGGTTTCTCCATATTGGTCAGGCTGGTCTCAAACTCCTGACCTCAGATGATCCACCCGCCTTGGCCTCCCAAAGTGCTGGGATTACAGGCATGAGCCACCGTGCCTGGCCTAATTTTTTTTATTTTTTTGAGACAGGGTCTCACTCTGTCACCCAGGCTGAAGCACAGCGGCACAATCTTGGCTCACTGCAACCTCCGCCTCCCCTGTTCAAGCAATTCTCCTGCCTCAGCCTCCTGAGTAGCTGGGACTGCAGACGTGTGCTACCATGCCTGGCTAATTTTCGTATTTTTTGGTAGATACAGGGTTTCCCTGTGTTGGCTTGGCTGGTCTCAAACTCCTGGCCTCAAGTGATCCACCCGCCTTGGCCTCCCAAAGTTCTGGGATTATAGACGTGATCCACTGAGCCCAGTCAAAATTAATAAAATTTTAAAAAAATTATTTAACTCTGGTAATACCAAGTATTTCTGAGAAAGTGAAGAAAAGGGAACTCAGATGTTAATGGTGGGAGTATAAATTGGTACAACCATTCTGGAGATTAATTCAGCAATACCTAGTAAAATTAGATCCATGGCAAGATAAATTAAAACACATGTCCAGAAAAAGACTTGTAAGAATGTTCATAGCTGTTGTATTATCCACTGCTGCATAACAAATTACCCCAAAACTTAGCAGCTTAAAACAACAAATATTTATATTAGCTCACAGTTTCTGTGGATCCAGACATGACTGAGCTGAATACCTGTGCTTCAGGGTGTCTCGGGGTTGCAATCAAGTCATCATCTGGGATTATGGGCTGATCTGAAGGCATGAAGGGGTGGATCTACAAGGCCAGGGGGCGGGAATCATTTGGAGCCACTTTGAAGGTTGCCTACCACACAGCTTTATTCATAACAGCACCAAACTGGAAACAGCTTAGATGTCCATCAATGTGAGAACAGATAAACAAACTATGGTATATTCATATAACAAAATACTATCCAATAGAATAAAGGTTGAGTGGGCCAGACACAGTGGCTCATGCCTGTAATCCCAGCACTTTAGGAGGCCAAGGTAGGTGATTCGCTTGAGCCCAGGGGTTTGAGACCGGCCTGGGTGACATGACAAAACCTCGCCTTGGCCGGGCGCGGTGGCTCATGCCTGTAATCCCAGCACTTTGGGAGGCCGAGGCGGGTGGATCACAAGGTCAGGAGATCGAGACCATCCTGGCTAATACGGTGAAACCCTGTTTCTACTAAAAAATACAAAAAATTAGCCGGGCGCAGAGGCGGGTGCCTGTAGTCCCAGCTGCTGGGGAGGCTGAGGCAGGAGAATGGCGTGAACCCGGGAAGCGGAGCTTGCAGTGAGCCAAGATCACGCCACTGCATTCCAATCTGGGCCACAGAGCCAGACTCCGTCTCAAAAAAAACAAAAACAAAACAAAACAAAAAAACAAAGAAACCTCGCCTCTACAAAAAATACAAAAATTAGCCAGGCGTCATGAGGCACGTTTGTAGTCCCAGCTACTTGGGAGGCTGAGGCAGGACGATCACTCCAGCCCAGGAGATGGAGGTTGCAGTGAGCCAAGATCGCACCTCTATACTTCAAGCCTGGGTGACAGAGCAAGACCCTGTCTCAAAGAAAAAAAAAAAAGACTGAGTACAAGAAGTTTTATACTAAATAAATAATACATAGTATATGATTCAATTTATATGAAGTTCTGTAACAGACAAAACTGCTAATTTCTTGTGGAAAAACAATCAGAATAGTGGTTACCCACAGTGTCTGGGGGCTGGAGGCGGAGGCTGGATAATTTTTCTTTTTTTGATGCAGAATCTTGCTCTGTCCCCCAGGTTGTAGTGCAGTGGCACAAACACCTCATTGCAGCCTCAAGCTCCTCAGATCAAGCAGGCCTCCCACCTCAGCCTCCTGAGTAGCTAGGACTACAGGCATACTCCACCATACCCCAATAATTTTTTTTTTTTTGGCCAGGCATGGTGACTCACGCCTGTAATCCCAGCACTTTGGGCAACCGAGGCAGGCAGATCACCTGAGGTCAGGAGCTCAAGACCAGCCTGGCCAACATAGTGAAACCCGTCTCTACTAAAAAATACAAAAATTAGCCAGGCGTGATGGTGCACGCCTGTAATCCCAGCTACTTGGGAGGCTGAGGCACAAGAATTGCTTGAACCTGGGAGGTAGAGGCTGCAGTGAGCCAAGATTGCACCACTGTACTCCAGCCTGGGCAACAGAGCTAGACTCTGTCTTTAAAAAAACAATTATTATTATTATTATTATTTTTGTAGAGACAAGGTCTCACTATGTTTCCCAGCCTGGCCTCTAACTCCTGGGCTCAAACAATCCTCCCACCTCGCCTCCCAAAGTGGTGGGATTACAGGCATGAGCCACCATGCCTGGCTAGGGATGGATGATTGAGAAGAGGTGTGAAATAACTTTCTGGGTTGATGTTAATGTTCTGTGTCTTGATAGGGGTTTGGTAAATTCAGGTACATTTATTCAAGTTCACTGAATCACCACTTAAGATTTGTGCTTTTTTTTTTTTTTTAATTTTTGAGATGGAGTCTTACTCTGTTGTCCAGGCCGGTGTGTGCAGTGGTGTGATCTTGGCTCACTGCAACCTCCGCCTCCCGGTTTCAAGCCATTCTCCTGCCTCAGCCTCCCAAGTAGTTGGGATTACAGGTGCCCACCACCACGCCTGGCTAATTTTTGTATTTTTAGTAGAGACAGGGGTTTCACCATTTTGGCCAGGCTGGTCTCGAACTCCTGACCTCAGGTGATCTGCCCACCCCGGCCTCCCAAAGTGCTGGGATTACAAGTGTGAGCCACTGCGCCCGGCCTCAACTTTCAATATAAGGAATCTAAGGCTTAAGATTAAATAGTTTAACAAATATTATATATGCTACCAGATCCAAAAGGTCTAACAGCAGAGCTCACACTCTTGACCACTCTGCTTTAGAGTTTGTTGTTTTTGTTTTGTTTTGTTTTGAGACAGGGTCTCACTCTGTCACCCAGGCTGGAGTGCAGTGGCACGACGTTGGCTCACTGCAACCTCTGCCTCCTGGGTTCAAGCAGTTCTCATGCCTCAGCCTTCCGAGTAGCTGGGATCACAGGCATGTTCCACCACGCCTGACCTGCTTTAGGTATTGTCTGTCACCTCATTAGCCTTGTGGATTGGTGTCTGAACCCTGTAGAGAAAGAGGTTTCAGGCAGAATATGAGGAGCTGATTTTACAAGGGATGCTATAAGGCACAGGGGGACAAAAGTGGAGGAGGTGGAACTTCTATACAGAAGACAGTGTAATTCTAGCACCTCAAACATTGAAAGCAGCAAGAGATATAACCCTTGACAAAAATGCTGGTGTTTAGTGAGTGTTGACCTCTGTTGTGAGTTGAATTGTGCGCTGCAAAAAGATAAGTTGGAATCCTAACCCCCTCTCTGTCTATACCTGTGAATGTGACCTTATTTGGACACAGGGCCTTTGCAAATGTAATCAAGTTAAGATGAGGTCAAACTGGATACTCCTCTCTCTTGCCCTTACATGTTGTTGGTAATTCAGGGGATAGATGAGATGACCCAAATCCTTGGCCTATAACCTCTGCAGATTCCTGAAAGAGGTATGTCTCAAAAAAAAAAAAAAAAAGAAAAGAAAAGAAAAGAAAAGAAAACAGAAAAGAAAAACCATTTGGCTAGTTCTCTTAGTCATATAAATTGAAGGCAAGAAGGCACTAAGGCACTCTCAGGCAAGGAATGACTATAATTTTTTCTTTTGTTTTCTTTTTATTTTTGAGACAGAGTCTCACTCTGTTGCCCAGGCTAGAGTGCAGTGGCGTGATGTTGGCTCACTGCAACCTCTGCCTCCTGGGTTCAAGCAATCCTTCCACCTCAGCCTCCTGAGTAGTCGAGATTACAGGTATGAGCCACCTTACCTGGCCCTTTTTCCTTTGTATAGCAATTTTCAGAGTTCTGGAGAGTCTTGGGGAGAGAGTGGGTGAATTTGCGTAAGAAAGCAGAGGATTTCTGAGAAGGAAGGGGCCAAGAATCCAATCTCTTCTTCCATAAGACATAAAGTTTTGAAAATCTGATGGGGTGGCAGTAAAGGACACTAGTGGTCTCAAAGAAGAAATTACCTTAGGCCGAGTGCAGTCGCTCACATCTGTAATCCCAGCATTTTGGGAGGCCGAGATGGGAGGACATACTGAAACTCCATCTCAAAAAAAAAAAAAGAAAGAAGGAAAAGAGGCAAGGCGAGGGCTGAGGTGGGAGGACATAGTGAACTCCATCTCAAAAAAAAAAAGAAGGAAAAGAGGAGAGGCGAGGGCTGAGGTGGGAGGACATAGTGAAACTCCATCTCAAAAAAAAAAAGAAGGAAAAGAGGAGAGGCGAGGGCTGAGGTGGGAGGACATAGTGAAACTCCATCTCAAAAAAAAAAACAAGAAGAAAGAGGCGCAGCGCGGCAAGAAAGGCCGAGGCAGGCAGATCACTTGAGGCCAGGAGTTCGAGACCAGCCTGGCAAACATGGCAAAACCCCATCTCTACTAAAAATACAAAAATTAGGCAGCCGTGGTAGCACAAGCCAGTAGTCCCAGCTACTCGGGAAGCTGAGGCAGGAGAATAGCTTGAACCCAGGAGGCAGAGGTTGTAGTGAGCCAAGACTGTGCCACTGCACTCCAGCTTGGGTGACAGAGTGAGAGTCTGCCTGAAAGAAAGAGAGAGAGAAGAAAGAGAGAAAAAGAAAGAAAGAAAAGAAAAGAAAAGAAGATTACCTTGAAGGCAGCAAGAATCTGGGCTAATTATCTGAGCTCAATACTAGAGCCTAAGGGCTCTTGGGGGGTTGGGATGTTTCTGTTTAAAGCACCAGGACAGAACCTGGCAGGTACAGTGGTGTTTTTGAGGATCAACAACAGCTAAGAATGAAGAATTAACTTAAAGAGCTGTAACCTTGGTATTCTAACCCTTGCACTGTGCAGGACCTGTAGGAAAAGCAGCAGTGCTAGTGGAATGACTGGACTTTCTCATAAGACTTTATAAACTCTGTATAGAGTTTATAAATAAGACTCATCACCCTGGAATGAATAAGTACCTACAGTTCTTTACCAAGTTAAGAGGAATAGAGGCCTCAAAAGGAAAATAACTTCCTATTAATAAAAGCCAATGCATGCTTAAAGAATTAATAGGAAAAAGGAGACAAACAGCCATCATTTATATTCTTAAGTGGTGACACTGATCAAAATTTCACTCAATTAATATTATTAAGTGCCTATATGCATCAGGCATTGTACCAGACTCTAGAACTATGGTGGTGTGCAAAAGAGACATGATTCCTGTGCTCTTTGAACTTACTATCTTGTAGGAAGACAGACATCAAACAGACTGGATGAAAACTTGGTTTCTTATTAGTTGATTCAGTTCATGTGGCCCAAACATGGTCCCCCAAACTCCAACTTTATATCTTTATCAGTTCTGTAGCTGTAGCTAGCTAACTGGAGTGTGTCTGAGTCTTCTTCCAAATTCTTAGGGAAGAGAAGATGATTTCCTCAGCTTAGGTTGGTTGTCTACCCTGGTCCATTCAGCTGTAGCCTGGGAATGAGGTAACGAAGGCCCATTACCCACTCAGTGGGGTTATGCAAAGGCTCTGCGAGAAGTGAATATAGGGGAGGGCAATTGAAAACAATGGACCTGCTATCTAACCCAGCTCTACATACTGGATTTCACAATGTGTCTCAAGTAACTACAATGACTTATCACAATCAATAATCAATAACATTTAATAATATCGTCTTTTCAATGAGCAAGTTAATCTTTTCTTCCCAAGAAAAAATTAAAGCTCCAGACCGGGCACAGTGCTCACACCTGCAATCCCAGCACTTTGGGAGGCCGAGGCAGGTGGATCACTTGAGGCCAGGAGATCAAGACTAGCCTGGGCAACATGTTGAAACCCCGTCTCTACTAAAAATACAAAAATTAGCCAGGTGTGCTGGTGCACACATGTAGTCCCAGCTACTCAGGAGGCTGAGGCACGAGAATTGCTTGAACTCGGGAGGTGGAGGTTGCAGTGAGCCGAGATGGTACCAAGATCGTGCCACTGCACTCCAGCCTGAGTGACAGAGCGAGACTCTGTCTCAAAAAAGAAGAAAAGAAAGAAAGAAAGAAAAGAAAAGAAAGAAGGAAGGAAGGAAGGAAGGAAGGAAGGAAGGAAGGAAAGAAAGAAAATGAAAGCTCCAAATGTATCCAGGCATCTTATCTCTCATCTGGTTGCCTGATGGTGGCCTAAATTCCTAATTCTGTTGCTATAGTGTGGGCTATCTTCCACCACTGCTGTTTTGTTTGGCCTTGGGAAGTTCTTAGGAAGGGGAGAGGCCTAGCTCTTGCTGAGATAAAGCTGAGGGTTGCCTTGGTTTTCCTCACCCTGAGATGTGTCAGATAGCAACATCCACAAACTGGCAGATAACTCCCTAAGCACAAAAGAGATCATTAGGCCCCTTTCCATGATCTCTGCCCAGCCACCAAACCTCCACGAAATATTGAGAGACATTCACTATCATATTTCAGATAGTAAGCAGAGGTATAGGCATCACCATATTATGTGTGCATATAACAGACTGTTGAGCTACAATAAATATTAATTGTGCTGAGGAAAAACATTGCAATGCAGGATCAGGAAGATCTTCAAATCTTAACCCAGGAAGAGGAGCTAAAGCATATATGCACCACAGGGAGTCTAAAAAGAATGAATTTTTCCAGCTTAAGATCTAAACTAGAGACTGGCCAGCAGGGTGTGGTGGCTCACATCTATAATCCCAGCACTTTGGGAGGCTGAGGCAGGCAGGTCACTTGAGGTCAGGAGTTTGAGACCAGCCTGGCCAACACGGTGAAATCCCATCTCTACTGAAAATACAAAAATCAGCTGGGCGTGGTGGTGGGCACCTGTAATCCCAGCTACTCAGGAGGCTGAGGCAGAAGAATCTCTTTAACCTGGGAGGCAGAGGTTGCAGTGAGCTGAGATTGCACCACTGTACTCCAGCCTGGGCAATAGAGCGAGACTCAGACTCAAAATAAATAATAAATAAATAAATTAAAAGATAAATAAATAAAAAAATAGAGACTGGACAATTGAGCTCCTTGGTACTTCCCTCTGGGCTCATAACCTGGGTTCTGTCCCTCTTGATTGTACTACCCAGACTACGGTGGTAGGAGGCATAGAGAAAACCAAACCCAAATAACAGAACTCCTTTTCATAAGGCTTAGAGCGGTGGTTCTCAACCAGGAGGGATTTTGTCCCCTTCCTCCTATGCCCAGAGGACATTTGGCAATGCTTGGAGGCATTTTCTGTTGTCACAACTCTGTGTGTGTCTGTGTGTGTGTGTGGTGTGTGTGTGTGTGTGTTGCAGGGGGTGCTATTGGCATCTACTTGGTAGAGGCCAGAGATGCTGCTAAACACCCTGTAATGCACAGGGAAGCCCCACAACAAAAATATCAATAGTATTGAGGTTGAGAAAGCTTGGCTTAGAGGGCTTAGAGCAGAACATGCCTTACTCTCACCCCTCAATTCCAGGCTTCCAATCTTTTGGACTCCATTGAAGTTCCCACTTAGTCTGCTCAGTGAAGAATGATGGTCTAGGGGTGGACATTTCTACTCCTCCACCTGCACAGGAGGAAAGGCACAATCCAACAAGTTAGAGAACGATGTCCAAGCAAGGGGAAGGCCAAGATTGCCAATAGAGATATGCCAATGAGATTCAAATCAGTGACATGGAAAAAAAAAAAGAGAAAATACAGATATGCCAAAATAGAGATTCCCATAGCAACAGCTTTTTACCTCTCAGTTATTACCTGATAAAGTTCTACTGCCAAGAAAGTGATTCAATTATGTGTCCTCAAACCCTATCACAAGACCTCCATTTTGACAGCAGATGGGAATAAGGAAACCTTGAACTCTTAAAAAACAATTTACAGACAAGGTCTCACTATGTTGCCCAGGCCGGTCTTGAGATCCTGAGCTCAAAGGATCCTCCCTTTTCATCCTCCCAAAGTGCTGGGATTACAGGCATGAGCCACTGCACCTAACCAAGTTGAACTCTTCCTACTAACCCAAGTAAGTTCAAGCTTCCAAAGTTTGCCTCTACTTAGTACCAGCTATTCAGGAGGCTGAGGCAGGAGAATGGCGTGGAACCCGGGAGGTGGAGCTTGCAGTGAGCCCAGATCGCCCCACTGCACTCCAGCCTGAGCGACAAAGCGAGATTCCGTCTCAAAAAAATAAAATAAAATAAAATAATATAAAATAAAAAATAAAAAAATTAGCCCAGCATGGTGGTGTACACCTATAATCCCAGCTACTCAGGAGGCTGAGGCACAAGAATTGCTTGAACCTGGGAGGTGGAGGTTGCAGTGCACTGCACTCCAGCCTGGGTGGCAGTGCGAGACTCTGTCTCAAAAAAATAAAGCAAGAAAAAGGTACAATGTAATGGTGAAAGAAATGGAGAAAATGTTTACATTTTGGACTGAGAATCAGTAGGTTGCTGAATATACAGGCTTCCAGAATCAAAGACGAGTTCACAGCTCCACAGAGCTATTGATTGGGGCAGAGCTTCTTACACACAACGCTATCAAACAAAAAAGAAGGCTGGTGTTTAATTTCATTTGGACAAATTTGTCAAGAGAGTGAAAAAGACACCTCAAAGTCAGCATGAAGAGTCCCTGCTCAATCCTTTGAGAATAATTATCAACAAGTCCTTCTTCTCAACATTAAAACCAAAAATGTTTGAAGAACTGCTGGCCAAAAATTTTCAAAATCTGTTGAACATTACAAAACCACAGATCTTTTTCTGAGCTCCTGTGAGTTCAAGCGTTGGGACTAGGGCTAACCCTCTATCCCAGGTTCCCATATCAAGTTGAAAAATTAATAAGTTTAAGGAATAAATGAACCTTATTATTTTCCAAATATCCAACAAATATTTGCTGAGGTCCATAGGAGAAATAACAGTTATTTATTTATTTATTTATTTTTTGGGGACAGAGTCTCACTCTGTTGCCCAGGTTGGAGTGCAGTGGCGCGATCTCAGTTCACTGCAACCTCCTCCTCCCAGGTTCAAGTGATTCTCCTGCCTCAGCCTCCTGAGTAGCTGGGATTACAGGCACATGTCACCACACCCGGCTAATTTTGTATTTTTAGTAGAGCAGGGTTTCATCATGTTAGCCAGGCTGGTCTGGAACTCCCGACCTCAGGTGATCAGCCCACCTCAGCCCTCCCGAAATGCTAGGATTACAGGCCTGAGCCACCGTGGATGGCAAGTGTAAGGCTTACTTGTGAAGGCAGCTTCTGTAACCAATAGGTTATATTATTGTTTCCAACAAGAAGTCTGCTATCATCCTTATTGTTATTCTATACAGAAAGTGTCTTTTTTCACAAACTGCTTTCAAATTTTTCTCTTTATCATTGATTTTAGGCAATTTGATTATGCCATGCTGTTATATATAAAATGTTTATTTAGAAACATAATGCTTGCTCCCTGGTGCTGCAAAGAAATAGCACTTGAGCCGGGCGCGGTGGCTCAAGCCTGTAATCCCAGCACTTTGGGAGGCCGAGACGGGCGGATCACAAGGTCAGGAGATCGAGACCATTCTGGCTAACACGGTGAAACCCCGTCTCTACTAAAAAAATACAAAAAACTAGCCGGGCGAGGTGGCGGGCGCCTGTAGTCCCAGCTACTCCGAAGGCTGAGGCAGGAGAATGGCGTAAACCTGGGAGGCGGAGCCTGCAGTGAGCCGAGATCCGGCCACTGCACTCCAGCCAGGCGAGCAAGACTCCGTCTCAAAAAAAAAAAAAAAAAAAGAAATAGCACTTGAACATAAATTTAATTTTCTAAGCAAGGCAATTTCTACTTAGCAAGGCAAAATTTTCAACAAATTTGAAAAAATTTCAGCCATTAGTTCTTTAAATAATTTTATGATCCCTTCTATCTTTCTGGGACTCCAATAACGTGTATATTAGGCCCCATGACGTTGTCTCACAGCTCACTGATGCTCTGTTTATTTTTTTCAGGCTTTCTTCTCTGGGTGTTTCACTTTCAATAGTTTCTATTACTAGGTCTTCAAGTTCACTAATCTTTTTTACTGCAACATATAATTTCCTGTTAATTTCCCCAATATATTTTTCATCTCAGACAATTAATTTTTCATCTCTAGAAGTTCAGTTTGGGTCTTTAAAAAATATATTCCATGTTTCTCCTCTAACATGCTCACTCTGACCGGACATGGTGGCTCACACCTGTAGTCCCAGCACTTGGGAGGCTGAGGCGGGCGGATCACCTGACAATAGGGGTTTGAGTCCAGCCTGGCCATATGGTGAAACCCTGTCTCTACTAAAAATAGAAAAATTAGGTGGGCGTGGTGGTGGGCACCTGTAATCCCAGCTACTTGGGAGGCTGAGATGGGAGGATCACTTGAACTTACGAGGCAGAGGTTGCAGTGAGCCGAGATCATGCCATTGCACTCCAGCCTGGGCAATAGAGTAAGACTCCATCTCAAAAAAAAAAAACAAACAAACAAAACAAACAAACAAAAAAACCTCACTCCTACTTTTTTCAACATATAAAATATATTTATAATAGCTATTTAAATATTCTTTTTAAGGTGTCATTTCTTGGTCTGTTTATATTGATTGGTTTTTCTCGAGCATTGGTTGCATTTTCCTGCTATTGTATGTGCCTGATAATTTTTTTTTTTTTTTTTTTTTTTTTGAGACAGAGTTTTGCTCTTGTTGCCCAGGCTGGAGTACAGTGGCATGATCGGCTCACTGCAACTTCCACCTCCCAGGTTCAAGCGATTATCCTGCCTTAGCCTCCCAAGTAGCTGGGATTACAGGCACCTGCTACTACATCCGGCTAATTTTTTGTATTTTTAGTAGAGACGGGGTTTCATCATGTTAGTCCGACTGGTCTCAAACTCCTGACCTCAGGTGATCCAACTGCCTAGGCCTCCCAAAGTGCTGGGATTACAGGGATGAGACACTGTGCCCGCCCAATTTGTTGTTTTTTGAGACAGGGTTTCATTCTGTTGCCCAGGCTGGTCTTGAATTCCTGGCTCAAGCAATCCTCCCATCTCAGCCTCCTGAGTAGCTGAGATTATAGGTATGCACTACCACACCCAGCTGCCTGATACTTTTTATTTAATTATTATATTTTATTTTATTATTACTATTATTTTTGAGACAGAGTCTTGCTCTGTAGCCCAGGCTGGAGTGCAGTGGCGCCATCTCGGCTCACTGCAAGCTCTGCCTCCTGGGTTCATGCCATTCTCCCACCTCAGCCTCCCGAGTAGCTGGGACTACAGGTGCCCACCACCATGCCCGGCTAATTTTTTGTATTTTTTGCAGAGACAGGGTTTCACCATGTTAGCCAGGATGGTCTCGATCTTCTGACCTTGTGATCCGCCCGCCTCAGCTTCCCAAAGTGCTGGGATTACAGGTGTGAGCCACCGCGCCTGGCCCTAATTATTTTATTTTATTTTATTTTAATTTAATTTTATTTGTTTATTTATTTTTTGAGACGGAGTCTCACTCTGTCGCCCAGGCTGGAGTGCAGTGGCCGGATCTCGGCTCACTGCAAGCTACGCCTCCTGGGTTTACGCCATTCTCCTGCCTCAGCCTCCCAAGTAGCTGGGACTACAGGCACCCGCCACCTCGCCTGGCTAGTTTTTTTGTATTTTTTAGTAGAGACGAGGTTTCACCGTGTTAGCCAGGATGGTCTCGATCTCCTGACCTCGTGATCCGCCTGTCTTGGCCTCCCAAAGTGCTGGGATTACAGGCTTGAGCCACTGCGCCCAGCCAATTATTATATTTTAAAGGTGTCAAGGGCTGACTTTCAATAGCTCACAACAAGAGAGCTGCTCTGCTACATATATAAAACCCCAACCCAGACTTCATAATTTTTTAAAAAATGTTTTTTCATTCAAAGACTCTCACATCATTTTTCTTACTTTTTTTTGCCCTCTAGTTACATTGGCTTTGAGTTCTTTTTTTTTTTATTATTATTTTTTGAGACAGAGTCTTGCTCTGTTGCCCAGGCTGGAGTGCAGTGGCCGGATCTTGGCTCACTGCAACCTCCACATCCTGGGTTCAAGCGATTCTCTTGCCTCAGCCTCCCGAGTAGCTGGGATTACAGACGCCTGCCACCACGCCCGGCTAAATTTTTGTATTTTTAGTAGAGACGGGGTTTCACCGTGTTAGCCAGGATGGTCTCGATCTCCTGACCTCATGATCCGCCCGTCTCGGCCTCCCAAAGTGCTGGGATTACAGGCTTGAGCCACCGCGCCCGGCCACATGCTCCACGTTATTACAAGGTTTTTCTACTCTGACTCTTGGAAATAATAATTATCCCAGCTCTGCATCACCTCCCAGTAATTTTTATCAATTATTTTTTCAGGGATCTTTTTCCTCTGCCTTGGATAAGATCCTCATACACATGTGCTGATCAGTACACTGCTGGAGACTCCGTGCAGGTCTTTGGAGCTCTTCCTCTATTCAGCTCTATACCTTCCATGCAGTTCTTCCTTCTTTGGTATTCTACTTTATGAATTCTAGCAATTGTGGCTTCTCTGAATCCTTAGCTCCATCTCCTCAACTTAGGGAGCTCCATTAAGATTTCCCTTTGGCCAGGTGTGGTGTCTCACATCTGTTATCCCAGCACTTTGGGAGGCTGAGGTGGAAGTGGGAAGATCATTTGAGCCCAGGAGTTCTAGACCAGCCTGGGCAACATTGGGAGACCCTGTCTCTACAAAGAAAAAAAAAAAAAAAGCCAGGTATGGTGGCACACATTTTTGTAATCTCAGCTACTCAGGAGGCTGAGGCAGGAAGATTGCTTGAGCCCAGGCTTAAGGCTTAAGCCTTGAGTTGAGGCTGCAGTGAACCATGATTTCGCCACTGCACTCCAGCCTGGGTGACAGAGCAAAACCCTGTCTTACAAAATAAAAATAAAAAGGATTCCCCCTATCTGCACTGTGGCCTGTAAACTCTCTCCGGGGTTAAGCAGGGCCAATCACAGAACTACCTCACTTGTGGCCGGGTGGGGTGGCTCACGCCTATAGTCCCAGCACTTTGGGAGGCCGTAGGCGAGCAGATCATGAGGTCACGAGTTTGAGACCAGCCTGGCCAACATGGTGAAACCCTGTCTCTACTAAAAATACAAAAATTAGCCGGGCGCAGTCGCGAGCACCTGTAATCCTAGCTAGTTGGGAGGCTATGGTAGGAGAATCGTTTGAACCCGAGAGGCAGAGGTTGCAGTAAGCTGAGATTGTGCCACTGCACTCCAGCTTGGGCGACAGGGTGAGACTCCATCTCAAAAAAAAAACAAAAAAACAGCACTCAAGCCTTATGGTGTAGTTTATTTATTTATTTAGTTGTTGTTGTTGTTGTTTGAGACGAAGTCTCACCCTGTTGCCCAGGCTGGAGTGCAGTGGCGCAATCTCGGCTCACTGCAAACTCCACCTCCAGGGTTGAAGCGATTCTCCTGCCTCAGCCTCCTGAGTAGCTGGGATTACAGGCGCTCCCCACCACGTCTGGGTAATTGTTTTTTTTTGAGACGGAGTTTCATTCTTGTTGCTCAGGCTGGAGTGTAATGGCACAATCTCCGCTCACCGCAACCTCCACCTCCCAGGTTCAAGCAATTCTCCTGCCTCAGCCTCCCTAGTAGCTGGGCTTACAGATATGTGCCACCACATCCGGCTAATTTTGTATTTTTAGTAGAGACAAGGTTTCTCCATGTTGGTCAGGCTGGTCTCGAACTCCCGACCTCAGGTGATCTGCCCGCCCTGGCCTCCCAAAGTGCTGGGATTATAGGCATGAGCCACCATGCCCAGCCTGGCTAATTTTTCTATTTTTAGTGGAGACAGGGTTTCCCTGTGTTGGCCAGGCTGGTGGCGAACTTGTGACCTCAGGTGATCCACCCATCTCAGTCTCCCAAAGTGCCAGGATTACAGGTGTGAGCCACGGTGCCCGGCTTTTATGGTGTGGTTTAGATCTATGTAAGCAACATCATAGAAATCTGGCAGCAAGAAGCACAAACTCATCCAATTCCAGAACAGATTTCAGGACTGGTCTCTGAGAAGGAAGGGGACAGGTAAGAGAAAGGCTGAGCCCAAAGTTCAATGCATAGAACAGATTATATAGACGATAACAAGCCAGGAGATCACCAAAACTGGGAAACAAGATGAGAAATAAATTTTAGACACCAATTTTGAGAAAGGAGGATGCAAAGATGTTAGACCCTGCCTGGGTCTAACATCTTAGCTTATGCACTAATACCCTATGAATGAATGAATAAATTCCCGAGTGCCTGTAGCACTTACTGTCAGCAACATGCACGTGATAATTAGACATTCAGTACCTTATGATCATTCTTGAGTTATTATTCACTTATTTGTTCCTTATCTCTTTATCTGCATTCTAAGTCCACCAAAGGCATAAACTGTAAGTGCGTGCTTCTTTTTCTTTCTTTCTTTTTTTTTTCTTTTTTGAGACCGAGTTTCGCTCTTGTTGCCCAGGCTGGAGTGCAATGGCACAATCTCGGCTCACGGCAACCTCTGCCTCCCAGGTTCAAGTGATTCTCCTGCCTCAGCCTCCCAAGTAGCTGGGATGACAGTAATGCGCCACCACACCCAGCTAATATTTTTGTATTTTTGGTAGAGACAGGGTTTCGCCATGTTGGTCAGGCTGGTCTTGAGCTCCCGACCTCAGGTGATCCACCTGCCTCGGCCTCCCAAATGGCTGGGATTACAGGTGTGAGCCACCATCTGTGAGCCACCATGCCGGCTTGTGTGCTTCTCTTTCTTTTTTTTTTTTTTTTTGAGACGGAGTCTCGCTCTGTCGCCCAGGTTGGAGTGCAGTGGCCGGATCTCAGCTCACTGCAAACTCCGCCTCCCGGGTTTACGCCATTCTCCTGCCTCAGCCTCCCGAGTAGCTGGGACTACAGGCACCCGCCACCTCGCCGGCTAGTTTTTTGTATTTTTTTAGTAGATACGGGGTTTCACCGTGTTAGCCAGGATGCTCTCGATCTCCTGACCTCGTGATCCGCCCGTCTCCGCCTCCCAAAGTGCTGGGATTACAGGCTTGAGCCACCACGCCCGGCCTCTCTTTCTTATAAGTAGCAGCATTAGTATAATTATTTTGCCCAGGTTTCCTGATTCTCAGTTCAATACTTTTTAAAAACTCTATTACTTAACCAGCACTCTTTTTTTAAAAACATACCCCTAACATGAAGCTCATTAACCAGCATTCTTGACAGAAATAGTTTACCGAGGTAATTTACACGTATTCCTTGGCATATGCAAGGATGTATTCTTGAAAAGGCATGCATGGCTTAAAACCGTGCAAATCAAAAGCAATTTTATCCCAAGAAATTATGGTAAAAGACTTCATTATGCCATTTCCGTTTTGGCTAGGTAAAATTTTTGCTACAGAAGTAACATGTGCAAATCATGAGTTAACCATTATTTAAATTATTCTGTGAACTCTCAAAATTTTCCTCAGGTAAACAGGTAAAACAGGTATAAATATAACTCATTATTTAAAAAAATTTTTTTTGAGACAGAGTCTTGCTCTGTCACCCAGGCTGGAGTGCAGTGGCATCATCTCGGCTCACTGCAAGCTCCACTTCCCGGGTTCACGCCATTCTCCTGCCTCAGCCTCCTGAGTAGCTGGGACTACAGGTGCCCACCACCACGCCCGGCTAATTTTTTTGTATTTTTAGTAGAGACGGGGTTTCACTGTGTTAGCCAGATGGTCTCCATCTCCTGACCTCATGATCTGCCCGCCTCAGCCTCCCAAAGTGCTGGGATTACAGGCGTGAGCCACCGCACCTGGCCTATTTAAAAAAATTTTAAGCGTATTTTATATGCTTTAGTGTGGATGTACCACAATTTATTCAGCCATTCCTCTTGATGGGCATGCAGGTTTCCTGGTACTTTTATTTTCATTTTGTTTTATTATTATTGTTTTTTGAGATGGAGTCTTGCTCTGTTGCCCAGGCTGGATTGCAGTGGCATGATCTCAGCTCACTGCAACCTCCACCTCCTGGGTTTAAGCAATTCTCCTGCTTCAGCCTCCTGAGTAGCTGGGACTACAGGCATGCACCACTGTGCCCAGCTAATTTTTGTATTTCTAGTGGAGACGGGGGTTTCACCATTTGGCTAGGCTGGTCTCGAACTCCTGACCTCAGGTGATCCGTGCACCTCGGCCTCCCAAGGTGCTGCGATCACAGGCATGAGCCACCATGCTTGGCCTCTTAGTACTTTTATTCCTTACTCCCAACAGCTCAGTCAGAGGGTAAGTATATGTAGCAGACACAGTGGTTGTCTAATCAGCTGGCATTCTCACCCTCCTTTCCTGTTAACAGAATGTTAATTTTGTTTAGGTATTAGGCAGAGAACCCTGATCTCGAGAAAGGTGGTCTTACTCCCTGGCCTAATGTCATCAGTTATGGCAAAGGAGATATATAGGTAAGTTTTGTTTTTTTTTTTTTTTTTTTGACAGACTCTTACTCTGTTGCCCAGGCTAGAGTGCAGTGGCACGATCTTGGCTCACTACAACCTCCACTTCCGGGGTTCAAGCGATTCTCCGGTCTCAGTCCCCTGAGTAGCTGGGACTACAGGCATGTGCCATGTCTGGCTAATTTTTATATTTTTAGTAGAGACGGGGTTTCACCATGTTGGCCAGGCTGGCCTCAAACTCCTGACCTCAGGTTGTCCGCCTGCTTTGGCCTCCCAAAGTGCTGGGATTATAGGCGTGAGCCACGGCACCCGGCCAGTTTCTTGAGGGATACCTGGAAAAAAGGGCTTTCCCTGAAAACAGGAGAGTGGCATCTCTCTTGCTTCCCTGGCCACTGCCATACCTTCATCCCCTTTACTGCCTTTGAATGCGGTTATGATCTCCAGATTCAGCAGCCCATCTTGCAAGCATGAAGCAAAAAGCCTAGGGACAAGTACTCTGAAAAGGACTTTAAAAAATAAAAAGTAAAAAGCCTAAGGACAAAAAGGCAACATGCCGGACGAGATTCAGAGAGCTTCCAGACAGCTTTAGCACTTGGAGTTTCATGGAAGGTGGCAGAGGGAGAGAGCATGGAAGTTCTGGGCCCCTTCTGATACCTCACCCTATGCATCTCTTCATCTGTATCACTCATAAATCTTGAAGCCTAAAATATCCACGGTGTCTTAAGTGAAGTCAAAGAAACACTGTAATGGGGATGGCAATATCCAGAAGAGTTCCATAATGAAATGGAAATGGCTTACACAGGATGATGCTACCTGGGGAATGCAAGGAGGAGATACTCAGGAGCAGGGAGCCTCTTTTCCCCCAGGGAAGACTCTGGAACTGTGTAAGAAGCAGATGGATTCTCCAGTGCCCTATATACAGCTCCCAACTGACTGACAAAGAGCTGCTGGGTTTGTGGATGACAGTTCCAAGGTGAACAGACAACATCCTATTTGGGAGGATGCCACGATCGAAGAAGGTAAAAACAAACCAGTATGTGGGCTGAATTGCATGCTATTTTCCTAGCAGTGATGGAAGAATTGAACATTGATAAAAGCCCCTGTGTTTGGATTTTTACTCACTCCTGGGCAGTGTCCAATGGCCTGGTTATATACTCAGGCAGGAGGGCAATGGAAATGTGGCCTATTAAGGGGATGCCCACATGGGGCACAGCCCTGTGGAAATTTGAGGGGTACATTAAAGTAGAACATGTCGCCAGGCATGGTGACTCATGCCTGTAATCCCAGCACTTTGGGAGGCTGAGGCGGGCAGATCACTTGAGGTCAGGAGTTTGAGACCAGCCTGGCCAACATGATGAAACCCCATCTCTACTAAAAATACAAAAATTAGCCGGGCGAGGTACTGGGCGCCTGTAGTTCCAGCTACTTGAGAGGCTGAGGCATGAAAATCACTTGAGCCTGGGAGGCGGAGGTTGTAGTGAGCCGAGATCGCACCACTGCACTCCAGCCTGGGCGACAGAACGAGACTCTGTCTAAAAAAAAAAATTAATTAAATTAAATTTAAACAAGATTTTAAAAAGTAGAACATGTCAATGGCCATCACAATAACTCCTTTTTGTTTTGGAACGTGGTTAGAATCATCAAGCAGCTATCCTTATGTGCTCATTTAAGGCGAACACCTGGGTCAAGAAATGACTGGATATCAGGATTCTATAGCAATGCAGAAATGGGCTGAATTGAGACATATTCCTTTTGCACCCTCTCAGGCACATAATGCCAATTAAGAACTGTTCTGTATGCCACAAAAGAGACAGAGACTGCCAATGACTATGTGGCAGATTCCCTGGTGAAAAGGCCCTGAACATAGTTGACAAGTCAGACTAATGCTGGTAGCCCTGGAGGGCTACAAATGGATCCTGATAGGTTGGACTTTGCTTACTTGGTAGAATATGCAAATGCCCAGAGTGCTATGGAAGAACTAGGACAGAAGGTATTGCATGGATTTTGACGGCCATCCATCATTTCTTCAGCCCAAGGAACACTGTACAGCCCATAATGCCCAACAATGGGCACAGAGACACCCTCCTCTGAGTAGTAGTTTGATAGAGTCAAAAACAAAGTCACTAGAAGAAAAAATAATTTCATAGAGATGGAGAACTGGCAATCGAAAGATTGGTTATCTAAAATGGAGAGGGATAAAGGCATGAGGGGCTGACTTACACGCCTTTATGAGTGTGTGCTCACACTCAGCATGAATGGAACTAAAGGAGTGTCCGCACTAGAGATTCTTCTGTTTTTCTGGTAGATCTGAGGAAGAGGGGATGGGAAAGGATCCCAGTATGACTATGCAATTCTTGCCAAGGGAGGAGTACAGTGGTATAACAACTACATATTTTTTTTCTTCCGCATATCACCTCAACTTTAAAAAAAATTTCCTCTCCTTGATGCAGTGGTCATAGGACCAGGTCTGCAACTATAAATGCTAGAAGTAGGGATGATTCCTAAGAAACCTCATGTTTGGCCAGGCACGGTGGCTCATGGCTGTAATCCCAGCACTTTGGGAGGCTGAGGCAGGAGGATCACTTGAGGTCAGGAGTTTGAGGTTGCAATTAACCATGGTCATGCAAAAATAAATAAATAAAAATGAGCTGTTGTTGATCTGAAGCAAGAAAAAAAATTAAGTAAAAAGAAAATAGCTGGGCTGGGCACAGTGGCTCACGCCTGTAATCCCAGCACTTTGGGAGGCTGAGGCGGGCACATCACCTGAGGTTAGGAGTTAGAGACCAGCCTGGCCAACATGGTGAAACCCCATTTCTACTAAGAATACAAAAAAATTAGCCGGGTGTGGTGGCAGACACCTATAATCCCAGCTACTTGGGAGGCTGAGCACGAGAATTGCTTGAACCCGGGAGGTGGAGGTTACAGTGGGCCAAGATTGTGCCACTGCACTCCAGCCTGGGTGACAGAGACTCTGTCTCAAAAAAAAAAAAAAGAAAGAAAGAAAGAAAGAAAAAAAAAATAACTGAAAAAACACAAAGGTGGAAAAATTTGGGAATAAGTGAAGAGAAAGATAAATAGTAGCTGGGGCTAAAAGAATAATAAATGGGTTATATAATGAGGGAAATCCAAAACTACATTAACACCTTGACACCTTGATTGTCACATACAAGACCAACAACAACAAAAAAGAGCTACATTAGCACTTTGAAGGACAAGAGATGACATTGTCTCCTAGCTCACTTACCCCAGATGCCTGAAACAGTTAAATTATATTTGCCAAGACCACTCCTGCTTTTGGAACCTAACAAGATTGAATGGAAGCCTGCAAACCTGAGTGACCTCACCCTAGAAGACATATTTATACAATATGATGAACTAGACTGATTATTAATGATTGAATGAGATTCTAGTAATATGGCAGTATCTTTTGAATTATATATCCCTTTTTTTTTCCTTTTTGACACAGTCTCCCCCTGTCACCCAGGCTGGAGTGCGGTGGTGCCATCTTAGCTCACTGCAATCTCCGCCTACCAGGTTCAAGCGATTCTCCTGCCTTAGTCACCCAAGCAACTGGGATCCTCCCGCCTCAGCCTCCCAAAGTCCTGGGATTACAAGCGTGAGCCACACACACCAGGCAGGGTTTCCTTTTTTTTTTTTTTTTTTTTTTTTTGTATTTTTTAGTAGAGACGGGGTTTCACTGTGTTCGCCAGGATGGTCTCGATCTCCTGACCTCGTGATCCACCTGTCTCGGCCTCCCAAAGTGCTGGGATTACAGGCTTGAGCCACCGCGCCCGGCCTCCTTTTTTTTTTTAAGGAAGAATACTATTCCATTGTGTATATACTACATTTTCTTTATCCACTCATCCATTGATGGGCACTTAGGTTGATTCCGTGTCTTGACTATTGTAAATAATGCTGCAATGAACATGGGAATGCAGACATCTCTTTGATACACTGATTTCATTTTCTTTGGATATATACTTGGTAATGGGATTACAGAATCATATGATAATCCTGCTTTTAATTTTTTAAACATATTTTTTTTTTTTTGCCTCTATAAGAGATTGGGTCTTGCTATGTTGCCCAGGCTGGTCTTGTACTCCTAGGCGCAAGCAGTCCACCTGCTTTGGCCTCCCAAAATGCTAGAATTACAGGCATGAGCCACTGTGCTTGGCCCTATTTTTAATTTTTTGAGAAACCTCCCTACCATTTTCCATAATGTCTGTACTAATTTACATTTCCACTAACAGTGTGCAAGGGTTTCCTTTTCTCTACATCCTCTCCAACACTTGCTATCTTTCATTTTGTTGATTATAGCCATTCTAACAGGTATGAGGTGAAGCCTAGGTTCTTTTATTTATTTATTTAAAAAAATGGAATACATGTGCAGAATGTGCAAGTTTGTTACATAGGTATACATGTGCCATGGTGGTTTGCCGTACCTATTGACCCGTCCTCTAAGTTCCCTCACCTCACTGCCTACCCCGCAACAGGCCCTGGTGTGTGTTGTTCCCCTCTCTGTGTCCATGTGTTCTCAGTGTTCAACTCCCACTTATGAGTGAGAAAGTTCGGTTTTCTGTTTCTGTGTTAGTTTGCTGAGGATGATGGCTTCCAGCTTCATCCATGTCCCTGCAAAGGACATGATCTCATTCCTTTGTATGGCTGCATAGTATTCCATGGTGTGTGTGTACCACATTTTCTTTATGCAGTCTATCATTGATAGGCATTTGGTTGGTTCCATGTCTTTGCTATTGTAAATAGTGCTGCAATAAACATACAAGGGCATGTGTCTTTATACTACAATGACTTATATTCCTTTGGGTATGCATGTGTCTTTATGGTACAATGATTTATATTCCTTTGGGTATATACCAGTAATGGGATTGCTGGGTCAAATGGTATTTCTGGTTCTAGATCCTTGAGGAATCGCCATACTGTCTTCCACAATGGTTGAACCAATTTACATTCCCACCAACAGTGTAAAAACATTCCTATTTCTCCACAGCCTCGCCAGCATCTATTGTTTCCTGACTTGTTAATAATTGCCATTCTGACTGGTGTGAGATGGCATCTCATTGTGGTTTTGATTTGCATTTCTCTGATGATCAGTGATGTTGAGTTTTTTTCATATGTTTGTTGGCTGTATAAATGTCTTCTTTTGAGAAGTGTCTATTCATATCCTTTGCCCACTTTTTGATGTGGTTTTTTGTTCTTTTCTTGTAAATATGTTTATGTGCCTTGTAAATTCTGGATGTTAGACCTTTTCTCAGATGGGTAGATTGCAAAAATTTTCTCCCATTCCATAGGTTGCCTGTTCATTCTCATAATGGTTTCTTTTGCTGTGCAGAAGCTCTTTAGTTTAATTAGATCCCATTTGTCAATTTTGGCTTTTGTTGCAATTGCTTTTGGCATTTTTGTCATGCAGTCTTTGCCCATGCCTATGTCCTGAATGGTATTGTCTAGGTTTTCTTCTAGGGGTTCTACGGTTTTGGGTTTTACATTTAAGTCTTTAATCCATCTTGAGTTAATTTTTGTGTAAAGTGTAAGGAAGGGGTCCAGTTTCAGTTTTCTGCATATGGCTAGCCAGTTTTCCCAGCAGCATTTACTGAATAGGAGATCTTTTCCCCATTGCTTGTTTTTGTCAGGCTTGTTGAAGATGGTTGTAGATGTGTGGTGTTATTTCTGAGGTCTCTGTTCTGCTCCATTGGTCTATATGTCTGTTTTGGTTAGTGTAGTACTATAGCCTCGTAGTATAGCTTTTTTTCTTTCTTTTTTTTTTTTTTTTTTTTAGGCAGAGCCTTCCTCTGTTGCCCAGGCTGGAGTGCAATGGTGAGCTCTTGGCTCACTGCAACCTCCGCCTCCCTCAAGCAATTCTTCTGCCTCCCAGAAGCAATTCTTCTGCTTCTGCCTCCTGAGTAGTTGGGACTACAGGCATGCACCACCGTGCCTGGCTAATTTTTGTATTTTTAGTAGAGACAAGGTTTCACTACATTGGCCATGCTGGTCTCGAACTCTTGACCTCAGGTGATCCGCCTGCTTCAGCCTCTCAAAGTGCTGGGATTACAGGTGTGAGCCACCAAACCCAGCCAACCTTACAGTATAGTTTGAAGTCAGGTAGCATGATGTCTCCAGCTTTGTTCTTTTTGCTTAGGATTGTCTTGTGAAGCCCAGGTTCTTAATGAACTTGTTGAACAGCTGATCCAATGTTAGCATTGGGACATAGAATGACCCTCTAGATTTCTTATTATGTGAGAAAGAAAACAAACCTCTATTTGTTTAAGCTACTGTTAGTCAGATTTTCTGTTGCTTGCAGCCCAAACCATTCTGAACTAATACTATAGATTTTAAATTTTATTAGATTCTTCCAGATTACTTTGCAAACAACAAAAAAAGATAATAGTGATTCATACTCCTAGCAGTAATGGATGCATGCAGGGAAATGGACATTCATCAGGATTTTTTTTTTTTTTTTGAGACAGAGCCCCCCTCTCTGTTGCCCAAGCTGGAGTGCAGTGACATGAATACAGCTCACTGCAGTCTCGACCACCTGGGCTCAAGCAATCCTTCCACCTCAGCCACCCAAGCACCACCACAACCAGCTAATTTTTTTTTTTGCAGAGGTGGGGGTCTCAGTATGTCGCCCAGGCTGGACTTGAACTCCTGTTCCTGGCCTCATCTGGAGTTTAATTTTGTATATGGTATAAGGTAGGAACCTAGTTTTGCTTACTTCTTGCTGGATAACCAATTTTTAAAGCACCATTTATTAAATAAGCTGTCTTTTTTGCACGTAATTGAAATTGAGATTTATTTATATTTTCTGTAGTTTTTTATTTTATTTTATTTTATTTATTTATTTTTTTTTGAGACGGAGTCTCGCTCTGCCACCCAGGCTGGAGTGCTGTGGCGGGATCTCGGCTCACTGCAAGCTCTGCCTCCCGGGTTTACGCCATTCTCCTGCCTCAGCCTCCCGAGTTGCTGGGACTACAGGCGCCCGCCACCTCGCCCGGCTAATTTTCTGTATTTTTTTTAGTAGAGACGGGGTTTCACCGTGTTAGCCAGGATGGTCTCGATCTCCTGACCTCGTGATCCACCCGTCTCGGCCTCCCAAAGTGCTGGGATTACAGGCTTGAGCCACCGCACCCAGCCTTTTATTTATTTTTTGACGAAGTGTCACTCTGTAGCCCAGGCTGGAGTGCAGTGGTGCGATCTCGGCTTACTGCAACCTCCGCCTCCCGGGTTCAAGCAATTCTCCTGCCTCAGCCTCCTGAGTAGCTGGGATTACAGGCACGCATCTGCATGCCACTGCACCTGGCTAATTTTTTGTATATTTAGTAGAGACGGGGTTTCACCATGGTGGCCAGGCTGGTCTTGAACTCCCAATCTCAGGTAATCCACCTGCCTTGGCCTCCCAAACTGCTAGGATTACAGGCGTGAACCACCGTGCCCAGCCTATTGCTTTTAATTTCTCTATCTTCCTCACCCTCTTCCCCAACCCCAACCCAGGTTTTATTGTTTTAGGGGAAGGGATGTGGCAAGAGACTAAGAGCAGATTTTACTTGCCCATCTCTTTGTTTTTTGTGTTTCGAAAGCCCAAGTCCTTAGGGGAAGAGGGTTGGTGTGTAGTCAAATTGTCTTGGCCAGAAAATATAAAGGGAGAATGATTTTATCCACCCTAAAGAGAGATTCTAGCCCCTCCTACCTGCTAGGTCTGGGGATAATATAATGCTATCAGGGAGATCCTTGGGTTCCAGGTAGAAAGGACCTGTGTCCTGCTTCCTGGCATCATCCCTGTGTAGACAGCAAAACGTGAGAGAAAAGAGACTGTTCTAGGCAACTTTAACAAAAATCCCCAAGCCACTGGAGGGACCCAGTGTAACAAGGGCCTGCCAGACCATAAAGGAACACTATGGGATGAGGCAATGAACCTCTGACTGCTAACCTGTGTGGCCACATAGCCAAAATTTTTTTTTTCGTTGCGCAGCCTGGTCTTGAACACCTGAGCTCAAGCAATCCTTCTGCCTCAGCCTCTCAAAGTGCTGAGATGACAGGCTTGAGCCACAGTGCCTGGCTATGATTAAGGATTTAATGGACCTCTGTTCCCAGGTCTTAGCACTGTGGCTCGAACCTGAGAAGGAGGAACATCAAGAATAATACAGGTTATTTTCCAACCCCAAGGAATCGGGGATATTGCAGTCAAAAGTTAAATGGAATCATAGACAAGAAAGATGCAACAAAAAATGTTTAAGAGCATGGACTCTGAACTAAACTATCTGGTTTAGTTCTAGCTCTGAAACTTACTTGCTGTGTTACTATGAGCAAGTTATTTAATTTCTTTGTGCCTTGGTTTACTAATTTGAAAACTGGTGTTAATAATGGCACTTACCTCATAGGATTTAATGGGCTTGTATAAAGCACATAGTAAATGCTATTGGATTATTAGCTGACATTATTATTATTATTATTGCTATTATTACTATTATTATTATTATACACCTTAGTGGGTAGACTACAATTCATACCTGCTACATGAGGGATTTGTGACAAGACTGTTTTGAAAGACTATTACAGACTATTGGAATAGATCCAGAGAGTCCGTAGAAGGAATGGAGGGAGGGAGAGAGGAAGAAAGGCAGGTCAGCAAATGAAGCCTGGTTAGTTAGCCCAGCAGACTGAAGTTTCTGATTCTCAAAAGAATATACTATGTCAGATTGTACATTTCTTAAAGAACTGATCTTATTCTGGAGAGGGAGGGGCTGTTACAGCAACCCCAACTCAGGCTCTGTAGTCTGGCCACATGGGAATTTTGCAGAAGAGTTAAGATCTTGGACACTTTGCAAGTTTTAGAGAAGTGATGTGGGCTTAGTTATCTGTAGGCATTCTGAGAGTCAGTTGTCAAGGCAAAGGCATTTACCTTAAGATTGCCCCCAGATGGTTCGGCGCGGTGGCTCAAGTCTGTAATCCTAGCCTCAGTTCAAGATTGTCAGGAATTTGAGACCAGCCTGACCAACAGGTGAAACCCCGTCTCCACTAATACAAAACTTAGCTGGGTGTGGTGGCGCGTGCCTGTAATCCCAGCGACTCAGGAGGCTGAGGCAGGAGAATCGCTTGAACCCAGGAGGCGGAAGTTGCAGTGAGCTAAGATTGCGCCACTGAACTCTAGCCTGGACGACAGAGCAAGACTCCGTCTCAAAAAAAAAAAAAAAAAGATTGCCCCCTGATATATGCTCTGGGCACATGTGGAAAGACTGCATCTAGGAAGAAGAGACTAGACTAATAGCAAGGCTGGAGAAACTGCATTATCCAGCCTGAAATGTGGAGTGTTTCTAAGTCAGTCACTAAGCCAAAGATAGCTGTTCACTTCTGAGTATGCCCTTACTCAAGGGATACTCAACTTGTTCTGGGAGGAAAGAGAACCTTCTGGGAGGATATTAATAACCCTAAGATGATCCTGGTGAGAAATTCCCCTAGTGGAAAGACTTGCCTGGAGAAAAGATCACCCAGACATCCAAGCCCTGGGAATTACTGCCTTGAACAGAGGCACCTGGATGAGAAGTACACTTTCCCTTGCTGGATGCTAAGATTTAATAGAGGGAGAATGTGGCTCAGTATTATTTAGATAATATAGATAGATTTTTTTCTTTCCTATATTTTTCTTTTTCTCTACCTGTCCCTTCCCCCAAAATAACATCGCTTTGCGGTGTACCTCAGGGGAGGGAGGTGGCAAGGCAGGAAAACAAATACTCTGCCACTCTTTCTGGTTTCTGTGTTCCCAAAACATAAGTCCTTAAGGAAGGGGTATTAGGGTGTAGGGGCAGAGACCAAGTATCTGGGCCAGAAAACTAGAAGAAAGAGTTGCACAAACCTAAAAAAATGATTCTTCTCTTCCTCACTCCCCTCTCCTTGGGAGGAAGAGACAACAAGAGCAGAGAGATATCTGTGAGAGCACAAGCAGCATTGATTAGCCTCAGCTTCTTAGGAGCAACAACTAGCTAATGGGGAAGACTCAAGAGAGGAAGGGCTGTGTGGAATGTCTAGGTAGCTGGCCCGATACCTATTGGGACTTCGGGAAAAATTCTGTGCCCCAAGTGTGGCAAAGACATTAGAGAGGACCACAGCACTGGAAAGGACCCATGTGGGCAGAGGGCTCAGCACAAACGGCCAGGATCTAAATAACTAGAGGCAGATATCCTTACTCCACTCCCACTTACACTCATGCCTGGGCACTACCTAAGATCCCCAAACTGTGGTATCACTTGGGTTAAGGGAAATGAACATCAAGAATGATGGACATTGTTTACCTCCCCGCCCCAATAACCTGGTTAAAAAGAGGGCACGGGGTCAGAAATTAAGTTCCAGAAATAGTCACAACTCTACCCATGGTTGCAGTAGTCAGTTAACTAGAAACTTTGAGGTTCATTTCAGCTCCATCTTGTTGACTGCAAAAGTTACCATCCTGTGTGGTAGGAAAGAGACCAACAGATAGTAGGACCATAAAACTAGCCTCCTACCCCCACTCCTGTGGGATTCTGGGGTTTAAAAATGATTCCAGTGAAATCTTTTGTAATTTATTGGCACCAGAGCCTCTAGAAAAAAATGAATTAGATTATTGGACGGATGCTTTCCTGGAACAATGTAAAACCAAATTACAAATAGTTAATATAAATCAAAATTTCTGTTTGATGAGTGGGAACATTGCAAATGTCACTTGAGAGTCAGTGGAAACCAGTAGGTAGGAAAGGAATGTTCCCTGTCATACCTTGGTGATTAGCTAGAATTGCCCGCTCCCCTTTCTGCCTACAGTGGCATTTGTGCTGAGTTACAGACCAGATTGTCCCAAACAGAAAAGCACATATGTCAATAAAAGGTCTAAATTGGGAAGGACCTGTATTTGGATGGGGAGCCGACTTGTTTGATTTTCAAATTTCTAAAGGTCATAAAAGTCACTCTACTCAATAGTTTTTTTTTTTTTTTTTAACAAGTATTCAACTATCAAAGAGGTACTGCTCAAAAGAATTAACATCTAAGCAGATTGAAGGGCTAACATTTCCAAGTATTGTTCTTTATTCATTACCTACATCATCAGGCTCAGAGACAAGGAAAGAGGGAGCAGGTCACAACTGAGCTAGATGCCTTGCTTTTCATAAAGGTGATGTGTGTGGTAGTGGTGGGAATAGGGTGACACTGAGAAATAGAAACAGTGGCCACAAGTTTCTAGTTGGCATCTCATGGGAGTCAGGACCTACAAAGACTTGGGATAATTGGTAACCTTTGAAACTTTGAAACTTCCCCTTAGTGGTTGTTCAGCTACTCTTTCCTCTGTTTTTGGTTGACACTAGTCAACCAATCAACAGGGAAAAGAGACTATCTTCAGGGACAGTGAGGAAAGAAGTGTGGGAGACCCCATCCATTTTTCAGCTAATTGAGACTTCAGAGACCCTTAAGGTAGAATGGTGAAGCTATTTGGAGAAACCACACCTTGCTCTTTCAAATTGGCCAGGAAGAAAGATCTCCACCGGTCTAGTGGCTGGACCCCATAGCCCTATTGTTTCCTCAGCGTCTCCCTTCCTTGTCAAAATGGAAAGATGGGAGTTTGAATGTATGAAGGGCATGGTCCGGTTTCCTGACATGTTCTGGCAATATTGAAATTAATAAAGAAGGAACAGACGCAAGAGACAGGGCTACAAGGCCTCCCACCATTATACTCAACACCCCCCCCCCCTTACAAAGTCAGAGATAAACAATTACACTTTATTTGGACTTTGGAAACCTGAGTTAAATTTATTGATTGTGCTGTTTTAAAGAGCTGAAAAAGACTGAGATTTCTGAGGCCTACGGCAAGAAAAGAAAAATAGGTAGTGGAGAGGGGATAACTCAGTGATAGGGCCGAGGCTGGAGGGCTGAAAGCATTAGTCTGGTATTTCCCACACAGCCTCCTAGCTTGAGGGGCATTCGAAAAGAATGTCCTGCCCTTTAGCTGCGCCACCAGATGACTCCCGGGAGATTGAAAAATGCCTCGGCTCTGGAATGAGCACACCTGGGTTCAAGTTCTAACTCCACAAATAGTATGAACTTGAGAAATTCATGTCCATTTCCCCTCCTGAGCCTCAGTTTCCTCCTCTGTCGGGCCGGGATTATTCATGGGAGAATGACAGAAACAATTCTATACTGCTCCTGGCATAGCACAGGAAGCAGTTTGAAGCCGCTGCGCCGAGGCTAACATGTACCGAAAGCTCGAAGGAGGCAGCATTCACTACCAGCTAGAGGATCTGGGAGTTTTTCAAGGAGGTGACCGGTGGGAGACAGAGAGAGCCAGTCTCAGTTGGAGGCAGTCTTTCCGCATGCGCGCGGTCTAGAAGCCTGGCGGCGGCGAGGGGGCGGGACCAGGTTTCTGAAGGGGTTGCTATGGCACCGAGGGGCCGGGAGGTTCACCGAACCCTTAAAAGCATTGCTCCCTCCCCCACCTGCCACCATCAGGGCCGAGGGCCATTGTTCCGGGCAAAATGGCGTCGGTAATCCCCCTCCCGGTCAGAGGCCTGAGTAAAACTGAGGGTGGGAGTCTGACCATAGGTGGGAAGAAAAACTACAATTCCCAGGGTACATCGCACCGGCCTGCGAGGCGCAGGGCACGTGCCCAGGCCTAGCGGTTACATGCCGTCAAAAATCAGTTTCATAGCTTCCCTTTCTCATCCCTGCTTTGGTCGTTTCCCAGCCCCCGCGCGCGCGCACTGCGGTCCTGGGGGTCGGGGGGGACATGCCGTGGCTGTTGCCCCCGCAACGTAACTGGGAGGCCAGTATTTGTAAATCTGTGCTTCGACTTCTAATCCCAAAGCCGGCAGGTATGGGTCTCGCGAGAAAGCCCGGGAGTTGGAAAAAGGGAGTTGGGGTGGCGGGCGAAAAGGTGCCGGCGGGTATCACCTCCTAACAGCGGTGCTACCGCATTCAGAGGCTCGCGAAGACCCAAGGGTGGGCAGTGGGGGGCTAGGAAGTAGTGTGTGCTTGGACTTTCCTTCTTCTTCTCTGAGGGGAGAGGGTAGAGCAGCTGAGAGAGCGAGAGGGCTTCGGAACACACGGGGGGTGTCACGCGTGCTTCCTCTAAGAGGTTTTCTCTTTGCAAGGGGGAGAAGCCTTTCTCCTCGACGCGCATCCCTGTCTCCCGCGGCGCCGAGGGGGCGGGAGGCGTGCGCGCACTCTCGTTGGCTGGCCACTCGGCACCTCGCCGCGATAGAGGCGGTTCCGAGTTGGGGCTGCTCCGTTGGCTTTCTCCGCCCCTCCCCCTCTGCTGTTCTCCCCTCCCTTCCCCGCCCCCCTCCGCCCCTCTCTCCTACCCGTCCGAATTCCCTGGCTGGAGTACGCGTGCGTCTGCTCAGCTCCAGGCCGAGCGCGAGCTTGGGCTCGTACCCCGCTCCCCTCTCTCCGCCAGCTCTTTACCTACCGGCCGTAGCTGGCCCGGTGGGCTCGCGGGGAGACACTCGCGCGCGCAAGCGCACACGACGCGGAGCGGAGCTCGAGACATCGAGGAGAGGAGTAAGAAGCTCGGAGGAGGCGATCGAGGAGGAGGCGGTGTGTGTGTATGTTTCTGTTCTACGGTGTGGCTCGTCGTGGGGCGAGAGGAGGCTCGAGAGAGGGCGAGGGAGAAGCGAAAAGAGTCAGAGAGTCCTCTGCGAGAGCCTCTAATCTGGTGAGGGTCCCGGGCCGGCCGGGGCGCTAGGAGAGAGGGAGGAGGCCGGGGGGCGTGTCTGGGATCGGGCTGAGAGATGAATGGGCCAGGGATGAATGGAGGGAGGCAGCGGCGGCCAAGAGTCTGTTAGGAGTAAGCGCCCTAGCGGGGGGCGGCTTGACCGAGGCAGGGTGAGTGCGTTCACCAGTCGGTACCGGACGAGGCCGGGCTCGGGGCTAAGGGGCTGTCGAAACCGCTGAATAGGCGGAGAGGAAAATGAAAAGGGGGAAAGTGGGGAAGGGCAGGTTTGAGGCTGAGGTGCGGTTTTTGTTTTGTTTTCTTTTTTGTTTTTGATTTTTTTTTTTTTTGGTTGTTGTTGAGGGGTGACAACTTTGGGAGCTGATGGAAGACCAGGGGACGGGAAAGGTGAGGAGGATACAGGAGGGGGACTAGGAGACGTTGACAAAGGACTGAGTGATCACTTAAGTGAGATTGAAGCTACTGAAAGGGAAGATCGCTTCGGGTGTGGGAAGTTCAGTTGTATTGATGGGAATAGGATGAAGGAAAGAGTAGATTTAATTAAGAGGTTCAGCTAATGTGTGAGGGACTGGATGGGGTGAGGAATATTGCTGGCTTGTTGTGTAAAGGTGTTAGGTTCAAGGAGATTCTGAGGTGTTATTTGGGAAGGGGTGGTGTGTGTTGTGTGACTGACAGGTTGGGGATGGGGAGGAGATGGTATGATAGGTGAGGATGAAAGTGGTGAGGGGCTTCACTGTACTGAAAGAGGTTTTGTTTGACTAGTTAAGAGTGGTGAAACATTTATATAATGAGGTGTGGGTGGAAATCCTGCACGTGTGTATCTCCGTATCTTGGGAGTTGAGAGACTTTGTTAAAATGAGACTGAACCCTCAAAACAGATGCGAGTAGTATCCTATTTTTTCTTAAGAGTTACTGTTAATTGAGACAATTATATGAATAAAACAGCCTTTGAGTTGTGAAAATCTTCAGCATAGTAGTGATTGTATCCAATTTTTGGAGATATTGTTATCTGTTTTTAATCTATAGTAAGTTGTAATACCAAGAGAACTTTTGAAGAGGTCTTAGTATGTGACAGAGCAGCAGGTGTCTTTTAGAGTTTCTATCCTTTGGATTGATGTGTTTAAAAATTGTTTAAACTCGACAGCTCAAGGGAAAGATACCTTGCATTAAAGGATAGGAAAAATGCACTAAAGCTCAGCCGGGCGTGGTGGAGCATGCCTGTAATCCCAGCTACTTGGGAGGCTGAGGCAGAAGAATCTGTTGAACCCGGGAGGCAGAGGTTGCAGCTAGCCAAGATTGTGCCACTGCACTCTAGCCTGGGCGACAGAGCGAGACGCTGTCTTAAGAAATCCACTAAAGCTGACTTTGAACTAAAATAATTGTACATGATTTTTTTGGTCATTCCGAATTTATCTTGTTTGAAAATTGGCATTCGCTTTTTGGTGTGAGTTTAAATTACAACAGATTACGTGAACATTTTGTTCTCTGAATACTTATCTTCTGATAAAGATGTCTTGTCCTGGTCTCATTCTGTTCTGGGTCAAGATTAATGGTTATGGATTTTAATGTTTTGTGATTATTTTTTACAAATTTTACTGATATATATTTAGTTTTCTTGGAAATGTTGCAAACTTGAGAACATTCCCATGCTGTTTTTCTTTTATTCTGCTTTGATATTGGAAAGAGTGTAATCCTTGTTTAGGCTACCCACAGTTTGAATACAGAAGGTCATATTCTATTCATAGTCTCTCAGATTGAGATGAATACTTAATGTATTAAATAGTACGGTAGAAGTATAAAGGCACTATAAGAGCCTGGAAATGTTGCACTAACTCAACCAGGCAAGGCGATCTCCCAGTTTTTTGAACTAGATGTTTCTAGAGTGAAGGGCATTCACATTTTGGGTCTTGAAAGTGTAAGCATGGTATATTTGGAGAGTGGAATGAGATAAGGCTGGAATCTTAGGTTGAGGCTGGGGTGAATTTGGAACTCTTGATTGTTTAAGAAGGGGAATAACAAACAGATTTATGGTGTTTCTGCCTTTGCTTCTGATGTCCCCCTCTACCTGGAATGCTTTCTCTCTCCCTCCTCTGAATTTGAACTCATTCTTTTAAAACTTAACATCTGTCACCAGCTATTCCTGAAAGCCTCTCCTGGTTTCCCTTTCTTCCTTTTCCCTCCACCAAGCTAGGTTAGGTCTCCCACTTTAGAGTTCTATCATACCTTGTACATAATTTTATTACGGCACTTTGGTTGGGAGGCAGGTAGGAAAGGCATTTTTCTCCTTCTATCTGAAAGAGAAATGAAGCCCAGAAAAAAAAAAGACTTGCCCTAGTAACTGGTGGACCCCGGAATTCTGACTTCTAGACCATTGTTGATCTTCATATCACAGGTTTACATTTGCTTATATAATTATAGTTTTAAGAGTTAGATTTCTGTAGTGTTGACTTAACTTTCTTCCATAGAGTTTCTGTTTTTACTATATTGTTCATTGCTGAGCCAGTAAATGATAAAGCCAGTGGCTGCAAAGAACCAGAGTAGACAGAAGTAAAGAAAATAATGGTTTATTATTATTATTTTTAGAGAGAGTCTCGCTCTGTCACCCAGGCTGGAGTGTAGCAGCGTGATCTTGGCTTACTGCAACCTCCGCCTCCCAGGTTCAAGCAATTCTCCTGCCTCAGCCTCCCTAGTAGCTGGGATTACAGGCACGTGCCACCATGCCTGGCTTATTTTTGTATTTTTAGTAGAGATGGGGTTTCCCCATGTTGGCCAGACTGGTCTCAAACTCCTGACCTCAAGTGATCTGCCCACCTCAGCCTCTCAAAGTGCTGGGATTACAAGCATGAGTCACCGCGCCCGGCCGCTATCAGATTTCTAGTCAGATAATTGAAATAAAAATAATTAACGGAGGGCTTAATTTTATTTTTAAATAATACTTATTAGTATATTTAACTGATTTTTTAAAAAATAATTATTTTATTATTTTTTAAGTTCCAGGGTACATGTGCATGATGTGCAGGTTTGTTACATAGATAAACGTGTGCCATGGTGGTTTGCTGCACCTATCAACCCATCACCCAGGTATTAAGCCCAGCATGAGTTGGCTCTTTTCCCTAGTACTCTCCCCTCCTTCTGCCTCCCTGACAGGCCACAGTTAACTGTTGTTCCTGGAGGGCTTAAATTTTTGTGTATGTTTTTGTGGGGAAGGAATTGTGTATAAGAAAAAAAAAAAAGACCCTCCTTTCTCAGTCTCTCAATATAAGTAGACCAGCTCTATTTACAGATATACTTGATTTTGTCTCTTGGCCAAAAGCCAGAATTCTTTCAAACGAGTGGGTCTTTTCCATCTTTGTTTGAGATCATAACATTTATGATGCCGTTAGGAGACATTTGATGACTAAAAAACATCTATAAGACATTCATTCAGAAATTTTAAAGCTTCAAAAGTAGAATTGATACAATTTTTAATTGTTTTGATAGAGCTTGTTATGAGATTTGGTTTGGCAAATGTTGAGATTGACTCACTGCAGAAATGAGCTTAATGCCCTTTCAGGGATATATTTTTCTCATTAACTTTTTTTTTTTTTTTTTTTTTTTTTGAGACAGAGTTTTGCTCTATCACTCAGGCTGGAGTGTAGTGGTGCGATCTCGGCTCACTGCAACCTCTGCCTCCCAGGTTCAAGCTATTCTCCTGCCTCAGCCTCCCGAGGAGCTGGGATTATAGGTGCATGCCACCACGCCTGGCTAATTTTTGTATTTTTAGTATAGACGGGGTTTCATCATATTGGCCAGGCTGGTCTTGAACTCTTGACCTTGTGATCCACCTTCCTTGGCCTCCCAAAGTGCTGGGATTACAAGCGTGAGCCCTGTGCCCGGCCGAAAGAAATGAAGTACATTGTTTTCTGTGTTTTAGCATGGTAACTTTTTTTTTTTGAGACAGAGTCTCCGTCACCCAGGCTGGAGTGCAATGGTGCGATCTCGGCTCACTGCAACCTCTGCCTCCAGAGTTCAAATGATTCTCCTGCCTCAGCCTCCTGAGTATTTGGGATTACAGGTGCCTGCCACTATGCCTGGCTAATTTTTGTATTTTTAGAAGAGACAGGGTTTCACAATGTTAGCCAGGCTGTTAGCATAGTAACTTTAAAAAATTGTGATAAAATTAATGTAACATAAATTTGCCATTTTAACCATTTTATTTTATTTTATTTATTTTGAGATGGAGTCTCTCTCTGTCACCCAGGCTGGAGTGCAGTGGCATGATCTTGGCTCACTGCAACCTCTGCCTCCTGTGTTCAAGTGATTCTCCTGCCTCAGCCTCCCAAATAGCTGGGATTACAGGTATGCACCACCACACCTGGCTAATTTTTGTATTTTTAGTAGAGACAGGGTTTCTCCATGTTGGTCAGGCTGGTCTCCAACTCCTCACCTCAGGTGATCTGCCTGTCTTGACTTCCCAAAGAGCTGGGATTACAGGCATGAGCCACTGTGCCTGGCCCCATTTTAACCATTTTAAAGTGTATAGTTGTACAGTGGCATTATGTACAACATCATGATGTTGTGCAGCTAACACCACCTCAAAAGGAAATTGTGTACCCAGTAAGCAGTCACTCCCCATTCTCCCTTCCTCCAAGTCCCAGGTTACCATTAATATTTGCCTATTCTGGATATTTCACGTAAATGGAATCATGTAATATATGACCTTTTGTGTCTGGCTTTCTCTCAGCATGTTTTTGAGATTCATCTGTGTTGTGGCATGTAGCATTATTTTATTCCCTTTTATGGCTGAGTATTATTCCTTTCTATGGATATACCATATTTTGTTCATCCATTTATCAGTTCATGGATATTTGGGATGTTTCTACCTTTTGGCTTTTATGAATAGTGCTGCTATGAATATTTGCATACAAGTTTTTGTTTGAATACCTGTTTTCATTTATTTTGGGTATACCTGGGAGCACAACTGCTAGGTCATATGTAATCCTATGTTATGTTTTGTTTTGAGACAGGGCTCTGTTGCCCAGGCTGGAGTACAGTGGCATGATCATGGCTTAGTGCAGTTTCAACCACCCAGGCTGAGGCAGTCCTCCCACCTCAGCCTCCTGAGTAGCTGGGACTATAGGTATGTGCTACCACGCCCCATACCAGGCTAATTTTTTTACTTTTGGTAGAGACAAGGTCTCCCTACGTTGCCCAGGATGGTCATAAACTGAATTCAAGTGATCCTCCTGCCTTAGCCTCTCAAAGTACTGGGGTTACAGGCATGAACCACTGTCCCCGGCCCTATGTTTAACTTGTTGAGAAACCACCAAACTGTTTCCATAACAGTTGCACCAATTTTCATTGCCATCAGCCATGTATGAGGTTTCCATTTCTCCACATCCTCACCAACACTTACTTGTTGCTTTCTGGTTTTTACTTGTTTTTAAAAAAGATATTTTTATTTATTTTTCTTTCTAAATAGCCATCATAATGGGTATGAACTGGTATCTCATTGTGGTTTTGAATTGTATTTCCCTAATGATGTTGGGCATCTTCTCATGGCTTGTTGACTATTTGTATTTCTTCTTTGGAGAGATGTCTGTTTAAGTTCTTTGCCCATTAAAAAATGTGGTTGTTTGTCTTTTTATTGTTGAGTTGTAAGAATTTTTAAAAATAGGCCGGGCACAGTGGCTCAAGCCTGTAATCTCAGCACTTTGGCAGGCCGAGACGGGCGGATCACGAGGTCAGGAGATCGAGACCATCCTGGCTAACACGGTGAAACCCCGTCTCTACTAAAAAAAAAAAATACAAAAAACTAGCCAGGCGAGGTGGCGGGCGCCTGTAGTCCCAGCTACTCGGGAGGCTGAGGCAGGAGAATGGCATAAACCCGGGAGGCGGAGCTTGCAGTGAGCTGAGATCCGGCCACTGTGCTCCAGCCTGGGCGACAGAGCGAGACTCCGTCTCAAAAAAAAAAAAAATAGTCTAAATACTAGACCCTAATCAGATATGTGATTTGCAAACAGTTTCTTCCATTCCGTGAGTTGTCTTTCTGCTTTATTGTTTTGTTTTGTTTTGTTTTGTTTTTGAGACGCAGTCTCACTCTGTCACCCAGGCTGGAGTGCAGTGGTGAGATCTCAGCTCATTGCAACATCTGCCTCCCGGGTTCAGGCAATTCTTGTGCCTCAGCCTCCCGAGTTGCTGGGACTACAGGTGCATGCCACCATGCCCAGCTAGTTTTTGTATTTTTGGTAGAGGTGGGGTTTTGCCATGTTAGCCAGGCTGATCTCGAACTCCTGACCTCAGATGATTCACCCGCCTTGGCCTCCGAAAGTGCTAGAATTACAGGTGTGAGCCACTGCATCCAGCCAGTATTTTATTTTATTGTAAAAATAGAGATGAGATTTTGCTATGTTGCCCAAACAGGTCTCAAACTCCTGAACTCAAGCGATCCTCCTGCCTCAGCCTCCCAAAGTGTTGGGATTACAGGTATGAGCCACCGCGCCCGGCCTTTTTAACTGATTCTTTTGTACAGACTGTTAATGGGCAACTCTTCTTTAAAGAATTAAAGTAATACAGCATTAGATTAAAACACTTTTTAACCCAACTTCCTGCCCTCCCATAGATAACCATTTGTTAAGAGTTGGTTCCATGGTTGCCAAAATAAGAATGAAGGAAAAAAAAAAGAGTTGGTTGTGGAATATAGTCCCTTTTTCTCTGTATTTACATGCATATATTTGTACATATACAAATAACAAGTATGTGATATATATTTTATGACTTTTCTCCCAAAGATTGTCACTTAGGGCTCTTTTCATATCAGTGTTTATATGTGTGTTCACTTCATTATTTTTGATTAATACATAGTATTTCTTCCTATGTGTTTCTCTAGCTTTGACTAGTAGGATCAGTTTAGAGTATATCTTTCTAGTCTTTTTTTATATGCATTCACCCATATGTGAGTACCTTTAGAAATACAGTTTTGTGGTTTTTTTTTTTAACACAAATAGTATGTAGATGTAATATACATGTTGTACTACAACTTACTTTTCTCACTTTATAGTATACGTATGTAGGAGATTTTTATATATCAGTATATATCCATCTTGAATTTTTAAACAGATGCTTATTATTTCACAGTATGGACATACCATGTTTATTTCACCATTCTCCCATAGATGGATATTTAAGTTCTTTTCAGGTTGATTTTGTTTGTTTGTTTGTTTGTTTTGCTATTTAAAACAATGTTTCAGTTTTAAAAAGCCCTGTACCTACATATTTGTTCACATGCAGAAATATTTCTCAAGCGATACTACTAAGGATTGGAATTGCTGGGTGACAGTTATGCACTAGATACTCAGAATTTGCCCTATGAAAAGGCTATTCCAGTTTAGCTGCCAACAGTGCATGGAATACCAAATTTCTTATACAATTCTCAAATTTAACAGATATTTATTTTTTGCATCCTGATAGATGAAAAATGATACTGAATCATTTGTGTTTATACCCCTGTGTTTACTAATGAGTTTGAGCAATCCCCTTACCATACATGTATTGGCCACTTGTACTTACTTTTTTTTTTTTGAGACAGAGTCTCACTCTGTCACCCAGGCTGCAGTGCAGTGGCACTATCTCGGCTCATTGCAAGCTCCGTCTCCTGGGTTCACACAATTCTCCTGCCTCAGCTTCCGGAGTAGCTGGGACTACAGGCGACCGGCACCACGCCCATCTAATTTTTGTATTTTTAGTAGAGATGGGGTTTCACCATGTTGGCCAGGCTGGCCTTGAACTCCTGACCTCAGGTGATCCACCCGTCTGGGCCTCCCAGCATGCTGCGATTACAGGCATGAGCCACTGCGCCTGGTCGATAGTCGTTTTTTAAAATTACATTTTGTAATGATTACTGAGATATATGGCAGATTTCTGTATGTTGATTTTGTCTTTGGCCTGTTTTCTGAGCTCTTGTTAGTTCCTTGTTAGTTATAGTTTTTTAGTTGATTTTCTTGGATTTTCTAGATAGATAAACATGTAGTCTGTAAGTTTTGAGTTTTGTCTCCTACTTTCTAACATTTGTAGGTCTTGTTTTATTTCCTCAGTTGGTAGTAGGAAATCTTGGCTTATTCCTGACTTTAACGATTATTTATGTGAAAGATGCTTGCCCTCGTGTGTAGGATAAATGCTAATTGAAACCACACTGAGATTCCTTGCTTAAACTTATCAGAGTGTTAAAAATCAAAATGTTTGATAACACTCTTTGTTGTCAAGACTGTGGGGTAAGAGACACTCACACGTTGGAGATAGGAGTTAAAATTGGTACATTGCCCATGGAAGGGAATTTGGCAGCATTATATAAAGATACACATGTATTACATACATTATTCTGGATATATTAGTATACTTAAATAAATTAAAGTTTAAAAAATAAATATGCAAATTTTCTTTGATCTTGGCAGGGCACAGTGGCTCACACCTGTAATCCCAGCACTTTGGGAGGCTGAGGTGGGCAGATCACCTGAGCCCAGGAGTTCGAGACCAGCCAGGCCAACATGGTGAAACCTTGTCTCTACTGAAAATATAAAAATTAGCCGGGCATGGTGGCGTGCGCCTGTAATCCCAGCTACTCCGGAGGCCGAGGCAGGAGAATTGCTTGAACCCGGAAGGTGGAGGTTGCAGTAAGGTGAGATCGCACCACTGCACTCCAGCCTGGGCGACAGAGCGAGACTGTCTTAAAAAAAAAAAATTTCCTTTGATCTAGCAATTCTAGTTTAGGGATACACACACATACACACATACACACACACATATGTACAATGAAATCTACAATGTTATTTATAATAGCAAACAATTGAATACTACAAAATAAGAATGAGAAACTTATATGTACCGAAAAGGAAAAACATGTATCTTAAGTTACTATGACTATAAAAAGAGCTTGGTGTGTACTGTGTTACTTTTTGTGTAGACAGGGAAGGAGAGAACATATATTTGTTAATTTGCCTGAAGAGATTCTGGAGGAATACACAAGAATTTGTTGAGTGATTACCTGTTGGTGGGGCGAATGGAATTGAATAGAAGGGAGATAGAGTTGGGAATAAGCCTGCCCTTTATAAGCCTCTTTATTTGATAGTTGAGCCATATGATTGTATTATATATATGTATATGTGTGTGTGTATATATATAAATATATTACATATGTTGTATTTTATATATGTATATATATGTCTTTTATTTTTTTGAGACGGGGTCTCGGTCACCCAGACTGGAGTGTAGTGGCACAATCACTACTAACTGCAGCCTCAACCTCCCAGGCTTAAGCAAACCTCCTACTTCAGCCTCCCAAGTAGCTGGGACTATAGGCACATACTACATGCCTGGCTATTTTTTTTTTTTTTTTTGAGACGGAGTCTCGCTCTGTTGCCCAGGCTGGAGTGCAGTGGCGTGATCTTGGCTTACTGTAACCTCTGCCTCCAGGGTTCAAGCAGTTCTCATGCCTCAGCCTCCTCAGTAGCTGGGATCACAGGCACGTGCCACCACGCCTAGCTAATTTTTGTATTTTTAGTAGAGACGAGGTTTCGCCATGTTGGTCAGGCTGGTGTCGAACGCTTGACCTCAGGTGATCCACTTACCTTGGCCTCCCAGAGTGCTGGGATTACAGGCGTGAGCCACTGTGCCCTGCCACAGTTGTCTTTATATATATTCCTGGAGCTTAGATAAGTGTATTTATCATTTTATGAAGGAAAAATGGCTACATGTAGGTAATTATATATAACTGTGAACTTAGTAAGAGATTCCAGGTTTAAGGCCTGATTTTTGTAAACTTTCTCACTGGGCCATGTTTCTACATTGTTGAATGTAGAAGAGATATTATCCTGGTCACTGGAGCATATCCCTTTGGCAATGCCAACATGGTTCATTACTGAAAAACTTTAGAAAATATATGGTTTTCTGCCTTCCTAAGTAGAGTCTCCTGAAAATCATTTAATGTTTTCTGGAGTATTGTTGAATAGTACTTTAATATAGTGCTGTCCCTAGGGGTTATTGAGACGTAGAAAATAAAAGCTTGCATTTATTGATTATTATGTTGTGCCTGGCACTGTGCTAAATATTTTATATGTGTATTTTCATATTGGTCCTGTGAGATTTCACAAATGCAATCAAGAATGATTGAGGTTAAATAATTTGCCCGAAATCTCTTCCAAAGGTTGAAAGGCAGAACCAATATTTGATTCCAGATTTCTCCCACTCCAGAGCATGTGTTCTTCTTTTTTTTTTTTTTTTTTTTTTTTCTGAGACAGAGTCTCACTCTGTGATCCAGGCTGGAGTACAGTGGTGTGATCACAGCTCACTGCAGCCTCAACCTCCCTGGGCTCAGGTGATCATCCCCACTCAGCCTCTCAAGTAGCGAGGACTACAGGCACACAATACCACAACCAGCTAATTTTTTGTTTTTTGTAGAGGCAGGGTTTTGCCATGTTGTCCAGGCTGGTTTTGAACTCCTGAGCTCAAGCAATCTGCCAGCCTCAGTCTCCCCAGGTGTTGGGGTTATTACAGGCGTGAGCCACCACTCCCAGCCAAGCCTGTGTTCTTTTTTTTTTTTCTTTTTTTGTGGATCAGCTAATTTTGAATTTCAAAATAATAAGTTCACAAAAGCTATTATTAATGAAAATATTCAACACCCAAGGTGATTTACAAAGTTTAGTTGAGATACTATCTTGTTCCCAGAACATTTATAAACACAACGTATATATATATATACACACATATGTATATATATATATATCACTAAGTTAAATTTATATATTGAAAATAGGAATATAAGATATAAAAATAAAAAACACAAAGGTTTAACTGAAAGTTTTTGTAATTATATACTTATATTGGGATTGCAAGATGAATACAATGCTATTTATTTTTTTCTTTTCTTTCTGAATTTATAGGGCTTGGAAGTATTTTGCATAGAAGACGATCTGTGTTCCGACATCTACCTAAAGTTCTTTGAACCTCAAGATAGAGATGATCTCTATTTTTATATTGCCACGTATCTGGGTTTGGTGCTCACCCTTCATTGTTTTCTTTTCTTTTCTTTTCTTTTTTTTTTTTATTGATGCTGAGTCTCACTCTGTCGCCCAGGCTGGAGTGCGGTGGTGTGATCTCGGCTCATTGCAACCTCTGCCACCTAGGCTCAAGCAATTCTTGTGCCTCAGCCTCCCGAGTAGCTGGGACTACAGGCGTGTGCCACCATGCCCAGCTAATTTTTTTTTTTTGTATTTTTAGTAGAGACGGGGTTTCTATTCATATGAAGGTAGTTCAACTCCTAAGGATCTGAGATAGGAAATAAGAGAAGAAAAATGCTGTTTCTAGACTCGCCTCTTTGTGGTTCTAATTTCTTCTCATCAGTACCTATAATTACCAAAATAATATTTTTAAAACTCTGGGAAATATAAATTCACTTTGGTAATAGCTCATTCCGAGTATGTTTTAATAACTCTAGATAAATATATTTAAATACTCTTATATTTTAACGTCCTCCAATTGAATAGATTTTGAAGAATCCCCTCAAATATAGTTATTTATATATATTTTTATATTTATATATATTTATATATTGTTTATATATTTATATATATTTATATATATATTTTTTGAGATGGAGCCTCGCTTTGTTTCCCAGGCTGGAGTGCAGTGGCGCCATCTCGGCTCACTGCAAACTCTGCCTCCCAGGTTCATGCCATTCTCCTGCCTCAGCCTCCGGAGTAGCTGGGACTACAGGCGCCGCCACCACGCCCAGCTAATTTTTTGTATTTTTAGTAGAGTCGGGATTTCACCGTGTTAGCCAGGATGGTCTCGACCTCCTGACCTCATGATCCGCCCGCCTTGGCCTCCCAAAGTGCTGGAATTACAGGCATGAGCCACCGCGCCCGGCCTCAAATAGTTTTATGTTCAGTCAGGTCTTATGTTAGTTTATGAGAACTAAGACTCAGTTTTTTACTGTGAGGCAGTGAGTTATTCATATGTTTGTGATCATTGATTGTGGTCAGAACCACAAAGCTGAAAGACTGCAAAAGGAACATGTGAATCTTCTATGGTCAATATACTGACTTTGGAGTGGAATTTGGTTTTTTTTTTTTCTTTTGAGACGGAGTCTCGGTCTGTGGCCCAGGCTGGGGTGCAGTGGCACGATCTGGGCTCACTGCAAGCTCTGCCTCCTGGGTTCACGCCGTTCTCCTGCCTCAGCCCCTAGAGTAGCTGGGACTACAGGCGCCGCCACCACGCCTGGCTAATTTTTTGTATTTTTAGTAGAGACGCGGTTTCATCGTGTTAGCCAGGATGGTCTTGACCTCCTGACCTCGTGATCCGCCTGCCTCGGCCTCCCAAAGTGCTGGAAATACAGGTGTGAGCCACCATGCCCGCCCAGAATTCGGTTTTAATTAATGTTATTTCCTCAGTTTTTCGTGGAAAATGTGAATTTTCCCACCTTTGCCAGAGAAAATACTTATATTTTTATGTTGAAGCCCAAAGTTGTTTCTATTAAGTTGCAAGGCTAAATTAAATTAGTCTAATTTACAAAGTTGCTGGATAACTGGAATGGAATTATCTTTAAAAATGGATTTTGGGGACAGGCAAGGTGGCCCATGACTGTCATCCCAGCACTTTGGGAGGCCAAGGAGGGAGAATCTCTTGAGCCCAGGAGTTTGAGACCCGCTGGGGCAACATGGCTTGACCTCATGTCTGCAAAAAACTTTTAAAATTAGCTGAGTCTGGTGGCATGTGCCTGTAGTCCCAGCTACTTGAAAGGCTGAAGTCGGAGGATCGCTTGAGCCTGGGAGGTCAAGGCTTCAGTGAACTGTGATCACACCACTGCAATTAAGCCTGGGCGACAGAGTAAGACCCTGTCTAAAAAAAAAGAAAAAATGGATATTGGGATTTAAAAATATGGAATACTTCACAAATTTGCATGTCATCCTTGTGCAGGGGCCGTGCTAATCTTCTTTGTGTCGTTCCAATTTTAGTATATGTGCTGCCAAAGCGAGCACGAGCCTGAGTTTTGTTTTGTTTTGTTTTTTCTGAGACGGAATCTTGCTCTGTTGTCCAGGCTGGAGTGCAGTGGTGTGATCTTGGTTCTCTGCAACCTCCACCTCCTGGGTTCAAGCAATTATCTGCCTCAGCCTCCTGAGTAGTTGGGATTACAGGCTCCTGCCACCATGCCCGGCTAATTTTTGTATTTTTAGTAAAGACAGAGTTTCATCATCTTGGCCAGGCTGGTCTTGAACTCCTGACCTTGTGATCCACCCTCCTCGGCCTCCCAAAGTGCTACAATTACAGGCATGAGCCACCACATCCAGCTGAGCTATGTTCTTAAACTGTTTTATGGTCAAGATCCACGATGACCCCACATATACTATAGTCAAGAAGCTATTGAGGCCTGGCATGGTGGCTCATGCCTATAATCCCAGCACTTTGGGAGGCTGATGAGGGCAGACTGCTTGAGCCCAGGAGTTTGAGACTAGCCTGTGCAATGTGGCAAAACCTTGTCTCTACAAAAAAATACAAAAAGTTAGCTAGGTGTGGTGGTTCACGCCTGTAGTCCCAGCTACTCGGGAGGCTGAGGTGGGAGGATTACTTGATCCCAGGGAGGTCAAGGCTGCAGGGAGCCATGATTGCACCACTGCACTCCATCCTGGGTAACAGAGTGAGGTCCTATCTTAAAAAAAAAAAAAAAAGCTATTGAATCCATGATGGCCCCAGATACTTATACTTAGTGAAGTTCTTGGCCTAGTTTTTCTTACTCGTTGTTTACCTTTAGGTCACCAGCTATTACATCTTATTGTTGTCAGGCCTTTACTTTCCTCCTGGGATTCTTAACCCAGGAGGCCAGGCTAAAGATGAGAGTGGACACAATGAGGGGTGGGAGGGTAGTATAGTTTTTAATAGGCATATTTGATAATGTGATGGTTTTGATTTTCATCAAAATGTTTTACTTTCAGAATTTTTTTTTTTTTTTTTGAGACAGAGTTTCACTCTTGTCACCCAGGCTGGAGTGCAATGGCACAATCTTGGCTCACTGCCACCTCTGCCTCCCGGGTTCAAGTGATTCTCCTGCCTCAGCCTCCCGAGTAGCTGGGATTACAGGTGCCCGCCACCATGCCTGGCTAATTTTTTGTATTTTTAGTACAGACGGGGTTTCACCATGTTGGCTATGCTGGTCTGGAACTCCTGACCACAGGTGATCGCCCACCTTGGCCTCCCAGAGTTCTGGGATTATAGGCGTGTACCACCGCACCCAGCCATATTTAAAAAAATTTTTTTTGCAGGCAGAATCTCTCTCTGTCGCCCAGGCTGGAGTGCAATGTTGCAATCATGGCTCACTGTAGCCTCCTGGGATCAAGTGATCCTCCCACCTCTGCCTCCCTAGTAGCTGGAACTATAGGTGTGGACCACCATGCTCAGCTTATATTTTTAAATTTTATTTTTTGTAGAGACAGGGTCTCCCTCTGTTGCCCAGGCTGGTCTCAAACTCTTGGGCTCAAGCTATCCTTCTGCCTCAGCCCCCCTCCCCTCCCAAGTATTGGGAGTACAAGTGTTAGCCATTGGCCCCGGCCAGGACATCATATTTTATTGAGATACAATTTATAACAATTTACAAATATAATATAAAAGTCAATGATTTTCAGTAAATTTATAGAGTTGTAAAATCTTGATTACAACTCAATTGTAGTTCATTACCATCATCCCTGAAAGATTGCTTGTGCTTATTTGCAGTCGATCCTGTTCCTGTGCCCTAGCCCCACCCACCAATCTATTTTCTGTTTCTGTAGCTTTGTATTTTCTGGACATTTCATATAAATGAAATCATATAGTATGCAGTCTTTTCCTCTGACGTCTTTTACTTAGCATGATGTCTTCACGGTTCATCCTTGTTGTAGCGTATATCAATACTCCATTCCTTTTTTTTTTTTTTTTAATTTTTTAGAGATGGGACCTCGCTATGTTACCCAGGCTAGCAGGCAGTGGCTATTCATGGGTGTGATCATAGCGCACTGCAGCCTTGAACTTCTGAGCTCAAGTGATCCTCCCACCTCAGCCTCCTGGGTAACTGAGATTATAGGTGTGTGCCACCACACCTGATACCATTCGTTTTTATTGCCCAGTAATATTCTTTTTTTTTTTTTTTTTTTTTTTTGAGATGGAGCTTCACTCTTTTGCCCAGGCTGGAGTGAAGTGGCTCCATCTTGGCTCACTGCAACCTCTGCCCCCTGGGTTCAAGCGATTCTCCTGCCTCAGCCTCCTGAGTAGCTGGGATCATAGGTACCCACTACCACGCCTGGCTAATTTTTGTATTTTTAGTGGAGATGGGGTTTCACCACGTTGGCCAGGCTGGTCTTAAACTCCTGACCTCAAATGATTTGCCTACTTCGGTTTCCCAAAGTGCTAGGATTACAGGCATAAGCCACTGTGCCCAGCCTGCCCAGTAATGCTCTATTATACCTAATACATTTTGTTTATCCTTTCATCAGTTAATAGACATTTGGATTGCTTCCACCTTTTGGCTATTGTGAATAGTGCTTCTGTGAACACTTGTACAAGTTCTTGTGTGGACATATGTTTTCATTTCTCTTAGGTAGATGATATCATATGGTAACTCTGTTGAACTTACTGAAGAACTGCCAGACTGTGTTCCAAAGCAGCTATACCATTTTACATTCCAATGTATTAGGGTTCTGTTTTCTTCATATGCTTGCCAACACTTGTTACTGTCTTTTTTTATTGTAGGGTATGAAGTGGTATTTCACTGTGGTTTTGATTTGCATTTCCACAATAAGTAATGATGTGGAACAACATTTTATGTGTTTATTGGTCTTTTGGATTTCTTCTTTATAGAAATGTCTATTCAGATCTTTTGCCCATTTTAAGATTGGATTATTTGTCTTGTCATTATTGGGTTCTTTTTTTTTTTTTGACACAGGGTCCCACTCTGTCACCAAGGCTGGAGTGCTGTAGTGTGATCTCAGCTCACTGCAATCTCCCCCTCCCAGGCTCAAGCGATTCTCCTGCCTCAGCCTTCCTAGTAGCTGGAATTACAGGCGTGTGCCACTACTGCCCGGCTAATTTTTGTATTTTTAGTAGAGATGGGGTTTCACCATGTTGGCCAGGCTGATCTTGAACTCCTGATCTCAAATGATCCACCCGCCTCGGTCTCCCAGAGTGCTGGGATTACAGGCGTGAGCCACTGTGCCCGGCCATTATCGAGTTCTTAATATAGTTTGGTACCATCCCCTGTCACATATATGATTTGCACATACTTTCCTCTGCCCTGTAGGTTGTCTTCACCACTTTCTTGAAGGTATCCTTTGAAGCACAAAAGTTTAAAACTTTGATGAGGTGAAGCTTCTCTGTTTTTTTGGTTTTCTGTTTTTTTGAGACCGAGTCTTACTCTGTTGCCCAGGCTGGAGTGCAGAGGAGTGATCTCGGCTCACTGTAACCTCTGCTTCCCAGCTTCAAGTGATTCTCGTGCCTCAGCCTCCTGAGTAGCTGGATTACGGGCACATGCCACCATGCCCAGCTAATTTTTGTATTTTTAGTAGTGATTGGGTTTTACCATGTTGGCCAGGCTGGTCTCAAACTCCTGACCTCAAGTGATCCACCTGCCTTGGCTTCCCAAAGTGCTGGGATTAGAGGCATGAGCCACCGTGCCCAGCCGAGGTGCAGCTTCTTAATTTTCTCTTTTATGCTTGTGGTTCTAGTGTTGTGGCTGGGAATTCATTGTCTGACCCGAGTTACTGAGATTTACTCTAATGTTTTCTTCTAAAAGTTTTATAGTTTTAGCTTTTGTATTTAGGACTATGATCCACTTTTAAATTTCTGTGTATGGTATGAGGTCGGGTTCCAGCTTCATTCTTTTGCATGTGGATTGCAGTTGTGCCAGCAAGTTTGGTTGAAATAACTCTTCTTTTCCCATTGAATGGTCTTGACCTCTATATTGAAAATCAATTGACTGTAAATGTTCGGGCTTCTAGACTCTCAGTTCCATTGACCTATATGTCTATCCTTACCCTGTTGTTCATTTCTAATTTATTCATTTTTGGTAGGACAGCGTGCTTTGTATGATTTCAATCTCTTTAAATTTGTTGAGATTTGTTTTATTGCATAGCATATGATTTTGTTTTTTCAGAGAATGTTCTATGTGTGCTTGAAAAGAATGTCTATTTTGCTATTGTTGGGTGAAGTGTTCTGTAGATGTCACTTAGGTCAAGTTGATTGATAGTATTGACCAAGTTTTCCATATACGTGTTCGTTTTCTGTCTAGTTACTCTCTCCATTATTGAGAGTGGGGTATTGAAATCTTTTGCTATTATTGAATTATCTATTTCTCCAATTTTGTCTGTTTTTATTAAATGTATTTTGGGACTCTGTTGTTAGATGTGTATTTGGTATATTGTCTTGATGAATTAACTCTTTTATCCATGTAAAATGCCCCTCCTTGTCTCTAGTGACATATTTTTGTCTTAGGGTACTGGTTTTTAAGACTGAGGGAAGATTTCTTTCTTCATCCTTCTTACTTGCTTTTTTTTTTGGAGACAGAGTCTTGCTCTGTCACCCAGGCTGGAGTGCAGTGGCATGGTCTTGGCTCACTGTAGCCTCTGCCTCCCAGGTTCAAGCTATTCTCCTGCCTCAGCCTCCCGAGTAGCTGGGATTATAAGCACGTACCACCACACCTGGCTAATTTCTGTATTTTTAATATAAATGGGGTTTCACCATGTTGGCCAGGCTGGTCTCAAACTCCTGACCTCAGGTGATCCACCCACCTTGACCTCCCAAAGTGCTGGGTTTACAAGTGTGAGCCACAGCATCCAGCTCTTACTTGCTTCTTATCCTATACTTTGGGAAGCCAGGTGTTAGAATTATTATACCAGAGCACCAGTACTTGCCACTCCTCTATTATATTAGGGGTCTGAATAAGGTTTTATTTTGTTTTTTATTTTAATTAATTAAATTTTTTGAGACAGGGTCTCACTCTGTCACCCAGGTTGGACCATAGTGGCTCACTGCAGCCTCAACCTCCCAGGCTCAGGTGATCCTCCCACCTCAGCCTCCCCAGTAGCTAAGACTACAGGTGCATGCCACCATGCCTGGCTAAGTTTTTTTTTTTTTTTTTTGAGATGGGTTCTTGCTCTGTCGCCCAGGCTGGAATGCGGTGACGTAATTTTGGCTCACTGCAACCTCTGCATTCTGGGTTCAAGCAATTCTTGAGCTTCAGCTTCCCAAGTAGTTGGGATTACAGGCATGAGCAACCACACCTGGCTAATTTTTGTATTTTTCACTAGAGATGGGGTTTCGCCATGTTGGCCAGGCTGGTCTGGAACTCCTGACCTCAGGTAATCGGCCTGCCCTGGCCTCCCAAAATGCTGGGATTATAGGTGTGAGCCACCATGCCCAGCCCAGCCCGTTTTTAAATTAAAAAAAAAATTTCCCAACATCATGGACCTGAAGGCAAAGTTTTGTTTTGTTTTTGTTTTTGTTTTTGAGACAAGGTCTCTGTCACCCAGGCTAGAGTGCAGTGGCTCTGTCAGTCTCACTACAATCTTGTCCTCCTGGGCTCAAGGGATCCTCCTGCCTCAACCTCCTGGTGTTTGGACTACAGGCACATGCCAACATACCCAGCTAATTTTGTAATTTTTTTTGTAGAGATGGGGTCTTGCCATGTTGCCCAGGCTGATCTCAAAATCCTGGGCTCAAGCGATCCTCCCTCCTTGGCCTCCCAAATTCCTGGGATTATATGCATGAACTACTGTGTCTGGCGAAAGATTGTATTTTATTTTATTTTATTTTATTTATTTTTGAGACAAGGTCTCACTCTGTCATCCAGTCTGGAGTACAGTGGTGTGATCTCGGCTCACTACAACCTCTGCCTCCTGGGTTCAAGCAATTCTTGTGCCTCAGCCTCCTGAGTACCTGGGATTGCAGGCGTAATCCACTGCACCTGGCCTCAAATATTTAATTTATTTATTTATTTGAGATGAGTCTTGCTCTGTCGCCCAGGCTAGAGTGCAGTGGCATGATCTTGGCTCACTGCATCCTCCGCCTCCCGGGTTCAAGCAGTTCCCTGCCTCAGCCTCTGAGTAGCTGGGATTACAGGCTCCCGCCACCACACTCGGCTAATTTTTGTATTTTTAGTAGAGATGAGGTTTCACCATCTTGGCCAGGCTGGTCTTGGAACTCCTGACTTCATGATCCATCTGACTCGGCCTCCCAAAGTGCTGAGATTACAGGCATGAGCCACTGCACCCAGCCAAATATTTTATTTTTTAAAAATAGGTTCTGTAGTAAAAAATTTTGAAGGCTTTCCAACTTAAATTCTCTGACTTAACTATTTTTGGCTCCTTGCTTAGATGTCTTTTTGTCTTACTTGTGGAGTTTTGCTCTTGAGGTTTAAAATCTCACCTAAAATGTTTAACATTTGGGGAACGTCGGTGAATACTGGATTCTTTTTATGCTGTTGTAGGTTTTTTTTTCCCCCAAGTCAAAAATTATTTCATGATAAAGAGTTAAACTAGTTATCTTTTTTTACTTGCATGCAACACTAGTCTTATTAAGTGACTTTGAAAGTATATTGATTTGACAATGTAACCTCATGGAGACCTTCATGAGTTCAGTTCTTAGCTTTGGTATTGACATAGATATGTCCTAGTAATGTCATCTGGCTGGCAAATGTTTGTGAGTTACCATAAGATTCTGTCTTTTCCCTCACAGCCATATTCATTCAGACAGTAGATTTTCTTGCATTTAGTAGTTCCTTAATGTGTCTGGAACCTATCTCTCCAGCCACTATTTTCATTCAAACCTCATCATCTCTTCTGGATTGTTGCAGTAGCTTTTTAATGGGTCTTCTTGTTTTACATTGTATGGCATAGAAGTCCTTGGTGTCTATCTGACTCTCTGCGCTCATCTGCCTGCTTCTTCTGATATGCATGTAAACAACTGCTCATGATACCACTCATACACTTACTCCATACTGTTTAATGCATTTGCTTGTGATTTTCCCTCTGCCTGGATCAGCTAATTATCTTTCTTTTTTTATTATTATTATTATACTTTAAGTTCTAGGGTACATGTGCACAACGTGCAGGTTTGTTACATATGTATACATGTGCATGTTGGTGTGCTGCACCCATTAGCTCATCTTTTACATTAGGTATATCTCCTAATGCTATCCCTCCTCCATCTCCCCTCCCCACAATAGGCCACAATGTGTGATGTTCCCCTTCCTGTGTCCAAGTGATCTCATTGTTCAATTCCCACCTATGAGTGAGAACATGCAGTGTTTGGTTTTCTGTTCTTGCGATAGTTTGCTGAGAATGACTGTTTCCAGCTGCATCCATGTCCCTACAAAGGACACGAATTCATCCTTTTTTATGGCTGCGTAGTATTCCATGGTGTATATGTGCCACATTTTCTTAATCCAGTCTGTCACTGATAGACATTTGGGTTGATTCCAAGTCTTTGCTATTGTGAATAGTGCCGCAGTAAACATACGTGTGCATGTGTCTTTATAGCAGCATGGTTTATAATCCTTTGGGTATATCCCCAGTAATGGGATGGCTGGGTCAAATGGTATTTCTAGTTCTAGATCCTTGAGGAATCGCCACACTGTTTTCCACAATGGTTGAACTAGTTTATAGTCCCACCAACAGTGTAAAAGTGTTCTATTTCTCCAATGGCAATCATTAAAAAGCCAGGAAACAACAGCTAATTATCTTTCTTTGAGACTCAACTCAGCCTTTTTTTTTTTTTTTCCAGAAAAACTTACTAAGGATCTGACTTCATTCTTTTGCATGTGGATATGTAGTTGTCCCAGCACCATTTGTTGGAAAAACTATTCTTTCCCATTGAATTTTCTTGGCAACCTTGTGGGTTTTTTTGGGGGTGGGGAGGGTGGGGCCAGGGTGAGACAGAGTCTCACTCTGTCACCCAGGCTGGAGTGCAGTGGTGAGATCTCGGCTCATTGCAACCTCTACCTCTCAGGTTTAAGTGATTCACAGCCTTCACCGCCCAGGTTCAAGTGATTCTCCTGCCTCAGCCTCCCGAGTAGCTGGGTCTACAGGCACCTGCCACCACACCTGGCTAATGTTTTGTGTTTTATAGAGACGGGGGTCTCACCATGTTGCCCAGGATGGTCTCGAACTCCTGAGCTCAGGCAATCCACCCACCTTGGCCTCCCAAAGTGCTAGGATTGCAGGCATGAGCCACTGCCCCCCGCCATTCTTGGTGAAAATCAATTAACCATAAATAATATGGCTTTATTTCTGAACTCAATTTTTATTCCATTTATCTATACATATATTCTTATGCCAGGACCATACTGTCTTAATACTGTACCTTTGTAGTAGGTTTTTGAATCAAAAAGTATGGATCCTCCAAATTTGTTCTTTTTCAAGATTGTATAAACTTTTATTATTATGGGTCCCTTGAAATTCTATATGCATTTTAGGATTAGCTTGATGTTTTCCGCAAAGAAACCAGCTGGAATTTTGATGAAGTGAGTTGAATGTGTAGAACAACTTGGAGTATTTGTCTCTATTTTGTTTATTTTTATTTTTATTTTGTTTATTTTAGTTCAGGGTTTTTTTCCTTCAGTTTTTCAAATTTGATATTTCTGTGCATTTTTGGTTTGACATAATTCTTAATAAATCTTTGTGACAAACTGTGCCCTTCAAGGTGCCTAACATAATAAGAAGTATCCAGGCTTAACTTTGCAGTGCGTGATTGTGGTGAGAAGGGAAGCATTTTCTTATTGGTGGTTTGACCACTCACTTGAAAAACTTTTCCCCACATATTTTCACATGTTTATTGTGCAAAGTTTTAGAAAATACAAAAAAGCAGAAAGAAAAATCCATAATTTCAGAGTTACCTCTGTAAGCTTGTATGTATTCCTTTTTACATTTAACCATATAATATATAGGGAACATCTTTTATCTCACTGAAGACTACAGTGTTTTATTGTTGTTGTTTTGTTTTTTGAGACAGAGTCTCTCGCCCAGGCTGGAGTGCAGTGGCGCAACCTCAGCCTTCTGGGTTCGAGTGATTCTCCTGCTTCAGTCTCTCGAGTAGCTGGGATTACAGGCGCCTGCCACCACACCCTGCTAATTTTTTTTGTATTTTTAGTAGGGTCAGGGTTTCACTAAACCAGGCTGGTTTGGTCTCAAACTCCTGACCTCAAGTGATCCGCCTGCCTCGGCCTCCCAAAGTGCTGGGATTACAGGTGTGAGCCACTGCGCCCAGCCTACAGTGTTATTTTTAATGCTGTGGCTTACCTCATTTTGAGATACTTAATTAAACACCAATTAGGCTTATGTTTAGTTTTTTCCATAAGTGCTAGAATGAACATCTTTATAGTTAAATATTTGCACAGATTCTTGACTATTTTCTAAGGCAAGTTCCTGTAAGCAGAATTGCTAGCTTAAAAGAATACATGGTTTTGAGTCTTTCTTGCTATTGTTTTAGGATAGTATATTAATATTTGACAATGGTTTCTGTTAAAATCTGAAGACAAGCTTATAAGTATTTGCATTATTTCAAATTACTGTTGGATGTTTATAGCAGCAACATTCACAATAGTCAAAAGGTGAAACAATCCAATCCGTTGGCAGATGAATGGGATGAACAAAATGTGGTCTATAACATATGATGGAATATTATTCAGCCTTAAAAAGGAATGAAATTCTGATACACGCTACAACATCTGTGGACTTTGAAAATATTATACTAAGTGAAATAAGCCAGACACAAAAGGACAAATGTTGTCTGATTCCATTTATATGAATTACCTAGAATAAGCAAATTCATAGAGACAGAAAGTAGAATAGAAGTTACCAGGGGTGAGTGAGGGCTAATAGGGAATCATTGTTTAACGGGTACAGAGTTTCAATTTGGGATGATTAAAAAGCTCTGGGCATGGATAGTAGTGATGATTACAGAACACTGTGAATGTACTTAACACCACTGAATTATATACTTTAAAATGGTTAAAATGGTAAATTTGACAATATGTATATTTTAGTACAGTAAAAGAAACTACTATTGATGAATTCCAGAATTTTAGACAAAAACCACCTAGAAACCATGTGGTTGTTTTACTTATTGTGTTTGTCACATTGTGGCTAAGTGAACTCAGGGTTTAGGTACTCGTTTTGAGTTTGATGGATTGACAGATGGAGCTGAAAACTAGGTTTCTAACCAATATTCATGCAATATGAAGACAGATTGAGCTATATACTAAGTAGTCTGCTAGGCACTGAAGACTAATGGTAAACAAGATAAGACACAGTCCCTAGAGTCTTCTGGTTCCTAAGATTGGACAGAAAAAAGAATAAACTTCTTATTAAGGAAAAAGGGATTAAAAAATCAGGTGATTTGTTTTCTACTTAATGATTTCCTTTGTAGGGTGATTTTAAAATATCCTTTCCCCTCCTTCAGGTTGCTATGGAAATACATGACCACGCAAAAGGAAGTCCATTCTGATAATTCTGATACCTGAGATGTAACTGGACTGAAGAGTAGAAACAGGAAAAATTTTAGTGCCAACTTTAATTACAATGGCCACTGATTCAGGGGATCCAGCCAGCACAGAAGATTCTGAGAAACCTGATGGAATTTCATTTGAAAACAGAGTTCCCCAGGTTGCTGCAACTTTGACAGTAGAAGCTAGACTAAAGGAGAAAAACAGCACCTTCTCTGCTTCTGGGGAAACTGTAGAAAGGAAGAGATTTTTCCGAAAGAGTGTTGAAATGACGGAAGATGACAAAGTTGCCGAATCATCCCCCAAAGATGAGAGAATTAAGGCTGTAACGAATATTCCAAGAGTAGATAAACTTCCTTCAAATGTGCTGAGAGGTGGACAAGAAGTTAAATATGAACAGTGTTCAAAGTCAACCTCGGAAATCTCAAAAGATTGTTTCAAGGAGAAAAATGAAAAGGAAATGGAAGAAGAAGCAGAAATGAAGGCTGTAGCTACTTCTCCTAGTGGCAGATTCCTGAAATTTGACATAGAACTAGGAAGAGGAGCATTTAAAACAGTATATAAAGGACTGGACACTGAAACATGGGTTGAGGTTGCTTGGTGTGAGCTGCAGGTAGGTATATAATCTTCTTGGTTATAATACAAGTTTTAGCTGGCCTGGCCTTCTGTGTGATCCATGATTAAAATGTATCATGGATTAAAATAAAATGAAGGGCTTGTCCTCCACATCTTAGAAATTGTGGTCCTTTCCTATGTGCTATTAGGAGCTCACTCCAAACTTTTTTTTTCTCCTGTTGTTTTCTTTTCTGTTTTAAAGGGGAAGAAAAAAATCTATCATGGCTTTCTTTCTTTTTTCTTTTCTTTCTTTCTTTCTTTCTTTCTTTTTTTTTTTTTTTTTTTTGAGGCCGAATCTTGATCTGTCACCCAGGCTGGAGTGCAGTGGCGCAATCTCGGCTCACTGCAACCTCCGCCGCCTCAGCCTCCCAAATAGCTGGGTTTACAGGCGCATGCCACTATGCCCCACTGATTTTTTGGTTTTTTAGTAGAGACAGGGTTTCACCATGTTGAGCAGGCTGGTCTTGAACTCCTGACCTCAGGTGATCCTCCTGCCTTGGCCTCCCGAAGTGTTGGGATTACAGGCGTAAGTCATGGCTCCCAGCCTATCATGACTTTCTTTTGGAAAAATTGTTTTAATTTGTTAGCTTTAGGAAAGTCCCCAAACTCTTACTGTCTCCTTTTGAAAATTTTTCATAAATATATGACTTATGAGTTGATTGTTATACTAAGTACTTGATAGGGAAATACATTCAGTGTGGCATATACCTTTTCTCTTTTTCTTTCATCAAAATCTTAGGGGTTCATGGGGTATTTTTCACAACAGGAAAGGTTTTACTTGATTCTTTGAGGACCTTCACTGATAGAAGCTCATGAAGCCTCTGAGTTTACCTCAGAGAGTATCACTGGAAGAAATAATCACCAGAATCTATTGAAGTTATTCAACTAGAATGTGTTTAGAAAGGAGAAATGAAAGTAACAGGAGAATGATTGAATTGCCTACATATTTGGTTCCATAATAAATGTTCATGTAGTACTTTTAATTAATGAAGAACTAAATAGGGACAGAACATCATAGAAGGGGTTATAATAAGAAGTTTTAGACAGATGTGGGTCAAATATAAGGAAAACCTTTGTGACCTCTGTCAGCCCATGGGAAATGGTTATTGATCACATGGGATGCTTAAGATTAAGATGGAATAAAGCCAGTTGCTAAGAACAGGTTTCTGTTGATTAAATTCCAGTGGTCTCTGTGAGTGTAGGTGTATATGTATGGAAACACCATTATTTCACTCATTCTGAATTTGCCGTAGGTTACTGTTCAGATAGGTTGGAATTTAGTCCAGGTTTCTGCATTTCTAGGAAGCTTTTTGTTTAATGCTGTGATTTCCAAACTTTACTGTTTATAAGAGTCAGTATTTGCTTCATATGCAAACTCTAGGGCCCATTGGTACAAATTCTGATTCAATAAATCTGGATTGGGGTGCAAGACTGCAAGTTTTAAAAACTTTCTAAGTGCTTCTAATTTAGGGAGTCCCTTGAACACTATTTGGAAAGCAAGTTACTTATCAGTCAGATCCATTCCAGTGGGTCTTGAAACGTATGTTCATGTGTGGAGTTTGCTTGGTTTTTTCTTCTCACCTGCTTTTTACCCTTTAAGAATTTTATATGGTATACATTGTAGTAAATATTAGATAATGCAGGCAAGCAAGCATCAGAATCATCTAAAATTCCAGTACTTTGAGTACAATGTTTTAAACGTTTTAGTATATACATCTTTCTGGTATATATATATATATATATGCACACATATCTTTCTATAAAATTTTATAATCTTATTTTCACTTATCTTGAATGTCTTTTCATTATCTGTAAGTGTATATTTATTTATTTATTTTGTTAGTATATATTTGCATAATTTTTTTCTTTTTAAATTTTATTTTTTGATTTCCAAATTTTATTTTAAGTTCAGAGGTATATGTGCAGAATGTACCAGTTTGTTACATAGGTAAACGTGTGCCATGGTGGTTTGCTGCATAAATCATCCCATCACCTAGGTTTCTAGCCCAGCATCCATTAGCTGTTCTTCCTGATACTCTCCCTCCTCCCACCCCCCAATTTTTAATTTTTTATTTTATTTTTTGAGACAGGGTCTCACTCTATTGCCCAGGCTGGAGTGCAGTGGCATGATCTCGGCTCATTGTAACCTCTGCCTCCCAGGCTGAAGCAATTCTCCCACCTCAGCCTCTCGAGTAGCTGGGACTACAGGTGTGTGCCACCACTCCTGGCTAATTTTGTTTTTGTATTTTTAGTAGAGCTGGGGTTTTGCCATGTTGCCCCAGTTGGTCTCAAACTCCTGGGGTCAAGCCATCTGCCTGCCTTGGCCTCCCACAGTGCTGGGATTACAGGTGTGAGCCACTTTGCCTGGCCTACATAATTTTTTAAAAATAGATGCTTAGTATTTCATTATAAGGTTATTCTAGGTTATTTAAGCAGTTCCCTATTGTTGGATATGTAGGGCCTTTTTTTTAGGGGGAGATGTAATCTCATCTCACGCTGTCATCTAGGCTGGAATGCAGTGACGTTGTCTTGGCTCACTGAAGCCTTAACCTCCTGGGCTCAAGCAATCCTCCCACCTCAGCCTCACTAGTAGCTGGAACTACAGATGTGTGCCACCACACTCAGCTAATAGTGTTTTTTGTTTGTGTGTTTGTTTGTTTTAGACGGAGTCTTGCTCTGTTGCCCAGGCTAGAGTGCAGTGGCACAATCTCGGCTCACTGCAACTTCTGCCTGCCAGGTTCAAGCGATTATTCTGCCTCAGCCTCCCTAGTAGCTGGGACTACAGGTGCACGCCACCATGCCTGACTAATTTTTGTATTTTTAGTAGAGTTGGGGGTTTCACCATATTGGCCAGGCTGGTCTCGAACTCCTGACCTTGTGATCTGCCCGCCTCGGCCTCCCAAAGTGCTGGGATTACAGGCGTGAGCTACCACACCTGGCTGTGTTTTTATTTTTTGTAGAAATGAGGTCTTACTATTTTGCCCAAGCTGGTCTCACACTCCTGGGCTCAAGTGCTCCTTCTGCTTTGGCTTCTCAAAGTGCTGGGATTATAGGCATGAGCCACTGTAGCCTGCCGAGGTTTTTCTCTCTACTATTTTACTATTATAACCATGGCTATGATGAACATCCTTGTGTATAATACTGAAAGTTATGTACATTTTAACTTTATCTCTGCGTTCTGACATCAGTAGCATTCAACTTTTCGTGATACCATCTGTAAATGAGGGAAATAATTTCCATTCACTTGGTAGTAGGTTACATAGTAAAGATAAGTGAATCATTCTGCAAGCTGTGTACTCTAGTTATGTTAAAGGATGTTTAGGTAAAACTTGAAAATATTTCAGTGGGAGAAACTGCCTAGAATACTGACTTCCTTTTTTCTTTTTTTTGAGACAGAGTCTCGCTCTGTTGCCCAGGCTTGAGTGCTGTGGTGTAATTTCGGCTCACTGCAACCTCCTGGGTTCCAGCCTCCTGCGTTCAAGTGATTCTCTTGCCTCAGCCTCCCAAGTAGCTGAGATTACAGGCATGCACCACCATGCCTGGCTAATTTTTGTATTTTTAGTAGAGGCAGGTTTTAACATACTGGCCAGGCTGGTCTTGAACTCCTGACCTCAGGTGACCTGCCTGCCTTGGCCTTCCAAAGTGCTAGGATTACAGGCATGAGCCACCGCACCTGGCTGTAGGATACTGACTTCTATCATTCACCTGTGGAAAGGTTTAAAAATCATAAGATCTTACTACTCAAAGTGTGGTCCCTGGACCAGCAGCATGGACATCACCTGGGGACTTGTCAGAACTGCATATTCCCAGGCCTCATTCCAGACCTTCTGAATCAGAATCTGACTTTTAGTAACACCTCCAAGTAATTGTATGCACAGTTAAGTAGAGTTTGGAAAGCACTTGAAATATGGGACCAAACCCAACAGCTAGCTGAATTACAGTAGGCATTCCTTTAATACACTAACATTAACTTTATATTATATATATGTATTCTGATTTCTGGCTTCCAGTCCAGACTTCTCCAATTGGAATCTTTAAGAGATGGGCTCCAGGAACTTACTGTTTAAAAGTTCCCAAGGTGCCGGCATGGTGGTGCTCACCTATAGTCCTAGCTACTCAGAAGGTTGAGGCAGGAGAGTCACTTGAGCACCAGAGTTTGAGGCTGCAGTGAGTCGTGATTGTGCCCCACTGCACTCCACCCTGGGTGATAGAATGAGACCCTGTCTCAAAAAAAAAGTTCCCCACGGCCGGGCGCGGTGGCTCAAGCCTGTAATCCCAGCACTTTGGGAGGCCGAGACGGGCGGATCACGAGGTCAGGAGATCGAGACCATCCTGGCTAACATGGTGAAACCCCGTCTCTACTAAAAATACAAAAACTAGCCGGGCGAGGTGGCAGGCGCCTGTAGTCCCAGCTACTCGGGAGGCTGAGGCAGGAGAATGGCGTAAACCGGGAGGCGGAGCTTGCAGTGAGCTGAGATCTGGCCACTGCACTCCAGTCCGGGCGACAGAGTGAGACTCCGCCTCAAAAAAAAAAAAAAAAAAAAAAAGTTCCCCAGGTGATTGGATACATAGCCAGATTTGAGAATCTCTAACATGGAGGAAATGTAATAAATATATAAAGTACATTTTAATTTACACAGAGAACAACAATTGTAATTTTCTGTTATAAAAGGAATGTCAAAATTAGTGGACTTATTTAATCAGTTTTTGGATATTACTTCATCTTCTGCATTTTTTTTTTTAAAGACAAAGTCTTGCTCTGTTGTCCAGGCTAGAGTACAGTGGCATGATCATAGCTCACTGTAACCTCGAATGCCTGGGCTCAAAGGATCCTCCCGAATAGCCAGGACTACAGGCATAGGCCACCACCCCCAGCTATTTTTTTTTTTTTTATTTTTGAAATATTTTGTAGAGATGCCTTAGCCTCCCAAAGTGATGGGATTACAGGCATGAGCCACCGTGCCCAGCCTGCATGTTTGAAATTAAGAAAAACTAGTTTATTTATAATCCCAGGAGAATAAGGGGCATCATCTTTGAATTACTTCCTGAGTACAATGCAGTTTGTAATGTACAATTTCTCATTCTTCTTCTATAGTCTATTTATTATATAATTGAACAATTCTGTAGAAAAAGACCCCAGTGAGCAGTTTAAATGCCTAAATTATTCTAGATTCTTTTTCATTCTTTTTTTATATGTGTGTGTGAGATTGTATGTATAATATGTATATATAATTGATATGTCCATACTTTTGTCTTATCAATTTGATATATGTTCTATTTATTCACATTATTAAAATGTGTAAACTATAGCATTGACACTACCTCTTGCTTAATTTTCTCCCCTAATGTTAGGTAATTCTTTTCTTTTTTTTTCTTTTTTATTTTTTGAGACAGGTTCTCACTCTGTCACCCAGACTGGAGTGCAGTGGTATGATCACAGCTTACTGTAGCCTTGACCTTGTGGGCTTAATTGATTCTCCCACCTCAGCCTCCCTAGTAGCTGGGACCACAGATATGTGTCACCATGCCTGGCTAATTTTTGTATTTTTTGTAGAGACGGAGTTTTGCCATGTTGCCTAGGCTGGCCTCAAGTGATCCGCCCATCTCGGCCTCCCAAAGTGCTGGGATTGCAGGTGTGAACCACCACCACCTGGCCTTTTTATTTTTAGAGACAGAGTCTCACTCTGTCTCCCAGGTTGGTCTTCAAGTCCTGGGCTCAAGTAATCCTCCTGCCTTGGCCAACCAAGTAGCTGGGACTACAGGCACAAGCCACTGTACCTGGGACTTTTCTTTTTTTAAAGTTTTATTTTTGCATGTTTGATTTGAAATTTATAGCGCAACAATAGGTTTTAATACCTTTTTCTCTTGATGGCATTCCCTTCTTCCCCATTGTGGATATTTGAGTCTTGTGAAATAATTGTTTGTTTGCTTTTTGTAGAGACAGTCTCATTATGTTGTCCAGGCTGGTCTCGAACTCCTGGCTTCTAGAGGTCCTCCTGTCTCTGCCTCTCAGAGTGCTGAGATTATAGACATGAGCCACCATGCCCAACCTAATTCTGTCTTTTTTATCACCAACAAAGCAAAGGCAAATTGTGTAATAATTCTTAACAGCCCCACTCCATTTGTTTAGAATACATTGACCTTATGGTGCTGCAAAGAACTGGGAGTGATAAATTTTACTGCTGATATTTGACTTTGAGGATGTTGAAAACAAACTCTCAGATTTAGGATTTGGCTATAAACACCTGCACTTCAAGTTTTTCATATTTTATGGTTTCTATACCATGATTTTTTTAAGAGATAAGGTCTTGCTCTGTTGCCCAGGCTGGGATGCAATGGCATGTCGTAGCTCACTGCAACCTCAAACTCCTAGGCTCTAGCAATCTTCCCCCATCAGATTTCCTAGTGGCGTGGTCTCGGCTCACTGCAACCTCCACCTCCTGGGTTCAAGCAATTCTCCTGTCACAGCCTCCCGAGTAGCTGGGATTACAGGTGCACACCACCACGCCCAGCTAATTTTTTTGGGAGACGGAGTCTTGCTCTGTCATCAGGCTGGAGTGCAGTGGTGCGATCTTGGCTCACTGCAACCTCTGCCTCCTGGGTTCAAGTGATTATCGTGCCTCAGCCTCCCCAGTAGCTGGGACTATAGGCGCCTGCCACCACACCTAGTTAATTTTTTGTATTTTTAGTAGAGACAGGGTTTCACTGTGTTAGCCAGGATGTTCTCAATCTCCTGAGCTCGTGATCTGCCTGCCTCGGCCTCCCAAAGTGCTGGGATTACAGGCATAAGCCACTGTGCCCGGCCTAAGTTTTGTATTTTTAGTAGAGACAGGGTTTCACCATGTTGGCCAGGCTGGTCTAAAACTCCTGACCTCAAGTGATCTGCCTGCCTCAGCCTCCCAAAGTACGGGATTATGGGTGTGAGCCACTGCACCCAGCTATAATTTCTTTCATTTTAATTTTATTATTATTTTTTTAGAGGCAGGGTCTCACTATGTTGCTCGGGCTGGTCTCAAACTGCTGGGCTCAAGTGATTCTCCTGCCTTGGCCTCCCAAAGTGCTGGAATTACAGGCATGAGCCACTGCACCCAGTCTTTAATTTTTGTAGAGATGGCGTTTTGCTATGTTGCTCAGGCTAGTCTTGAACTCCTGGATTCAAGTGATCCTCCTACCTGGCCTCCAAAAACACCAGGATTACAGGCATGAGCCACTGTACCTGGCCCCCATAACTTGATTTAAAAAATACATTAATGGGGCCTGGCACGGTGGCTCACGCCTGTAATACCAGCACTTTGGGAGGCCGAGGCAGGCGGATCACGAGGTCAGGAGATCAAGACCATCCTGGCTAACACGGTGAAATCCCATCTCTACTAAAAATACAAAAACTAGCTGGGTGTAGTGGTGGGCGCCTGTAGCCCCACCTGCTCGGGAGGCTGAGGCAGGAGAATGGCGTGAACCCAGGAGGTGGAGTTTGCAGTGAGCCGAGATTGCGCCACTGCACTCTAGCCTGGGCGACAGAGCGAGACTCCATCTCAAAAATAAAAATAAAAAATCAAACAAACAAAAATTAATGGAAAGACTTTGACCTATTGTTCTTTGTAAAAACTTTGGTGAATTACTTGGTAATTACTTGGTAAATTAGTAAATTACTGTGAGTGAGGGCTATCAGTCATAAGTGCTATTTAGAAGACTATATTTTAGTTTATGATGTTGAAATACTTGGTCACATGTTACTGAAAGACCAGTTTAGCAACTCTCAGAAAGAATCAATCACAGGAGTTTGTATAGTTTCTTCCTCCACTAACAGTTTGAAAATTAACATCACTTAGCTTTTACACATGGAAATACAACCAGTTTTTGCTCTATGATGATTGGAAAATACTTACACCAGTACATTTATCATTTGTTTTCTTCATATAATGGAACTATTTCCTTTTTTTTTTGAGAGGGAGTCTCGCTGTGTTGCCCAGGCTGGAGTGCAATGGCATGATCTTGGCTCACTGCAACCTCCGCCTCCCGGGTTCAAGTGATTCTCCTGCCTCAACCTCCTGAGTAGCTAGGATTACAGGCATGTGCTACCACGTCCAGCTGATTTTTGTGTTTTTAGTAAAGACTGGGTTTCACCATGTTGGCCAGGCTAGTCTTGAACTTCTGACTTCAGGTGATCCACCCATCTCGGCCTTCCAAAGTGCTGGGATTACAGGCGTGAGCCACAACGCCCAGCCAGTGGAACTTTTTTCTAAATATAGAAACATCATAGATATCTGAAATATGTTTTGTTGACTTTTTCTAAAATGTATTTGAGTGTGCTTGTAATAAGCCTCACTCTGTGGTCAGATAGGTGATTGTGTACTTTGAATAGCACTTAGATATCTAACAACTTGAGCTATAGTCTGTGAACCAAACCAAACATGACACTGAAAAGAAATACCAAAAGGAAAAAAATGGCACAATAGAGTATAGCAGGTTGACATGTTGAGTGAGCATTCTAATATACTTTCATTATAGTAATGAATATACTTAAAGCAATGCGGTGGAAGTAACAGCTTAAAAATCCATACTTCCACATCTGAAGCATCTATCAAAATTGTGGAAGAACTTATTTCTATTTTATTTTCATTCATCATCTAAGTATACTTTGGGGAAAACTATATTTTGAGACATCAGCCCTATTACATTTGATTGTGAAATTAGAATTAGATATGAAAACAGTGAATTTCCAATAAAGGAAAAAGTAATTAAAAAAATAGATGCTAGAATTTCTGTTTCTGAATATAGTTGTTTACAGTATTCGCGCTGGGACACTTAATTTTGCTCCCAAAATATTTTTATGACCCTCTTGGAAATGTTTCTGGATTCCCTTTTAGCCGTATAAGAAAGTACTTCATTACATTATAGGCACATGCCAAATAGTCTGATTCAGTGTGATTTCCCACTCTCTTCATCAGATCCAGCCCTAAAAGTAGAATTCACTCATGGACAAAGCGTGATTACATTGAAGGGAGGAGGGATAGAGCTTGCTTAAATATACATGTTCTCGTCTCTGTTTAAAAACTAGTCATGGACTTTATTAAATATAAACCAAAGGTAAATGCTTTTACAAAATGACAAAGGGTGGGAGTGGCAGGAGATAGCCTTTGTCTGGGAAATAGCATTAATTTCCCCGGTTAGTTGAGTGAGTTAGTTTTGAGCTAATTATTTGCTTGATAGATTTAAAAAATTGATACAAGTGGTAAGCTGAAAATAGCCCCCCAAAGATGTCCATGTCCTAATCCCTGGAATCTGTGAATATGTCATCTTACATTACAAAAAGAACTTTGTAGATGTGATTAACTTAAAGATCTGGGGATTGGAAGATTACCCTGGATTATCTGGGTAGACCCAGTGTAATCACAAGGGTCCTTATAAGAGGGAGGCAGAATGGCCATAGTCAGAGGAGGAGATATGACGATGGAAGCAGAGGCTGGAGTGATGCAATTGCTGACAATGAGCCAACGAATGTGGACAGTCTCCTGAAGCTGGAAAAGGTAAGGAAGCATTCTTCTCTAGAACCTTCAGAAGGAATGCAGCCCTCCTGATACCTTGATTTTAGTCTAGAGAGACTCAATTTGGATTTCTTGATCCCTACAACTAGCAGATAATACATTTCTGTTTTAAGCCACTACGTTTGTTGTAGTTTGTTACAGTAGCAATAGGAAATGAATACAATAGACTGTAGCTGCCATTTGTTCATTCATTCAACAGATAAATAGTACCTGCAATGTGCCAGATACATGCCAAATGCTAGGTACATAATGGGGATAAAAAGCAGACACAGGCCTCATTTTCACAAAGCTTACAGTAGAAGGAGTTTATAGTTATAAGAAGGCTTAGAAATTGGAGTTAGTGAAATGATGAAAGGGCTGTTTAATATAGGTTTGTTTAAAGGAAATGGTAGGGTTGAGAGTAGGGGGCAACAGGGATATCACTCCTTTATTACATAGTTTTCTTTTTTAAAAACTTTTTATTTTGATATATTTTCTACTCACAGAAGAGTTGCAAAAAGAGTATAGAAAGTTCCTGTATACCCATCACCCAGACTCCCTTTATGTTAATATCTTGTATTTTTATTTTTAGTAGAGATGGGGTCTTGCTATGCTGAAAAGGCTGATCTCTAACTCCTGGCCTCAAGCAGTCCTCCTGCCTCGGCCTCCCAAAGTGCTGGGATTACAGGTGTGAGCCACCTTGCTTGGCCCTTAGTTATTTTTTAGATTGCCCTTTAATTTGACTTTGTCTTATGTTTTCTCATGATTAGATTTAGACTATGCATTTTTGGCAGGAATACCACAGAAGTGATGCACCATCCTCAGTGCATCATAACTGGGGGTACATGGTGTTGTTTTGTATTACTGGTGATAATAATCTTGATCACTTGGTTAAGGTGATATCTGCCAGGCTTTCTCTCATATAAAGTTACTATTTTTCCTGTTGCATATTAGTAAATATCTTGGGGGTAGATCTTTGAGACTATGCAAATATGCTGTTTTCTTTTACACTTTTGCCCACTGATTTTAGCATCCATTGGTGTATCTTGCATGTCATCATTATAACTGTAGTGTTCTAATGATTTTTTTTCTCACATTCCTTCTGCATTTATTAATTGGCATTACCTGTTAGTTTTATGTGATTTCTCCCCAGTATACCTGTTAAGTTTCTGGAAACCCAACAATAGGAGAATTTATGGTTGAGATATTTGATATAGTTAGTAATAGCAGCTATCATATATTTTCCATTTATCAAAAGTAACATTAATGGAACATTTATACTGGTACTTAATTTGAATATTTTATTTAATTCTTAGAATAGGTATATGAGATAAGGATTATTAGTTTTCAGATGGTGGAACTGAAATTTAGATATATTAAGCAATTTTTCCAGTGGAGCAAAGTCAGGATTTGTATTCCATCAATGATGTGTGTGTGTGTGTGTGTGTGTGTGGTGTGTGTGTATAAAACATTTGCATAGATTGAATAATTCCCACTCACTAGTTACTTGGGCAGATCATTCTTTTATGTTTTTAACCATTTTAGAACAAATGATTTCTTAAATGGATCCTGTTTAAGATAAGATTCTTAACTTTGAACTGCTGAAACTCAAGGGATGTCCGTTAATGGTGTCATTGAAGGGCACCTGAGGAATAGTTTCATGATTAGATTGTTATGGTTCAGTATCTGGCCTTCACCTTTTGTCAGTGTCCAGAGGTTGGGGAGTTGGGAAGACTGACTTATGTTCACTTCAGCTCCTAAATCTAGGACACAAGTTTATTATTTTAAAATGAGAAATATAGTTGTTAGGTAAAATGTTCTATGTAGTCTTTAGGCTAGATACATGGGGAGCTAAATTATAATCAGAAGCTGGCTTGGTGCTTATAGAGTCGGAACAAAGGATCTAGATGTTCCTGTATGTCCTCCTGCTAAGGCAAGAGCCTGACCAAATGAACTGAATGCTCACATTCTGATTGGATGAGGACATCTTTGATCAGCAGTTCTGGAAGATAAGTGAACCTGGTTCTGTGCATGATTTATTGCCTTTTGATTTATTACCTTGACTACCATTTGTGAGCAATTTTCTTTTTTCTTTTTGTTTTTTGTTGAGATGGAGTCTTGCACTGTCACTCAGGCTGGAGTACAGTGGCGTGATCTCGGCTCACTGCAACCTCAGCCTCCCAGGTCAAGCAAATCTCTTGCCTCAGCCTCCCGAGTAGCTGGGATTATAGGCATGTGCCGCCACGCCCAGCTAATTTTTGTATTTTTAGTAGAGATGGGATTTTGCCATGTTGGCCAGGCTGGTCTCGAACTCCTGACCTCAGGGGATCCACCTGCCTCAGCCTCCCAAAGTGTTGGGATTACAAGTGTGAGCCACCGTGCCCAGCCAGCACTTTTCTTTAGGTATTAATACCACTGCTATCTCAAGTTTTAGTATGGTAATATTGCCAGATTATGACTATTATACCGTGATTTCTTAATTGATACGTTGATGTCACCATTTACAAATTATCATTATCCTCAGTGTCTGTTTATTTCTTAGCATGAGTTCTGGGGTACTACACCATCTCTCCATGGAAAGTGGTTTGTGAATGAGATATCTGCGCTCATTGCTATGACTGCCATTTCTGAGAGGCAGAGTAGTGAACTAGAAAGTGCTTCGGATTCAGAATTCAACGTACGGGGTTCCAGTGTTGCCTGTGCCAGTTAGTTACCTTGGGTAAGCCAGATAGCTTAACTGGAGTCTTAATTTTTTACTTTTCTTTTAAAGAAAAATATGATAAATACTTTGGATGTACCAAAAAGAATAAAGAGTAACGTAATGGAAACTATGTACCTACTGCCCAGTTTAAGAAATAAAACATCGACTGGGCACGGTGGTTCACGCCTGTAATCCCAGCACTGTGGGAGGCCGAGGTGGGTGGATCACCTGAGGTCAGGCATTCGAGACCAGCCTGGCCAACATGGCGAAACTCCTGCTCTACTAAAAATACAAAAATTAGCAGGGCATGGTGGCGCATGCCTGTAATCCCAGCTACTCAGAAGGCTGAAGCAAGAGAATTGCTTGAACCCAAGAGGTAGAGGTTGCAGGGAGCCCAGATCATGCCATTGCACTCCAGCCTGGACCACAGAGCAAGACTCCATCTCAAAAAAAGAAAAAAGAAAAGAAAAGAAAACATTGACGATTAGAGAGAATACTTGCAAAGAATGTAACACATTTTAGTGTTCAATAAATGGTAGTGTTAAAATACTGAGCAACCTCATGTTTATCAAGAATATTCAAGCTGAGGCAGGAGAATAGCTTGAGGATAGGAAATCAAGACCAGCCTGGTCAACATAGCAAGACCACATCTCCACAAAAAGAAAAAGAAAAAATAGCTGAGCATAGGCATAGTGGCATGTCCCAGTAGTGTCTTGGGTATTTGGGAGACTGAGGCAAGAGGATCATGTGAGCCCAGGAGTTCAAGGCTGCAGTGAACTATGATCGTGCCACTGCACTCCAACCTGGGCAACACAGAGTGAGACCCTGTCTCTCTAAAAAGAAAAAAATAATTCATTGATAGAGTGCTTTATAAGCTAAGCATCATTTTGAAGCCTTTGTAATATTCATCCTTACTTGATTAGGTTATTTTGTAGTATAACTTTTATATCATTGTTAATAATTTCTCCTTTCACATTTGCAGAAACAGATCCATGTAGCCTCTGACTTGGTTCTGTAGAGCATTGTTGGTGTTTGCATTAAGAGACATAGCTGATAAGGACATAGTTTACTTTTTGGAAATGAAATGCTTCTTATCTTGAATAAATATATATGCAGGTTGGTCATACTGGTATTGTGCCATGTCTCAGGAAAGGTTTTGTGTACATTTTTAGCATTCCATATGTTATAATAGATTGAATGTTTAGTTAGCATTTATAAAAGGATAGTATTTCTTTTTAAAGTAGTCTGGAGTAGTTGAAATCTATTTGATAAATTTGTATTTGACTCCTATTTACCAGCCATGTAAATGAACATTTATAACACTGATATTTGATATAAAATTGATATTTGATGCTTTCTTCTTGGTGTCCTTACCTTGAGACAGCAAGATTTAGGGATCATTTTCATAGACTATAATTTTCCCGGCATTTGACTATGTCACCTTCATTAGCTAGTGTTGTTCTCTAGTTTGTCTTTGTGGCTCATCATTCCTTTCTTGTGTAAGAATTCTTATTGATGATGTGTGAAAGTTTCTCTACCAAAGTGGTTGTCATTAATACAACAATGCACGTAGGGGTGTGTGTGTTTAAAGGATGTTACTGTGGTAGCTGAAAGCTCTACTCTAAGTATTTCTCTCTGGATTTTGGTGCTACTTTAACAGGTTTACTTTCCCCTTGCTAAATTTGAAGTGGAGTTTTGAAGATCTTGGCTCCACATTTTTAGTAGATTTCACCTCCAGCAGTATATCTGGGAAAACAGTTGTAATTTTGTAAAGTTGTTTATTCCTAATGCTGACTACTTTCAGTCTGTAGAATCAAAGGATGAAGTAGGGTGGTTTATCTGGCACATGAAAGACTTGGCATTCTACTAATTTAATCAGAAGGCATCAAAGTGTATTCATTATTCTGGCCAGGTACGCTTACTCATGCCTATAATCCTAGCACTTTGGGAGGCTGAGGCAGGTGGATCACTTGAGGTCAGGAGTTTGAGACCAACCTGGGCAACACGGCGAAATCCCATCTCTACAAAAAATACAAAAATCAGCTGGGTGTGGTGGCACATGCTTGTAGTCCCAGCTACTCGGTAGGCTGAGGTGGGAGGATCGCTTGAACTTGGGAGGTGGAAGTTGCAGTGAGCTGAGATCGCGCCACTGCACTCCAGCCTAGGTGACAGAGTGACACCCTGTCTCAAAAAAGAATTACTCTTTATTCTTCAGAGTAGATCTGCTGTTTATCATGAGTAGAGGACTTGTAGCCAATTATAGGGGCATTTAAGACTTATTAGTCAGGTTGGGCCCGGGGCAGTGACTCATACCTGTAATCTCAGCACTTTGGGAGGCCGAGGTGGGCGGATCACCTGAGGTCAGGAGTTCAAAACGAGCCTGGCCAACATGGCGAAACCCCGTCTCTACTAAAAATACAAAAATTAGTCAGGTGTGATGGCGAGCACCTGTAATCCCAGCTGCTGTGGGAGGCTGAGGCACAAGAATTGCTTGAACCAGGGAAGCGGAGGTTGCAGTGAGCCGAGATCACACCACTCACTCCAGCCTGGATGACAGAGCAAGACTCCATCTCAAAAAAAAAAAAGAAAAGACTTATTAGTCAGGTCAGATAGTAAAACATAAAGACTCTACTTGTTTCCTTGCTTTTGTTCTCTGAGTTCCTTATTTTTTTTTTCAAGACAAGGTCTTGCTCTCTTGCCCAGGCTGGAGTGCAATGGCGTGACCATAGTTCACTGCAGCCTCGAATGCCTGGGCTCAAGTGATCCTCCTGCCTCAACCTCCCAAGTAGCTAGGACTACAGGTGCATGCCTCCATGCCTGGCTATTTTGTAGAGATGGGGTCTTGTTTTGTTGCCCAAGCTGGTCTTGAACTCCTTCCTAGCCTCCCTGAGTGCTGGGATTACAGATGTGAACCACTGTGCCCAGCTGACTTCCTTAACTTTCTAAAAATAGTTTTTATTGTGGCAAAATGTCTAATATATAACATAAGAGTTACCATCTTAATCTTTTTTTGTTGTTGTTTGTTTGTTTGTTTGAGACAGAGTCTCACTCTGTTGTCCAGACTGGAGTGAAGTGGCATGATATCAGCTCACTGCAACCCCTGCCTCCTGGGTTCAGGCAATTCTCATGCCTCAGCCTCCCGAGTTGCTGGGATCACAGGCGCGTGCCACCACACCCGACTAATTTTTGTATTTTTAGTAGAGAATGGGGTTTCACCATGTTGGCCAGGCTGGTCTTGAACTCCTGGTCTCAAGTTATCCGCCCGCCTTGGCCTCCCAAAGTGGTGGGAATACAGGCGTGAGCCACTGTGCCCAGCCATCTTAACCATTTTTAAATGTGCAATTTTTCAGTGGCATTAAGTATATTTACATCATTGTACATAGCAGTGTCCATCTCCAGTACTTTGTCATTCCTAATAGAAACTCTGTACTCATTAAACAATTTAACTTCCCATTCCCCATTCTGCCTAGCTCCTGTTAACTACTATTCTACTTTTTGTCTCTATGAATTTGCCTATTGTAGGTACCTCATATAAGTGGAATCAAGCAATGTTTGTCTTTCCTGTCTCGTTTATTTCACTTACCATAACGTTTTCAAGATTCATCCATGTTGGCTGGGTGCGGTGGCTCACGCCTGTAATCCCAGCACTTTGGGAAGCCGAAGTGGTCAAGAGTTCGAGACCAGCCTGGCCAACATGGTGAAACCCCGTCTCTACTAAGAATACAAAAATTAGCCGGGCATGGTGGCATGTGCCTGTAATCCTAGCTACTCAGGAGGCTGAGGCAGGAGAATTGCTTGAACCAGGCAGGTGGAGGTTGCAGTGAGCTGAGATTGTGCCTCTGCACTCCAGACTGGGTGACAGATTAAGACTTCGTCTCGGGGGAAAAAAAAAAAGATTCAGCCATGTTTTGTAGCATGTATCAGAATTTCCTTTCTCTTTAAGGCTAAACAGTATTCCACTGTATGTATATACCATATACCATATTTTGTTTATTTATGTGTTGGTGGGCATTTGAGTTGTTTCTGCGTTTTGGCTATTGTGAATAATGCTGCTATGAACATGGTTCTACAGATGTCTGTTTGTGTCTCTGCTTTCAATTCTTTTGGGTATATACCTAGAATACCTAAAAGTAGAATTGCTGCAGCATATGGTAATTCTATGTTTAATATGGTGAGGAACCATCGTGTTGCTTTCCACAATGACTATACCATTTTACATTCCCCAGCAATGTACAAGGTTTCTCCATATCCTTGCCAACACTTCTTATTTATTTATTTATATATTTATTTACTTAGATAATAGCCATCCTAATGGGTGTGAAGTGGTATTTTATTGTGGTTTTGATTTGCATTACCCTGACAACTAATGATGTTGAGCATCTTTTCTCAAAGTTGTAGAGATTATAAGTCCTAGATCAAGTTCTAGCTTGGTGGGTTTCTGGTGAGGGCTGTCTTCCTGGCTTGGTGAGGAGAGTTGGCAGTGAGCTTTCTCTTGTCTCCTTGTCTTTTTTTTTTTTTTGAAATGGAGTCTCACTCTATTGCCCAGGCTGGAGTGTGGTGGTGTAATCTCAGCTCACTGCAACCTCCGCCTCCTGGCTTCAAGTGATTCTCCTGCCTCAGCCTCCTGAGTAGCTGGGATTACAGGTGCCCGCCACCACACCTGGCTGCTTCTTTATATTTTTAGTAGAGATGGGCAAATTTTGACAGAGGAGAGAGGACACAAACATTCCTCCTATAATACAGGGGAAGATCTGCTGATCTCTTTGTATAGTTTGCCCCCTCAAAAGTGTGAGCAGAGCTAAAAGACTAGTGGGCTGACCAGTCTTTTAGTCTTGAGGGTCTAGAGGGTAGACAGGGTCATTTATCATCTACAGAGTAGGAGAGAGAGTTAGCTTTTGCATTCTAGGAAAATAAGGAGCAAACACACTTCCTCGATGTCTAACAAGATGTTAGTTGTTACAGAGCAGCCCTCAGGGGAGAGACTGCTATAGCTCCATCACTCATGGGACTACATAAGGTACCCCAGGGCCCCTCTGAGTAAATGAAGGACTCAGAAGAGGAGGATTGAATATGAGGGGAAAAGAATCACTTTTCTGATTGAATTAGTAGTCTCGATAATCAAAAGTAGTAGTATCTAAAAGTAGATATCTAGGTAAAATCTGGTAAATAACTAGACTAACCAAGAAAAAAGAATCTTACATGCACCTTTCTTCTTATCTTCAGTGCTAGAAGCTAAAAGATGGTAGACCATTAAGGGGAAAAGGCTACATCATCCAAGAATCTCTAATCAGCTAAGATTCACAATAGCAAAGACTTGGAATCAACCCAAATGTCTATCAGTGACAGACTGGATTAAGAAAATGTGGCACATATACACCATGGAATACTATGCAGCCATAAAAAAGGATGAGTTTGTGTCCTTTGTAGGGACATGGATGCAGCTGGAAACCATCATTCTCAGCAAACTATCGCAAGAACAGAAAACCAAACACCGCATGTTCTCACTCATGGGTGGGAACTGAACAATGAGATCACCTGGACTCAGGAAGGGGAACATCACACAGCAGGGCCTATCACGGGGAGGGGGGAGTGGGGAGGGATTGCATTGGGAGTTATACCTGATGTAAATGACGAGTTGATGGGTGCTGACGAGTTAATGGGTGCAGCACACCAACATGGCACAAGTATACATATGTAACAAACCTGCACGTTATGCACATGTGCCCTCGAACTTAAAGTATAATAATAATAAAAAAAAAGAGTCTTTAGAAAAGAAAAAAAAAAAGATATCATCTCCCAGGGTGAAAAAGATATTCATGGACCATAGTGCAGAAAACTATGTAATAGTTAAAAAGATGAAGCTAGATCTGTGTAACTAACATATGTTGACATTGAATGAATGGAATATTTGATGAAAGTGCTAAGACTCTACAGCTAGAATAGAAGTCTGTGAGGGGGAGGGGCAATCATATAGGAGTAGACAGTGTAGGGGTGATTAAGTCCTTTTTTTTTTTTTTTTTTTTTTTTTTTTTTGAGACAAGGTCTTCCTCTGTTGCCCAGGCTGGAGTGCAGTAGCGGAATCTTGACTCATTGCAACCTCTACCTCCCAGGCTCAAGTGATCCTCCCACCTCAGCCTCCCAAGAAGCTAGGACTACAGCTATTGGGATGTGCCACCATGCTCGACTAATTTTTTTTATTTTTAGTAGAGACAAGGTTTTGCCATGTTGCCCAGGCTGATTTCGAACTCCTGAGCTTGAATGATTCACCTGCCTCAGCCTCCCAAAGTACTGAGATTACAGGCATAAGCCATCGTGCCTGACCAGTGATTAAGTCTTCTACATGTATTGTCTATGTGGTATGATAGAAAGGGGGGAAAGTATTAGTATTTTAGATTATTTATTTTGGTGAGTGAGGGCTAGGTGAAGTAGGGAGAATGAGTAGATGAATTACTTCATTTCTTATAACAGATAAATATGTTTGATATTGAGTAGAAAGGGAGGCTATCCACTAGTAAAAAAGGAAAAATATTATGTACCTCTTTGTTTTTTTGAGATAGAGTCTCACTTTGTCACTCAGGTTAGAGTGCAGTGTGGTGCAAACATGGCTCACTATAGTCTCGACCTCCCGGGTTCAAGCGATCCTCCAGCCTCAGCCCCCTAAGTAGCTGGGACTATAGACATACACCACGATGCCTGGCTAATTTTTGTATTTTTTGTAGAGACAGGGTTTCGTCATGTTGCTCAGGCTGCTCTTAAACTCCTGAGCCTAAGCAATGCACCCACTTTGACCTCCCAAAGTGTTGGGATTACAGATGTGAGCCACTGTGCCTGGCCTGATGTATCTCTCAGTTAATAATAGAAAGCAATAAAGTAAAATAAATAAATAACATAAAATAAGATTGAAGGAGTAAAATTAAGTATAGTATTTGGTATACCAAATGTGGACATGTTGCATTTGCTCATTAAGAAACTCAGACTGTCAGGTGGAGTTAAAAGACAAAACGCACATGTGTTATTTACTAAAATAATACTTAAAGCAGTGATAAAGAAAAGGTAAAGATATAAAAAAGCAAAGAGAAAGCAAGAGTGGCAATGTTTTTTGTTTTGTTTTGTTGTTTTGTTTTTTTGAGACAGAGTCTCACTCTGTCTCCCAGGCTGGAGTGCAGTGGCATGGTCTTGGCTCACTGCAACCTCTGCCTCTTGGGCTCAAGTGATTCTCATGTCTCAGCTTCCCAGGTAGCTGGGATTACACACACGTGCCACCACACCTGGCTAATTTTTGTGTTTTCAGTAGAGATGTGGTTTCACCATGTCAGCAAGGCTGGTCTTGAGCTCCTGACCTCGGGTGATCTGCCTGCTTCGGCCTCCCAAAGTGTTGGGATTACAGGCTTGAGCCACCACACCTGTCCTCAAAGTGGCAATGTTAATGTGCATCAAAAAAGGAGAAAAACAAGGTTAAAACATTAGACAGGATATTATGAAATTATATACTTCATAGTTTAAGAAATTGTATGAAAAACTTGTAGACACCAAAAATATTTTGGCTGAATAACCTCTAATAGCATTTTCAAAAAAGACAAACATGTATTTGTAGTGGGAAATTTCATGTGCATTTCTTTCAGAATAGGAGACATCTAGTACACAAAAAGTGAGTAAATACAGAGGAGTTGTGCCGGGCGCGGTGGCTCAGGCCTGTAATCCCAGCACTTTGGGAGGCCGAGGCGGGTGGATCACCTGAGGTCGGGAGTTCAAGATCAGCCTGACCAACATGGAGAAACCCCATCTCTACTAAAAATACAAAATTAGCCAGAGTGGTGGCGCATGCCTGTAATCCCAGCTACTCGGGAGGCTGAGGCAGGAGAACAGCTTGGACCCGGGAGACGGAGGTTGCCGTGAGTCAAGATTGCGCCATTGCACTTCAGCCTGGGCAACAAGAGCGGAACTCCATCTCAAAAAAAAAATAAAAATAAAAAAATACAGAGGAGTTGAATAATATAATCCACAATCCACAAACTTTATTCGATGGATGTATAGAACTTTATATCCTTCAAACAGGAAATATACATTGTTATATGTGGCCCCCCAAAAACCTTAAGTTAAAGAAGAGAGATTTTGTACTTGCATTACTCAATAAGATTGGAAATAAATAATGAAATGAATAACCAAAAGATTCTTAACTAATTAGAGAGCAGAAATCACATTCCTAGATAAATTTTGAATCAAAGAGAAAATCAAAACTGAGATTATAAACTAGAAAGCAATAAAAAAGAGAAGACATTACAACAAAACCTGTGGGTTATTGCAAAAGTTATACCTGTTAGAAAATGTATAGCCTAAAATATCTTCATTATTATTGAATAATAACTAAAGGAATTTAGTACTCATGTTATGAAGTTAGGAAAGTAACATTAAAAGAAAGGAAGAGGGAATTCAGAAAAACTGAAATTAATTTAAAATTTACGTACATAAAAATAGGATAAATATATTTTATTATTTTGGGCTTTCTGAAAAATGATTAATGAAACTGGTGAAGAAAATAGGGGAGAAATAACACAAGGAAGGAATGAGAAGGCCAGGTGTGATAGCTCATGCCTGTAATCCAGCACTTTGGGAGGCCGATGCAGGGGGATCACTTCAGGTCCAAGAGTTCAAGACCAGCCTGGTCAACATGGTGAAACCCCATCTCTACTAAAAATACAAAAATTAGCCAGGCGTGATGGTGGACACCTGTAATCCCAGCTACTCAAGAGGCTGAGGCAGGAGAATCACTTGATCCTGGGAAGCAGAGGTTGCAGTAAGCTGAGATCGCACCACTGCATTCCAGCCTGGGTGACAGAGTGAGACTTCATCTAGAAAAAAAGGAATGAGAAATAAAACATAGCATGCTATGAAAGAGAATAAAACAAATTAGAAGATAATGTCATGTACAACTTTGATAAAATTTTTCCAACTTTTTTTAAATATAATTTTTTTGAGACAGGCGCTCACTACGTCACCAAGGTTGGAGTGCAGTGGCATGATCTTGGCCCACTGCAACCTCTGCCTCCCAGGTTCAAACAGTCCTCCCACCTTACCGTCTCAAGTAGTTGGGGACTACAAACATGCACCACCACACCCAGCTTTTTATTATTATTATTATTATTTTGTAGAGATGGGGATCTCACTGTGTTAGCCAGGCTGGTTATCCCCACCTTGGCCTCCCAAAGTGCTAGGATTATAGGTGTGAGCCACCGTGCCCAGCCCATACCTTCCTTTTCTAACTTTTTATGGCCACATTTTTTTTTTTTTTTTTTGAGACGGAGTCTCGCTCTGTGGCCCAGGCTGGAGTGCAGTGGCGCAATCTCGGCTCACTGCAAGCTCCGCCTCCCGGGTTTACGCCATTCTCCTGCCTCAGCCTCCCGAGTAGCTGGGACTACAGGCGCCCGCCATCTCGCCCGGCTAGTTTTTTGTATTTTTTTTTAGTAGAGACGGGGTTTCACCATGTAGGCCAGGATGGTCTCGATCTCCTGACCTCGTGATCCACCCGTCTCGGCCTCCCAAAGTGCTGGGATTATAGGCTTGAGCCACCGCGCCCGGCCGGCCACATTTTTATTGAAGTTCTTTGAGTGATATGGTCAGAGACGGTGTACGGGGTGGTGTACTGTCTGTGTCCCTGTTGTCTAGAAATGTAGGATTTTTTTCCTTTTAAACTTGATGGATAGCTTGTCTGGGATCAGAATTTTAGGGCCATAGTTCTCCCTCAGAATTCTGTAAAATTGCTCCTTTGACTTCTAGCAGTTAATGTAGCAGATCAGAGGTCCAATGCCTATTTGAATGTCTTTCACTGGTTCATAAACTAATATTTCTCTATGAAAACCTAGACCACTTTTATTTTGGCAATTCAGAAATTTAATTAGATTAAATGTCTAGATGTTTTAACATTTTGATTTTTCCTGTTCTGACATTACAGATGTTTTAGATATGGAAACTCAGGGATTTCTTAGGGAAACTTTCCTGTCTGCTTTATTGCTTTTTCTCAATGCATTTTGAGATACTGTTTTTCAAGATACTGATTTATTACCCAGGTGGGTTTATAATGTACTTATGAAATATAACAGTAGCTGCATTGCTGTGTTGGAGGAGTCAAAGTAACTAATAAAGGATATCTGTGATGATACAAGTCTTGAGAAAAGCATTGACAGGCAAAAATAAATAAATATACACATACATGCATAAATGCAATAAAGCATTCAGTTGAGTGGTATTAGAAATGTGCATGAGAATTTTCATGACTTTATTTTGGAACTTGTTATTCCTTTTCAGGACCGAAAGTTAACCAAAGCTGAGCAGCAGAGATTCAAGGAAGAAGCAGAGATGCTAAAGGGTCTCCAGCACCCCAATATAGTTCGATTTTATGATTCCTGGGAATCTATATTAAAAGGAAAGAAATGTATTGTATTAGTGACTGAACTAATGACATCTGGAACCTTAAAGACGTAAGTTGACCCTGATAGTGCCAATGTAGTTTTATTTGGAAATAATTTTTAGGAGTCATAACACTTTTTATAAAATAAAACTACTCAAAGAATTTTTAGAATCTGGTCAGGCGCATTGGCTATACCTGTAATCCCAGCACTTTGGGAGACTGAGGAGGTGGATCTCAAGACTAGCCTGGGCAACATGGTGAAACCTTGTCTCTACCAAAAAAATACAAAAATTAGCCAGATGTGGCAGCACACACCTGTAGTCCCAGCTACTCAGGAGGCTGAGGTTGGAGGATGGCTTGAGCCTGGGAGGTGGAGGTTGCAGTGAGCCATGATCGTGCCACTGTATTCCAGCCTGGTTGACAAAGCCAGATCCTGTCTCAAAAAAAAAAAAAAAAAAAAGAATTTGTAGATTCGAATCTAGTGACTAAGTTAGGTTAAAAAATTGAGATGTTAATGAAGTTTGTTATACAGTACTGAGAAGTTAATATTTGTGGGATATTATAGAATTTTAGAATTAAAAATCATTGTAGAGAATATTATTTTATTTTATTTTATTTTATTATTTTTTGGGACAGGGTCTCATTCTGTCACCCAGACTGGAGTGGTGCAGTGGCACGATCATGGCTAACTGCAGCTTCGACCTCCTTGGGCTCAAGTGACCCTCCCATCTCAGCCTCCTGAGTAGCTGGAACCACAAGCATGCAGCAACTTGCCTGGCTAATTTTTAAAAATAATATTTGTAGCCGGGCGCGGTGGCTCAAGCCTGTAATCCCAGCACTTTGGGAGGCCGAGACGGGTGGATCACGAGGTCAGGAGATCGAGACCATCCTGGCTAACACTGTGAAACCCCGTCTCTACTAAAAAATACAAAAAACTAGCCGGGCGAGGTGGCGGGCGCCTGTAGTCCCAGCTGCTCGGGAGGCTGAGGCAGGAGAATGGCGTGAACCCGGGATAATCCGGCCACTGCACTCCAGCCCGGGCGACAGAGTGAGACTCCGTCTCAAAAAAAAAAATAATATTTGTAGAGATGGAGTTTCGCCATGTTGCCGAGGGTGGTCTCGAATTCCTGGGCTAAAGCAATCTGCCTACCTCAGCTGCCCAAAGTGCTAGGGTTATAGGTGAGGCACCATGCCCGGCCGTAATTTTATTTTGTAGAAGATAGTGGAAGGTTGGAGGGCTTCATCAAGTTCAAATATCTAGTGAGCGATACTATTATGGTATTATAGTATTATAGTATATATTATAGTATTATAATATATAGTATAATATGTAGTATTGTATAGTATAATAGTATTATAGACTATTAATTATGGTCTTTTATTTCTAACCATAATTATTTATTTGGTGAATAATGACTTGTAAATATTAAATGTGGTTTAATCACTTGCAAATATTAAATATGGTGTAAACTTTTTGCTCCCTAACATTTGTGTATATACTAAAATTTTACATAGTTTAACCCTCTAGTGACTTTATATAAGCAGTTATTAGGTAGTAGAGACGGACTTTCTTTTTAAAATTGTGCTGCCATTCTACAAAAGGCCACTGTGGAATGATTCTTAGTTTGAAGTAAAAATGCTACACTTGGCTAGGCGTGGTGGCTGATACCTGTAATCCTAGCACTTTGGGAGGCCGAGACGGGCAGATCACCTGAGGTCAGGAGTTCAAGACCAGCCTGGCCCACATGGTGAAACCCTGTCTATGCTAAAATACAAAAATGAGCTCAGCATGGTGGTGCACGCCTGTAGTCCCAGTTACTTGGGAGGCTGAGGCATGAGAATCACATGAACCTGGAGGCGGAGGCTGCAGTGAGCTGAGATTGCACCACTGCCCTCCAGCCTGGGAGACAGAGTGAGACTTCATCTTAAAAAAAAAAAAAAAAAAAAAAAAAAAAAGCTATGCTTGGTAGGATGTCTTATCTAAGAATGAAGTATTAGATTAAAACAAACTTTTTTTTGCCATAACAGACAATAGAAAACAACTCAGTGATGGGAATCATAGTGCATAAGTTGTTTGCTTATGTAACTTACCTTAATAGTGTTCATATAATAAGCTCGATATGTTTGTTTACACATGGTCTTTTGTTTCTTTGTATAGGTACTTAAAACGATTTAAAGTCATGAAACCAAAGGTCTTAAGGAGCTGGTGCAGGCAAATTTTAAAGGGGTTGCAGTTCTTGCACACTAGGACTCCTCCTATTATTCACCGGGATCTGAAGTGTGACAATATTTTCATCACGGGACCCACTGGATCTGTGAAGATTGGTGATCTAGGATTAGCCACCTTAATGCGCACCTCATTTGCTAAGAGTGTCATTGGTGATTAATGTTTTAAAGTTTACTGGTGGGTAAAGAGAGATTTTTCAATTGTATAGGTCTAGAAAAGAGATCAGCCAGCTATGGCTAGTGGGATGAATGTGGCTCACTGCCTGTTTTTGTAAATCAAATTTTATTAGAACACAGCCACACTCACTCATTTACAGATTGTCTAGGGCTGCTTTTGCACCTATAAGTGACAGAGTTGAGTAGTTGTGTGACAGAGACCATACAAACTACAAAGCCTAAACAGTTTATTATCTGGCCCTTAACAGAAAAGTTTGCCAACACTGGGCTTAGACTGAATTTGCTTTGAAATACCTATATATATTGGCTTATTTCAGAGACATCTTAATGTATTTTTTGTGGATTATGTTTATATTTAGGATTATTGAAAGGTTCTAAGGACGTAAGTAAGAGAATTTACTCAGTTAATTCAGAAAAATTTAAGTAAAAAGGATAGAAATAAAAACATTTTATTAATTATTACCTAATCTTGAGCATTACAAATTATACTCTATCAGTATGGAAGATTAAATACATTATTTCAGTGCTTTATGTAGATATAGCAAATATTCAACAAATTGTATACTTAAAAATTTGCGACCAGACACGGCGACTCACGCCTGTAATCCCAGCACTTTGGGAGCCTGAGGCGGGTGGATCACGAGGTCAGGAGTTCGAGACCAGCCTGGCCAACATGGTGAAACCCCGTCTCTACTAAAAATACAAAAATTAGCCTGGCATGGTGGCAGGCGCTTGCAATCCCAGCTACCTGGGAGGCTGAGGCAGGAGAATTGCTTGAACCCAGGAGGCAGAGGTTGCAGTGAGCTGAGATCGCACCACTGTACTCCAGCCTGGGCAACAGAGCAAGACTCCGTCTCAAAAAGAAAAGAAAAGAAAAGAAATTTGCTTTGGGGGAGTAGAAATTAACACAGATAATCCTTATGGGAAAGGGGATGTGATCTTGGTGGATACGTTTTTCTGTTTCATAAAAATGTGGTGGTGGTGTTATTTTGTAGGAACTCCTGAGTTTATGGCTCCAGAGATGTATGAAGAACACTATGATGAATCCGTAGATGTTTATGCTTTTGGAATGTGTATGCTGGAAATGGCCACATCGGAGTATCCTTATTCTGAGTGTCAGAATGCAGCTCAAATATACCGGAAAGTAACTAGTGTAGGTATAACTTTTTTCTTTTTACTTTATCAGTTGCCACATTTCATGTTGAAATTAGTTAAGTTTGACTTACTCAAAGCTAATTTTGGTTTAGCTCTAGGTAACAGTGTTAAAATTAACAATTGTAATGCAGCAAGCATTAGATTTATACCATACGACTATGCTTCACTGGAGTCATATAAAATGCTTTGTATTAGTGTCTTTGGGAAAACGTACAGGTATATCATCTATATATATTTGTTCGTAAGGAATTTTTAGTTGTCTGTTAGATGGATCTTATTTTTCAAAGCTGAATAATAGAGACTGACTACATAGTTTCTTCTAGGTCTAAAAGCCTTTTGATGAAAGGGCATTCAAAATATAGTTCAATAGATACAGTATTTGAGTCCCTGCTATGAGTAAATTTTGTGTTAGAAATTGTAAGGAATGTAAAGATGAGTAAGAAGTGTTTGCTACCCTCAAAGAGCTTACATTTTTAATAAGGGAATAATATAAATTCACAAATGACTATAAAATAAGAGGATGAGAGTATAATAAGGGACATAAGGAAGGTAGAAGCAAAGTGTTATGCTTATTCAAAGGAGGACTACTTCATATCCAGTTGGGCAGCTCAAGACAGGCTGTGAAAGATTGTTTCAGGTAGTTTAACATTAGTAGGTACCAGTTTTTAAAATTCTTTTAAAATTAATGTCTTTTTTTTTTTTTTTTTTGAGACACAGTCTGTCACCAGGCTGGAGTGCAGTGGCGGGATCTCGGCTCACTGCAACCTCCACCTCCCCGGTTCAAGCAATTCTCCTGCCTCAGCCTCCCAAGTAGCTGGGACTACAGGCGTGCACCACCACGCCCAGCTAATTTTGTGTTTTTAGTAGAGATGGGGTTTCACCATGTTGGCCAGCATGGTCTTTATCTCTTGACCTTGTGATCCACCACCCACCTCAGCCTCCCAAAGTGCTGGGATTACAGGTGTGAGCCACTGCGCCCGGCCAAAATTAATATCATTTTTAATTGACAAATTGTTATTGTACACATTTAAGGGGTACCATGTGATGTTTTGAGATACACAGACACACACACACAAATGTGGAATGATTAAATCAGGCTAATTAACATATCTGTCACCCCACTTACTATTTTATGTGGTAAGACATTTGAAATTTACTAAGTTATTTTGAAATTTACAGTATATTGTTATTATTATCAACTGTAGTTACCCTGCTGTACAGTAGATCTCAAAACTTACTCCTCCTAACTGCAACTTATACCTTTTGACCGATAGCTCCCCATTTCCTCCCCCACAACTCCCAGTCTCTGGTAACCATCATTCTACACTTCTATGAGTTCATCTTTTTTAGATTCCATGTGCAAATTAGATCATGTTGTATTTGTCTTTCTGTGCTGCTTTATTTCACTTAACATAATGTCTTCTAGGTTCATCCACATTGTCACAAATGATAGAATTTTCTTCTTTTTTAAGGCTGAATCGTATTCCATTGTGTATATATACCATATTTTCTTTATTCAGTCACTGATGAACATTTAGGTCATCCATATCTTGGCTATTGTGTATAGTGATGCAATGAACATAGGCGTGCATGTATCTGTTTGACATACTAATTTCAATTCCTTTGGGTATGTACCAAGAAGTAGAATTGCTATGGTAGTTCTATTTTTTGTTTTTTTGAGGAAATTCCATACCATTTTCCATAACAGCTGTACCATTTATATTCCCATCAACAATGTACAAGGGTTCCTTTTTCTCTGCATCCTCGTCAACACTTATCTTTCATCTTTTTGATAATAGTCATTCTAACAGATGTGAGGAGATACTGTTTTTTAATGCATGCGGTTTACAACATTATTTATTTATTTTTTGAGACCAAATCTCACCTGTCACCTAGGCTGGAGTGCAATGGCACGATCTTGGCTCACTGCATCCTCCATCTCCTGGGTTCAAGTGATTCTCCTGCCTCAGCCTCCCGAGTAGCTGGGATTACAGGCATGCACCACCACGCCTGGCTAATTTTTTGTATCTTTAGTAGAGACGGTGTTTCACCATGTTGACCAGGATGGTCTGAACTCCTGACCTCGTGATCCGCCTACCTTGGCCTCCCAAAGTTCTGGGATCACAGGTGTGAGCCACTGCACCCAGCCACCACATACTTTAATCTTTATCCCCTACGAGATAGGTGCAATCTTCAGTTTACAGATGATGAAACTGAGAATCAGAGGTTGTACCTTGCCCAACTTCCCGCAGCTACTGATAATCGTGGGTTTTCACCCCAAGTCTGTCTGACTCTAGAAGTTTGTGTAAGGAGACAATAAGAAATAAGGCTACAATCCAGAATGTGGACATTCTATAGGACAAATGACCTAGTTTCTCCAACAATACATTTTATAAAAGAAACAGGAAGGGTGGCTTTTATAGAATACAAGACACTTAAGAGTAGTGGTGAGCTGGTAAATGTTTAACACCTGATTCTCTGAAGAAAGAAAGAATGCTGACTTCTAGTATTTGCTGATTTTTGTGGTATAAGTACTCCCACTATGGCTGATTTCAAGTTACCAGTGTGACCTCACTGAATGAAGAGTTGGGAAGAGATGCACTGTTGCACTCATTGTATGTTTATTTCTACCATGCAGATAGAGTAACTAAATAACCTCAAACGCATAAATAATAGTAAACTGTAGTAAAATAGTTAGGGAGTGATGTTTTCAGTTTTTATTACTTTGGCTTTTTTTTGCTTTCCTTTTTTTTTTTTTTAAAAGACAGGGTCTCACTCTGTCACCCAGGCTGAAGTGCAGTGGCATGATCACAGCTCACTGCAGCCTCAACCTCCCAGGCTCAAGTGATCTTCCCACCTCCCCGCCTCAGCCTCCAGAGTAGCTGGGACTACAGGCACGTGCCACCAAACTCGGCTAATTTTTTTGTTTTGTTTTTGTAGAGGCAAGATCTTGCTGTGTTGCGCAGTCTGGTCTTGAATTCCTGGGCTCAAACAGTCCTCCTGCCTCAGCTTCCCAAAATGCTAGGATTATAGGCATGAGCCACTGCACCCAGCCCGATTCAATATATTTCAGTCTTCTAGAATGGCTAGAAGCAAGGAGCAATCAGTAGATACATATGTGTATGTATGTGTATATATGTATATATATGAACATATATACTTATATATTAATCTGTATTGTTTTTATCCTTAAGCAATAATAAAATATTGAGAGCACGTACCTCAAGCTAATATCAGGTTCTAGGAATTCAATAACAAATAAATGAAGTCCAGACAATTCAAAATGTTTTTATAATAAACATATTATAAAAAGCCAACATATTGACTTTCTGAATCTGCTTATTTTATATTCTATTATCTTTTACTTAAGCGTTTTAGATTTAAAAAATAACCCAAGTAAGATCATTGCAGTCATTTAATAGAAAATTCCAAATTAAGCTGGAAGCAAAAAGATACAATGGAAAGAATAATTGTTATGGAATGAGGCAATCTAACATATACTTCTATGCCTGTCACGCTCCCTCAAAGGACACAGAATCAGAAAGCCCAATATTACACAGTAGATAAATCTGATGAAATTAGGAGTTAATTTAGTTCCTAAAATGTAGAAGCTTAAGACAGATGGAAATCTGAATTGTGATATGGCATTTTTTTTTTTTTTTTTTTGAGACGGGGTCTGGCTCTATTGCCCAGGCTGGAGTGCGGTGGCCGGATCTCAGCTCACTGCAAGCTCCGCCTCCCGGGTTTACGCCATTCTCCTGCCTCCGCCTCCCAAGTAGCTGGGACTACAGGCGCCCGCCTCGTCGCCCGGCTAGTTTTTTGTATTCTTAGTAGAGACGGGGTTTCACCGTATTAGCCAGGGTGGTCTCGATCTCCTGACCTTGTGATCCGCCCGTCTCGGCCTCCCAAAGTGCTGGGATTACAGGCTTGAGCCACCGCGCCCGGCCAATATGGCATTTTTAATGACTTTAATATAAAATAATAAAGTCACTATTCAAAAAATAGACGTATTAAGACAGCAACTTAAAGTACAATAAAAAATTAAAAATAAAAATAAATTTTAAAAAATAAATAAATTTGGCCGGGCGCGGTGGCTCAAGCCTGTAATCCTAGCACTTTGGGAGGCCGAGACGGGCGGATCACGAGGTCAGGAGATCGAGACCATCCTGACTAACACGGTGAAACCCCGTCTCTACTAAAACTACAAAAAACTAGCCGGGCGAGGTGGCGGCGCCTGTAGTCCCAGCTACTCGGGAGGCTGAGGCAGGAGAATGGCGTGAACCCGGGAGGCGGAGCTTGCAGTGAGCTGAGATCCGGCCACAGCACTCCAGCCTGGGTGACAGCGCGAGACTCCGTCTCAAAAAAAAAAAAAAAAAAAAAAAAAAATAAATAAATAAATAAATTTAAAAAATTTAAAAAAATGACCTGTTATTCTACCTATGGAAAAAGCCCTCTTTGACCTTCCCACTGGTATATCCATTTCTCAGCTCTGGGTAAATATTGCCTTTCTCTGCTCCTACATAAAACAGTTCAGGAGCTGTAACTTAGAAAATCTAACACAAAATTCTTTTCTATTTATGGCCTTCCAAATACGGGCCAAAACTAAAAACACATTCTAGCCTTATCTCTTTTTCTGAGCTCTTATAGAAATTTTCAAACATACTTGAAAGTAGAATAGCATAAGGAAGCCCCGTGTAATCATCACCAGTTTCAACAACAAACATTTTGTCAACCTTGTTTCAGCTATCTGCCCCCATACATATTGTATCCTGGAATATTTTAAAGCAAATCTCAGGCATCGTGTCATTTCACCCATGAATTTTCCAGTTTACATCTCTAACAGATAAGAACCTTTAAAAAAAAAAAATCGTGTAGCTCAGGCATGATGGCTCATGCCTGTAATCCTAGTACTTTGGGAGCCCCAGGTGGGCAGATTGCTTGAGCCCAGTAGTTCAAGACCAGTCTGGGCAACATGGTGAAACCCCATCTCTACACAAAAATACAAAAAAAAAAAAAAATAGCTGGGTGTGGTGGTGTGTACCTGTAGTCCCAGCTACCAAGGTAGCTGAGGTGAGAGGATTGCCTGAGCCCAGGAAGTCAAGGCTGTAGTGAGCCAAGATCATGCCACTATACTCAAGCCTGGGTGACAGCAAACTCTGTCTCCAAAAAAAAAAAATCATGTAATCATCCCCCCTAAAAAATTCCTTGATATCAAATATCTGAAACCTAGTCCATACTCAAATTTTCAAAATTGTCTAAATGATGCCTTTTTACAGTTGGTTTGTTCAAATCAGGATCCAAACAGGGTCCATAGGGTAGGGTGTGCATGAGCTGGCTCATAACCAGCTCACAAATGCTATTACGTTTTCAGAAATTCTGCAATCCAATTGTTAAACATGGCCATTTAAAATAAAACTAAATTATAAAAGTTTGCAATTAAATTACATTAAAAGCCAGGTAGGCTGGGCACAGTGGCCCACACCTGTAATCCCAGTACCTTGGGAGGCCGAGGTGGGCAGATCACCTGAGGTCAGGAGTTTGAGACCAGCATGGCAAAACCACATCTTATTAAAAAAAAAAAAAAAAAACAAAACTAGCCAGGTGTGGAGGTACATGCCTATAATCCCAGTTACTTGGGAGGCTGAAACATGAGAATCGCTTGAACCCAGGAGGCAGTGGTTGCAGTGAGCTGAGATCATACCACTGCACTCTAGCCTGGGTGACAGAGTGAGACTCTGTCTCAAAAACAAAACAAAATATATGTCTCAAAAACAAAACAAACAAACAATTATATATATATAGAGAGAGAGAGAGAGAGAATTGGAATATAGAGAAGCCTTTATTTTGAATTTTCAAAAGTTTTTAAAACTACCATTAATTATTTTCTGATTTCAAAAAAATATTTGTTTATGGCTGGGCGCCGTGGCTTACGCCTGTAATCCCAGCACTTTGGGAGGCTGAGGCAGGCGGATTGCCTGAGATCGGGAGTTCGAGACCAGTCAGGTCAACATGGTGAAATCCCATCTCTACTAAAAATACAGAAAAATTAGCTGGGCGTGGTTGTGTGCACCTATAATCCCAGCTACTCAGGAGGCTGAGACGGGAATTGCTTGAACCAGGGAGGTGGGAAGTTGCAGTGAGCCAAGATCACGCTGCTGCACTCCATCCTGGGTGACACAGTGAGACTCCATCTCAAAAAAATAATAATAATAAACTTGTTTATTATATTTTGTTAATTGGGATTATACTATATGTAGATTTTGGGATCCTATTATTCCCTACTTAATAGTACATTATGATAATTTCCATGTCATTAATTATTCTGAGAACATTTTTAATTTCTGTATATTGTCATGTATACCTGCAGGTCTAGATTTGAAAAACATACTATATATAACATAATATGTGTAACTTTGCCTCTGTTGTCAGAGGTTTAGATTATTTACAGTTTTTTACTGTTATTTGTAGACAACATCCTTGCCAAAAGGTTATTAAACTTATGTTCTATGTATATATACATATATATTTACAAATACTTCATTTAAAATTTGACTATGGTTTAGTGATGAAAATAATGTTTAATAAATGTCATGTTGACTTGGGCTTTCAGTTGCATCATTTGTTACTAGAAACCATTTTTTTCTCCTAGGGCATAAAACCAGCCAGCTTCAATAAAGTCACTGATCCTGAAGTCAAAGAAATCATTGAAGGATGTATTCGTCAAAACAAATCTGAAAGGTTGGTGCAATTGTAGCAAAATGACATAACTGAAAGATGCATTTTTCTCTTATCTTGCATTGGGTCGTTTTCTGACCTTTCAGTCATACTGAGTTTGACTTTTGAGTAGAAGCCAAACCATACTCTAGATTGAATTGTGTCAGTGCATGTTGTTTACCATTTTAGACTTGGATATCATGTGCTGAATTTTTCTTGAACTGACATTTGGGTTGTGTTTGTGTGTGTGTGTGCCTTTGACAAGCTTTCATCACCTTCAGCCATCAGCTTAACAGTCAGTAGGCCCTCACAGGTTAATTTGCTTCTAACAGTTGAGAGTGGACAAAGTTTTAAAAATTTGATTCTATATCCTTAGTGTCACGGTAATGATAAAGCTAATATGGATAGAAGAAATATGTATTCAAGAAACCGTATTCCACATTTATTTGTGTCACAATTTGCCTTATAGACAACTCCCATTACTCTTAGCTTTTGCCTCCCTTTAGGTTTTATTTCTTATTTTATTTTAAATTTATTATTATTATTTTGAGACGGAGTTTCACTCTGTTACCCAGGCTGAAGTGTAGTGGTACGATCTTGACCCACTGCAACCTATGCCTCCCGGGTTCCAGTGATTCTCCTGCCTCAGCCTCCTGAGTAGCTGGGATTGCAGGTGCATGCCATCATACCTGGCTAATTTTTGTATTTTTAGTAGAGACGGGGTTTTACCACGTTGGCCAGGCTGATCTCCAACTCCTGGCCTCAAGTGATCCACCCGTCTCAGCCTCCCAAAGTGCTGTCATTACAGGCGTGAACCACTGCGCCCGGCCTGCCACCCTTTAGTTTCAGCTTTGGACAGTTGCTGACTTTAAATTGGTAGGTTTGTCTTTTGATTTTTACTTCGTTAGTTAGTAGTAAAGATGATATATCCTTAGTAGAAATTTTCATGGGATTATTGGCCATTTATTTATCTTTGCAGAAATATCTATTCAACTCTTTTGCCCATTTTTAATTGGCTTGTTTGGTTTTTTGTTGTTGAGATAGGAGCTTAGGCATGCTTTTAAACATGAGGCTAAAAACACTATGTAGAAGTAGCTGTTTTAGTTCGGATTCTGATTGTTGTTTGTACAGCCTTTAAATATGTTCTATTACCAAAGAGCATTGGAGTATTGAAAAGGATTTATAGCATATTAGTATACTGGAAAAAGCACAGGCTTCATCATCAGACTTAAAGTCAAATCTGGACTCACACTTAGCCTGTGTGACCTTGAGCCAAGTTAGTAATTACATAAAACAAGTATTATTTTGATGACTAAAAGGATAATAGGCTGAGGGTGGTGGCTTACCCCTGTAATCCTAGTGCTTTGGGAGGCCGAGGCAGGAGGATCACTTGAGGCCAGGAGTTCAAGAACAGCCTGGGAAGCAAAATGAGACCCTTGTCTCTACAAAATATTAAAATGAGAAAATTAGCCAGGCATAGTGGCACACGCCTATAGTCCCAGCCCCTGGGGAGGCTGAAGTGGAAGGATTGCTTGAGCCCAGGAGTTGGAGGCTACAATGAACTATGATTGTACTCTAGCCTGGATGACAGAGTAAGACCTTGTCTTAAAAACTAACAGGCTGGGTGCGGTGGCTCACACCTGTAATACCAGCACTTTGGGAGGCTGAGGCGGACAGATCACTTGAGGTCAGGAGTTTGAGACTAGCCTGGCCAACATGGTGAAACCCCAGCTCTACAAGAAATACAAAAATTAGCTGGGTGTGGTGGTGGGTGCCTATAATCCCAGCTACTCTGGGGGCTGAGGCAGGAGAATTGCTTGAACCTGGGAGGTGGAGGTTGCAGTGAGCCGAGATCTTGCGACTGCACTCCAGCCTGGGCAACAGAGTGAGACTCCATCCCAAAACAAGCAAGCAAACAAGCAAACTAATAAACCAAAATAATGTTACTGTAAATAATAAAAATTTTACAGTAAAAATTCACTATAAAACAGTAAAAATTTTTATTGGGAGGCAGAGGGCTTTACTTGGTTGTGCCTCCTTAAACACATTTCACTTTAGTCTTAGGGACGGGCACAGTGGCTCACGCCTGAGGCTGAGGTGGGTAGATCACAAAATCAAGAGATTGAGACCATCCTGGCCAACATGGTGAAACCACGTTTCTACTAAAAAATACAAAAATTAGCTGGGTGTGGTGGCACACACCTGTAGTCCCAGCTACTTGGGAGGCTGAGGCAGGAAAATCACTTGAACCCGGGAGGTAGAGTTTCCAGTGAGCTAAGATCACGTGACTGCACTCCGTCTCAAACACACACACACACACACACACACACATCTTGCGTTAGTCTTAAAAGTAATTCATTTGAGCAGCTTTATCTTTTTAAAAAAATCAACTTTATATGGAATGATGGCTTGTTCTATTTATGACACTGTCTTAGTTAAGTATTTGTCACTTGGTCACTAAAAATGTAGGGGGTTGAAAATCCTCAACTTACAGGATATCATGCTGTGTATATACTTTTTCTGTTTAAGTAGTATAGGAAGAGGTCTCTGTAGACATTATGCAGTATATCAGTTTCAGCTCTCCCTGACCTGTAATACAGAGAGTTTCAATATTATGTATCTGTTTTAAAAGTTAGTAAAAGAAAACTAAATTAACTTATCCAGCTTGTAAACAAATCTTTTGAAGCTATGTCCTTTGTTTCTCTTCAGAGATGGTTAATCCCTAATACTAGGCTAGGGTTGTATCCATTATGTGTATACTCTGGTCTAAAACCAGAGTTAAGTACGAAAACCACTGGACTTTGCTGAACCACATTAGCTTCACCCATGGCATTCTGTAAAGTACACTGACTAGATTATTGGTGGAGACAGTGACTTCTATTTATAACATTCGTAAAAAGAGTTTGAATTTTTAATGTACTTTAGAGTTTATAAATCTGCAAGAGTTTTTGGTTCCCTTTGCTGAGAATCTACTGTTTGAGTCTGAGTAACTTAAGCCAGTGGCTTAGGGAAATTTGCCTAACATGTACTAAGCTACTCCTCCAGTTCTCACTAGGCATGATTTTGTGTATGTTAAACTTTGTTATTTAGATGTATTACTGGTTAATAATTCGTTTTTAATTGAAGTCACTCCGTATGCATGTTAGTTGGGATTTCTTTGCATCCCTGGTAATAAGTTAGATATAAGATTTTTTGCTGTTTTTGCTTCCACAGGATCTGTTAAAGAAAGATATGTGGTTTTTATAACAAGGCAGATTAATGATTAAATTGATAGAAAATTTCAAATAAGTTTTTTGCTTTTATACAATTAATTTTTAGTAATTAAGGGTCTACATCTTGCTATGATTGGAAGAACTGATAATGAGATATGTGTTTCGTTTATTAGGTTGTCTATCAGGGACCTATTAAACCATGCATTTTTTGCTGAGGATACAGGACTGAGGGTGGAGTTAGCAGAAGAAGATGATTGCTCAAATTCATCCCTGGCTTTAAGACTCTGGGTTGAAGACCCTAAAAAATTGAAAGGCAAACACAAAGACAATGAAGCTATTGAATTTAGTTTCAATTTAGAAACAGATACACCTGAGGAAGTAGCATATGAAATGGTAAGTTAATCATACCACTATTCCCCTCACCTCTTATTTTATCAGGGTTCATTCCTTTCTCCTTTTCATTGCTTTCTTTCCTCTCATTTTCTCCTTTTTTTTTTTTTTTTTTTTTTTTTGAGACGGAGTCTCACTCTGTCACCTAGGCTGGAGTGCAGTGGCGCGATCTCGGCTCACTGCAAGCTCCGCTTCCTGGGTTCACGCCATTCTCCTGCATCAGCCTCCCAAGTAGCTGGAACTACAGGTGCCTGCCACCATGCCCGGCTAATTTTTTGTATTTTTAGTAGAGACGGGGTTTCACCGTGTTAGCCAGGCTGGTCTTGAACTCCTGACCTTGTGATCCACCTGCCTCGGCCTCCCAAAGTGCTGGGATTACAGGCGTGAGCCACTGAGCCCAGCCTTCTCCTTTTTTCTTTAAATTGTTATGTGGTTGTGAACTCTATCACTATGACAGAGTACAATTAAATTTGTATGTAGAGTGTAAAGAATAATAAAGCTCTACATTTATTAAGAAATAGAACATTACCATTAACTTAAAAGCCATCTGAGTGCCTCTCTCATTTGCATTTTCCTCCCTCATCACCATGAGTAATATCTACCTAGACTTTTTTGTTTTGTTTTGAAATGGAGTCTCGCTCTGTCGCCCAGGTTGGAGTGTGGTGGCACAATCTCGGCTCACCGCGACCTCCGCCGCCCGGGTTCAAGCAATTCTCCTGTCTCAGTCTCCCGAGTTGCTGGGATTACAGGCGCCTGCCACCACTCCCAGCGGAGATGTGGTTTTACCATGTTAGCCATGTTAGCCAGGCTGGTCTCCAACTCCTAACCTCAAGTGATCCTTTCCCCTCGGCTTCCCAAAGTGTTGGGATTACAGGTGTGAGCCACTGTGCCTGGCCCTCTACCCAGAGTTTTGTGTTACTCATTTCTTTGTTTTTCATCATAGTTTACCTATGTAATGTATTGTTTTGTTTTGAAAACCGAATGGCAAGCATGCACCTAGCTGGTGGGAAGGGACAGTATTGGTACAATTAGGTGAAGAGTCCCGGAAGAGGATAAGCTGAAGAGAATTTCTCAGTCATAGCGAGTGTGGCTTCAGTTTCCCTAAGAGTTTACAAGAGCTACTTCTGGGGAAGTCAGAGGGTAAGGTTCTAAATGAGGCCAGGAAAATACACCCATGCCTCAGCATAGTCAGGGCACCGGCAGGGCTATTGTGCAGACCAGAAATTAGTTATCTGGTTACCATATGGTTTGATGGGAAGTGGGCCACTCTGACTCTTTGCTTCCAGTCTCTCTGTGACCAGCCCCCACCCTCAATAGATCACAGCAGGCAACTTCTGTGGGGTGAAATGCATGTCCACACCTGCTCCAGGCAGCTGCAGTGCTGGTAGGAGGGTGTGCAGGAGCCGCAGCAGTATGTACTCAAAACCAGCTGAGTGTAGACCGTCTGAGCCAGGCTCACCTGGGCATTCTGACCTCAGGTTAAAAAGAAGGATGGGGCAATGACAGTGGGAACTTGGAAATGATAACCTTTAACATGTCTTTCTGATCATACTGTTCTAAACTGGAATGATTATTTTGGACATCTGGTACACAACTATCACCCTGGCACTTCCTATTACCACCTTCCTAGACTTCTCTGCTTCACTCCTATGTTTAATTTTGAATTTCCTAAATTCCATGTCTTCAGGGGACATGGGAATGGTTGGATCCACTTTCAGCTCCTGGAAGCCACTCTTCAGTCCTTTCACATGTCTCCACCCCATCTTCAAAGCCAGCAATGGCATATTGAATCCTTCTAGTGTCAGCAGCTGGTAAAAGATTCACTGAGATAATCTCCCTAGATTAAGGCCAATTGTGCTATATATTGTAGCAAACACAGTGATGGGAGTGATATATGCACAGGTTTGGGGATTAAGAGGGAGCATCTTAAAGCAGATTGCAGGACTGAGAATGATATGTCATGGTACCTCCTCAAATGATCTTCTCTACTGTTCAGCTTTGTTCCTCTGAGATGAGAAGGCAGAACCTTTTCTTCTTTTCTCACTCCTCTAATGCTTAGTAAGACGTAGTACTTTGCTGTTAGCATACTTGCCTCTGCCTAGAATGTTGGTCTCCACTCCAAACTTCTGCACATCCGTCAATAGTGTGCACGTTCCTTTTTTGGCTTTAATTCAGGTCAGAATTTACCTTCCAGGCTGGATGCGGTGGCTCATGCCTGTCATCCCAGCATTTTGGGGAGGCCGAGGTGAGAGGATTGCTTGAACCCAGGAGTTCAAGACCAAAGCCCGAGCAATATAGGGAGACCCCGTCTCTACAAAAAATTAAAAATTAGCCAGGTGTGGTGGTGCATGCCTGTGATCCCAGCTACTCGGGAGGCTGAGGTGAGAGGATCACTTGAGCCTAGGAGGTCGAGGCTGCATTGACCTATCATGGTACCACTGCATTCTAGCCTGGGCAACAGAGTGAGACCCTGTCTCTCAGAAACAAATCAAATAAAATAGAATTCTTCTGTGAAAACACTTACTCTGTTACCTCCAGAGATGCAATGTGCTCCTACTTAAAGACTTTTACAGCAGCTCATTTCAAGTTAAGTCATGTCCATTTCACACCACCCGATAGCGTGCTCATACAGGACAAAGGACCAACTTAGTCACCTGTATCTGGGGCCTAGTACTGCGCATATTGTAGACACTTAATGTTGCTGAATGAGGAAACCTTTTTAATCCTTCAAAAAACGTAATGGCAGTTCTAAATTACCTGTGATAAGACTGCATATTCTGAAACATCAAGTTTTGTTTGTTTTTGTTTAAAGCTTGAATTATTTTAACAATGCTTGGTAATACTATTGATATTTCTCATGCCAATTAGAGGCTCTGGCATTTATGTATGTCTTTGTTTAAGAGAGAATATAGAAACAGATTAACTGTTAATTTGGAATTTGGGGGCATAAAATAACTGCTAGTGAAAAAAAAAAGAAAAAGTTAAAATTGGCCAGGCGTGGTGGCTCATGCTTGTAATCCTAGCACTTTGGGAGGCTGAGGCAGTGGATCACGAGGTAAGGAATTCAAGACCAGCCTAGGCAACACAGTGAAACCCCATCTCTACTAAAAATACAAAAAAATTAGCTGGGCGTGGTGGCGGGCACCTGTAATCCCAGCTACTTGGGAGGCCGAGGCAGGAGAATCACTTGAACCCGGAAGGCAGAGTTGTGGTGAGCCGAGATCGTGTCACTGCACTCCAGCCTGGGTGACAGAGCTAGACTCTGTCTCAAAAAAAAAAAAAAGTTAAAATCTTAAATGTTAAAGAAGTAGTTTTTGCTTAATGTGTTTTGTTTGTAGGTCAAGTCTGGGTTCTTCCATGAAAGTGATTCCAAAGCTGTTGCTAAATCCATTAGAGACCGGGTGACACCGATAAAGAAGACAAGAGAGAAGAAGCCTGCTGGCTGTTTGGAAGAACGCAGGGATTCTCAGTGCAAGTCTATGGGGAATGTATTCCCTCAGCCCCAGAATACAACTTTGCCCCCTGCTCCCGCTCAGCAAACTGGGGCTGAATGTGAAGAAACTGAAGTTGATCAACATGTTAGACAACAGCTTCTACAAAGAAAACCACAGCAGCACTGCTCCTTTGTTGCAGGTAACACAGTTACAGCTCGTAAAAGCAAACACATGTGCAATTATATTCCCTAATCTTTATTTATTTTGAAGGGCAGTGGTCAATGGCCTATTCTGTTTCTTTTCCTTTTTGTGTATTTGCTTGTCTTTAAATAGCACTTCTGTGTTTTTCAGAGCATTCTGTTATCTATCATTTTATCAAGCCTTTAGAAAACCCCCGAAATAGACAAGCCAGCTAGTTTCCTTATTTTAAAATTAAGAAACTGTTCTGTTAAGTGATTCTTCTAAGGTGCTAGTTGCAGAAGGATTATAATCTAGCATGTGGTTTTGTTTGGTGTATAAATAAGATGACCTTATTATCATTTTTGAGGGTCTAACATAAATCTTTTTTTTTTTTTTTTTGAGACAGGGTCTTGTTCTGTCACCCACGCTGGAGTGCAGTGGTGCGATCATGACTCACTGCAGCCTCAACCTCCCCAGGCTCAAGTGATCCTCCCACCTCAGCCACCTGAGTAGCTGGGACTACAAGTGCATGCCACTACACCTGGCTAATTTTTGTATTTTCTTTTGGTAGAGATGGGGTTTCACCATATTGGCCAGGCTGGTCTCAAACTCCTGGGCTCAAGCCATCTGCCCGCCTCAGCCTCCCAAAGTGTTGGGTTTGTAGGCATGAGCCACCACGCCCAGCCACATAAATCTTTTAATAAAGAAAATTTAGAACTAAAGATAAAATTTATTCCTCAAGAAGGTTCAAGTATAACATTAACACAATTCCTCTAATTTTCTGCTGTCATGCATTTTCTTTTCCAGAAGAACATAGTATTTGCATAGTAATAACCTATTGTTCTACAAAGACAGTATTCTAGGTTATAGGAGAAAGAGAATATGACATATTTTACTGAAATCCTTATGTCAAGTGTAGATTAGTTAGGGATATACGTGACATGGCCAGCAAATGGAGTTGATTTTTATCTGATTCTCTGTTTTTAGGTTTGCTTTACTAAGAAAATTTTAGTTATACCACAATGTCAACATTTCATTGCTTGATAAGAGTTTACAGCTGGTTTTTGATTAATGCTGTAGTGTAAATATTTTATTTGAAGCTATGTCAGGTTCTCAGAGTAAAAAAGCTGTTAAAGAAACACCATTACCTATACCATTTGGACATTTTGTGCTTCAAGTTTTCCCTTCTACCTGTTACTTATTTTCTTTGTTATAGGTGACAATTTGTCTGAGGCAGGAGCTGCATCAGTTATACATTCAGATACTTCAAGTCAGCCCAGTGTAGCCTATTCCTCAAATCAAACGATGGGCTCTCAAATGGTTTCTAACATCCCGCAGGCTGAAATAAATGTCCCAGGACAAATTTATTCATCTCAGCAACTAGTAGGACATTACCAGCAAGTTTCAGGGGTGAGGTGAACTGTTATATTTTTAATATATAATCAATGTACTTACTGTAAATGGGAAAGTTTATCTTTAATCTTTTTTTCCCCTTATTTTAACAGTTACAGAAGCAGCCAAAGCTGACTCAGCCGCAGATTTTGCCTTTGGTACAAGGTCAGTCCACTGTTTTACCTGTACATGTGCTTGGACCAACAGTTGTTTCACAACCCCAGGTTTCCCCATTAACTGTTCAGAAGGTCCCACAGATAAAGGTAAGACACATTTTAGAGGTTCTGTATTCATTTAAATAAATTTAATACTGCCTAGATTTTCTGACAGGCAAAGGTTCTCTTTTATACATTCATTATAGTTTAGAGAAAGGTCACCAAAAGCTAAACGTTGTTTATGCTTTCCTTCACCCAAGACATTCCTCTTTTTGTGTGTGTGTGTGTGTGACGGAGTTTCACTCTTGCTGCCCAGGCTGGAGTGCAATGGTGCAATCTCGGCTCACTGCCTCCACCTCCGAGGTTCAAGCGATTCTCCTGCCTCAGCCTTCCAAGTAGCTGGGATTACAGGCATTAGCCACCATGCCCAGCTAATTTTTTGTATTTTTAGTAGAAACAGGGTTTCTCCATGTTGGTCAGGCTGGTCTCAAACTCCCGACCTCAGGTGATCGCCTGCCTTGGCCTCCCAGAGTGCTAGGATTACAGGCATGAGCCACAGCACCCGGCCCAAGACATTCCTCTTAATGTGCCTAACATTGTGTAACTAGAATCTTGAGATACTGCTTGTATAATTGGAAAAGAAACAGAGAACTCAGTATATGTGAACAAAAGATTTATTTAGGACTGATCTCTTCCTCTTATTAATGATTATTTGTTCTTTGTATTAAACTTTTCCAGCCTGATTTGAACATGGAGGGATGTATGTTGCAGTTCATTAGAAATAGTATTTCATAGATTTTCATAATTTTTAGCATGTTCATCTAAACTCTTGTTTTGGTTCATGTTTATTTCTGTAGGAGAAATAAGAAGTGTTTTTGTCTTTCATACTCTTAAAGTCAGCATTATTCATTTCTGACAATGAGTTAACAGTCTTTGTGTGAGTTTATATATTAAGACTGTATCCTGGTTCCCTAGGTTATGGATTCTGGATGCATGGTTGCATTTTTCTTTGCCATTACCCCGTTTTCTCCCCTCACCTCCCACTATACCTTGCATTTGTCTTCCCTCTCTAGGAGTGAGATGATCTGATAGCTACTAGCTAACAGAGAATGCCTGGTTTAGCTAGCTGCTGGTGCATCTTTTAAGAGATTAGTATATTATCAGTTCATCATCAGACTTTTAATGATTACCACCTTCTGGGGATATGAAATAAAATAAACATGATCCTTGCCCTCAAAGAGCTCAGTCTTATAGGGGAAAGCATGCATGTACTTGACAAATGCCAGATGCATTTAAAATCTTCTAGGGGTAGATTTGATTTGATGTAGTTGAAGGTGCCAGATATTTGGCTAGTATTTATAAGTGATATGGTGCCTATTTGTAATTGAGCTCATGTGGGAGTTTGATTTGCCTCTTTCTAATCCTATAATGCAAAGTGTGTTGAATGGGTGTTTAAATTTAACTTAGGTTCAATTTACATAAGCATACAGGTATGTGTATTTTAAAATGTGTTCCAAAAATTTAATTATCAAAGTGTTATTTGCTTATTTTAAAATAAAGCCCATAAAGTTATGAAAAAGAAAGTGAAAAATTACTTGTTATTTCTCCAGCTAGTGACAGCTCATTGTTTTTTTGTTTTGTTTTGTTTTGTTTTTTTGAGATGGAGTCTCACTCCGTCGCCCAGGATGGAGTGCAGTGGCGCGATCTCGGCTCACTGCCACCTCCGCCTCCCAGGTTCAAGCGATTCTTCTGCCTCAGCCTCTCGAGTGCTGGGACTACAGGCACGTGCCACTATACCCAGCTAATTTTTTGTATTTTTAGTAGAGACAGGGTTTCACCGTGTTAGCCAGGATGGTCTTGATCTCCTGACCTCGTGATCCGCCCGCCTCGGCCTCCCAAAGTGCTGGGATTACAGGCGTGAGCCACCGCGCCCGGCCGACAACTTATTGTTTATGTTTGAGGTATAGCCTTTAGATTTATCTTTTTTTCTGTGTACACATGTATAACTTTGTTTATATATATACGTGTATATCACATACATAACGATTTTTTGTAGCCTGCCCTTTTCACCTAATATATAGAAGCCACATAAGCAAGAACTTTGATTATATGGGTCTTTTTATGAGCATGGTACCCCAAATTCTAGGAATTATTGCAGCCAAATCGGTATTTATTTCTGCCAACTCTCTCCTTTCTTCTTGAGAGAGTATCTATATTCATTTTAGGAATGATACTGAAATCCTTTGAGCTTTCTCATGGGACTTCCACTGTCAGGTGTGTGACGATGTCAGATTCGGATACTCAGAATCTCTGCCAGGGTTTGAATGAGTTACACAGTAAATGCAATAAATAAGAAACCATGAGTGTTACACTGCTGTGACTGATCTCAACCCCTTAGTGTATTCAGTTAACTAGCATTTACTCATGGTATTAGGATTTTTATAGGACTAATGCTATACCTAGCACCTTTTTGATAATTTGCTGAAATTTTTGGAATATAGCATTATTTTCTCTATCAGTATGTCTGGGAAAGTCCCATTAAAATGGGCATAGTATATGCATTTATAATTTGAATTCTCCTTGTACGTGTAGCTGGCCTTTGGAGCAGTTAGAAAAACTTTAGCCCAACCTATGACTTTAGACTTGTCAGTTACTGGAGTTCCACAACCAATCCTTTCTTTCTTTTTTTTTTAGACAGAGTCTCGCTCTGTCACCCAGGCTGGAGTGAAGTGGTGTGATCTCAGCTCACTGCAACCTCTGCCCCCTGGGTTCAAGCGATTCTCCCACCTCAGCCTCCCGAGTAGCTAGGACTACAGGAGCACACCAGCATGCCCAGCCAATTTTTGTATTTTTAGTAGAGATGGGGTTTTGTCATGTTGGCCAGGCTGGTCTTGAACTCCTGGCCTCAAGACATCTGCCCGTCTTGGCCTCCCAAAATGCTGGGATTACAGGTGTGAGCCACCATTCCCAGCCACAACCAATTCTTTCTGCAGTTTCTCCTCAGATATTATCTGCTTCACAGATGACTTCCCAGCATCCAACAGTTGGTCTTCAACTTGAGTGTGATCCTAGAAGTGGGAATTAGGCATTAACCAAAGCACCAGCTGCCAGTCAAACTTCTAGTTTCTTACCGGTTAATCACCCTCAAGCTTTGTTGAATCATTCTTCTGTCCAACATGTGAGCAGTGCACAGAATGCTGCTGGTACAGCTCAGCTCCTTTCTAATTCCATTGGGGGGCATTCTTCCCAAAAGATACATTCAGTATCACAGCCATACCCATCGGAAGTCTCTAACTTCAGATTCTTCAATGTCACAAAGCCAGACTGTGCATTTGAAGGAGCATTGTTTCCAAGCCTCTATTCAGCAATAGTCATTAATTTTACAACCTAAGATTTTGGCATCTCCACAGAAAAATTTTCAGCAGGATTATATTCTGCAAGAGTCTGAAGCTCTTGCAAGTCAGCAACAGCCAAAGGGTGGTATTGAAAATGTGATTCAGTCCCTGGAACAGCCTTCTTATTCTGTTCAACACACTTATCCAGGGCCACCTGCAGAATTATCATCCTTCCCATTGAAGGCTCCTGAGCATCTGCCCTTTGTGATATGTCCCCAGGAACAAACTTCTTACTCATCACAGCCAACTTACTCAATTCAGGCTCCATAAACAGCCTGTTTATTCACTGCCAACTTACTCAAAACAGGCTGCATAAACAGCCTGTTTATTCACTGCCAGTCCTGGAGCATCCTCTTTACACTGTACAACCACCGAGATCACAGCCAGCCTATTCTATGCAGACTTCTTATCCAGTCCCAGCTGCAGTACAGCCCTCATATTTGGCAAAGACTCACGTGCAGCCTGCTTATCTAGTGCAACCTCTGCTTCAGTCCCTTTTTCCAGACTAGGCAGCATATGCAATCCAGGCAGCTTACCTCGTGCAACCTATGGAACAGCCTGCTTATCAGGCACTGTCTCTTGAGCATGTATCTTATTTAGGACAAACTGCTTACACCATCCAGACAGCTGAACATGCAACCTTCATAACCCAGCAGGCATATACAATAAGCCCTCCTGATAGCAAGCAAGTACACATGACAGACAAACTCTGCAGATCAGAAGTTATACTCTGTACCACCATTTGTAGCACAGACTTTTGAGCAACAAGCCTGTTTAACACAACCCCAAGGTAGTTCTTCTTCAACATTGGAACAAAGGATGTATTTAACACCAACCTTAGATACACGGACACATTCTACTGAGCCTTTATGTAATATCCAGCTTTCAGCGACTCTATCCCAAGCAGATGTCAGTTTTGGACACCAGGAGCTAAAAGCTCAGGCCCAGTCAACTAGCATTATATCTCAGAGGGCAGTGGAAGGACAGCTTCAAAACCCTGAGCAGGTGTCCTTCATTCAGCAGGCCTCTTCACAGGCACAGATGTAGCCCCCACATTTCTCAGCACAGTTTTCCCAATCACATCTAGCACCAAGCCAGGTTTCTCACTTAGCTTTCATTCAGCAGCAGGAGATGACTCATTCATCTCATAGACAAGCACAGGAAACCCATCAGTTGTCTACTCAGGAAGGTCCCATAAATCAACAGCAATCTTTGTTTAGTCAACATGCTGCTGTCCAGCAGCAGGTACCTCATTCACAGGCACCTAAGCAAGTTCAGCCGTTACCAGGTATTCCAAACACCATTACAAACATGGTCCAGATTATACATCCATTGCAAGAACAGTTGCAACTGGCAGCCCTGGAACAACAATATATAATACAGCCTTTAGAGTAGCCTCAAGTACTTCAGGCACTAGACAACAGTCAGACTTTTCCCCTACAGAAAAACCTAGCACAATACCAGCCAGCATACATCCAGCAGCAGTCTGCTGACCAGCCGCAGTGGTAGCCATCTTACAGCTTAGCACCTGTTTCTGGGTCATCAGAGCCACAATTACAACAGCAGACCCTCTATCAAAGCTCTGGGATAGCCCTTCCAAATCAGCAACCTTCAGTTCATCTCCTGACACTTAGCATTCTGGTAGACGCTTCCACTGCTTTTCAGAGCATTTCTGTGTTACACACACAGCAGCATTTACAAGGCCAAGAAATTCCAAAGGTAAATCCTTGTGGGGGAAAATGAGGATGATTGTGATTTTTCTGTGATATTTAAGGGTCAGGATGATAGTCAACTATAACAGATATAGCACTTCAGTGGGAGTCACAGTCCGTTTTCCTTACTTACTGGTGACCTTGATCAGGTCTTTTCTAAATGTTCTCATCTGTAAAGTGAAGGGATTAGACCAGATGACTACAATTAAAAAAAAAAAATTTGAGGACCTACTTAGGATGTAACAGTGAATAAAATACAAAAACCCCTTCTGTCATTGAGGTTTGTTGTCTAATGGGGAAAGATTGTCAATAACCATTATAAAAAGGAAATTATATAGTACAAGGTGCTTTGGGGAAAATGTAGAGCAGGAAAAGGAGGAAAGTGGGTGGCAGTTTTAAGGAAGATGGCCATCAGAGTAGGTCTCATTGAGAAGATAACATTTGAGCAGACACTTCAAGGAAGTGAGGGAGTCAGTAATGTATATTTCAGACAGAGGGAATTACAGGTGCAAAGGCCCTAAGGGAGAAGTTTGTCTGGCATGTTTGGAAAACAGCAAGGAGGCAAGTGTAGCTTTCCAAGATCCTTTAGTCCTAAAACGTTTGGAACCTATGGTTCTCTTATTCTACATTTATAATAAAGCATTTGCCTTTGTGAGATAATACTGTTGAGTGATTCTTATTGCCAAATACTATTCCAAAGACATTACATGTACATCCTCACACCAACCCTAGGCATCCCATTATTTATAAAATCTCCTCTTCATCAATAAATTATAAATTTATAATGGATTTCAGTATGTGTGTGCTGACTCCTAACAGGACTGAGCGAGAATAAATAAAGATCTTTGCAGCTGAAGTTTCTTCAGACAGGGGCATGCTATTCTGGGATTTATGATTTTAGATTAAGGGGTTTAACCATTTTTTCTTCTTCCTTTTTTTTTGTTTTTGTTTTTGTTTTCCTGCACTACACAGATGTAATTAACAAAGTATTTTGGATTTTAATGTTCATTCTGTGGGCAGATTGCATGTGTTGTATCTTTCCTTACCTAATTAAAAGTTTTCCCCAACATCTTACTAAGAAAAATTTCAAATATAAAGAATATTGGAAAAAATTGTAGCAGTGAAAAATTACTTGTTATTTCTCCAGCTAGAGACAACTTACTGTTTTTTGTTTTGTTTTGTTTTGTTTTTTTGAGATGGAGTCTCACTCTTTCGCCTAGGGTGGAATGCAGTGGCGCACCTAACACCTAAATTATACAGTTAACTTTTGCTCTATTTGCTCTATCACATACCTATTTATCCCTTTATCCCTTTATTAATCCATTTTATTTTTCTGGCATTTCAAAGTTTAAGGAAGTGCTAACATCAGTATACATCATCCATAAATACGTATCATTGACTAGAACTCAGTATTTATATTTTTTAGTTTAAATGTATATACAGTAAAATGCATAAATCATAATTCGTGAGTTTCGACAAATGCTTACACCTGTGTAACCCCAGCCGTTATCAAGACATAGAAGAGGTGTTGACAGCCTTTTTCTGTAAAGGTCTAGATAGTAAATATTGTAGGCTTTGCAGACTATATAATCTCTGTTGCAGCTACTCAGTTCTGCTGTTCTATGTGTGAAAACAACCATAAATATGTAAACAAATAGCGCGGCTGTGTTCTAATAAACCTTTGCTCGCAAAAACAGGGGTGTGCCAGATTTGGCCTGAAGTCTTGTCCACCTGATAGAGAATACTGCCATTACTCCAGAGAAAGTTCCCTCATGCCCCTTCCCAGTCTGTCTTCTCCACACCCGTTAGAGTCAACCGCTGTTGATTATTTCTTGTTGTTTTTTGAGACAAGGTCTTGCTCTTTTGCAAAGGCTGGAGCGTAGTGGTGGAAACACAGCTCACTGCAGCCTGACCTCCTGGTTCAAGCCATCCTTGCACCTCAGCCTCCCGAGTAGCTGGGACCACAGGTGTGCACCACTCCGCCTGGCTAAGTTTTTAATTTTTTTGTAGAGATGGGGTCTTGCCATGTTGTCCAGGCTGGTCTTGAACTCCTAGGCTCATGGGGTCTTCCCACGTTGGCTTCCCAAAGTGCTGGAATTACAGATGTAAGTCACCATGCCTAGCCAATTTTTTCACCATAGATTAGCTTAGCCCATTCTAGACCTTCATATAAATGGAACAATATAATAAATATTCTTGTGTAAGGCTTCTGTCATTCAACATGTTTTTGAGATTGATCCATGTTGTGTATGTATCAGTAGCTCTTTTTTTTTTTTTTTTTTTTTTTTTTGAGATAGAGTTCGCTCTTGTTGCCCAGGCTGAAGTGCAATGGCGCGATCTCGGCTCATCGCAACCTCTGCCTCCTGGATTCAAGTGATTCTCCTGCCTCAGCCTCCCGAGTAGCTGTGATTACAGTCTTGCACCACCACGCCCAGCTAATTTTGTATTTTTAGTAGAGATGGGATTTCTCCACGTTGGTCAGGCTGGTCTGGAACTCCTGACCTCAGGTGATCCGCCCAGCCAGCTCTTTCTTTTTTTTAACTGCAGGATAATATTCCATTTTATGAATATACCAAATTTGTTTATCTATTCTACTATTCACAAACAGCTAAATGATTTCTAGTTTTGGGTTATTGTGAATAAAGCTGCAATGAGCATCCCTATATAAGTTTTATTTTCTTGTAAGCATGTTTTCATTTCTCTTGAATTATACCTAGAAATAGAATTGCTGGGTCATAGAATAAGTGTTTGACTTTTTAAGAAATTGGAAGTTTTCCGAATTGGCTGCACTAACACCAGCAATGTATGAGAGCTCCACACCCTCACCAGCATTTTTAATTTTAGTTATTCTAGTTTCTGTATAGTGGTATCTCATCGTGGTTTTAATCTGTATTTCCCTGATGACTATGATGTTGAGTACCTTTTCATGTATTTGTTGGCCTTTGTATATCTTTCTTTGTGAAGTGCCTGTTCAAGTCATTTGCCCATTTTATTTGCTCTTTTTATTATGGACTTACAGAAATCCCTATATTTCTGGATTATACAAGTCCCTTCTGAGATACATGTTTTATAAATATATTCTCCAGTCTGTATATTGCCCATTCATTTTTGTAATGGTCTCATTTAATGAGACAAAGTATTTAATTTTGATGAAGTCTGATTCATCAAAGTTTTTCTATTGTAGTTACTACTTTCCTGTGGCCCATGAAACCTTTGCCTACACCCAAGTTACAAGGAAACTTTCATATGGTTTATAGTTTTATGTTTAAGTCTATGGTTCATCTTGAATTAATTTTTTATGAATGCTGTGAAGTAAGGGGTCAAGGTTCTTTTTTCTTTCCTCTAGGAATATCCTAACAGCTTCATCTGTTGAAAAGACGTCCCTTTCTCCACATCTCTACCAACACTTGTTATCTGTCTTTTTTATTGTAGACATCCTGGTGGGTGTGATGTGGTATCTCATTGTGGTTTTGATTTGCATTTTTCTGAAGACTAATGATGTTGAGCATCTTTTTATATGCATATAGGTCCTTCATGTATCTTCTTTTATTGTCTTTGGAGAAATATCTATTGAAATCCTTTGCCCAGTTTTTGTTTTATTATTTTATTTTTTGTAGAGTTGAGGTCTTGCCATATTGCCCTGGCTGGTTTTGAACTCCTGGTCTCAAGCAGTCCTCCCACCTTGGCCTCCCAAAGTGCCAGGATTACAGGCATGAGCCACTGCGCCTAACCCTTTTACCCAGTTTTTAATTGGGTATCTTTTTGTCTTTTTATTGTTGAGTTATGAGTTCTTTATATATTCTGGATACTTAGACCATTATCAGATGTATGATTTAAAAATATTTTCTTCCATTCTGTGCATTGTCTTTTTACATTCTTGATGGTGTCCTTTGTGGCATAATTTTTTTTTAAATTTGATAAAGTCCAATTTCTCAATGTTTTCTTTGGTTACTTTGTGCTTTTTGTGTCATATCTAAGAAACTATTGCTTAATCCAAGGTCATAAAGGTTTTCTCCTATATTTTCTTCTAAGAGTTTTAAATTTTAGCTCTTAAATTTGGGTCTTTGATCCATTTTGAGTTAATTTTTGTATATAGTTTGAGGTAGGGGTCCAATTTCTTTCTTTCCACATGGACATCCAGTTTTTCCAGCGCCATTTATTCAAAAGACTATTTGCCCATTGAATAGCCTTGGCACCCTTGTTGACAATAAATTCACCATAAAAGTATGAGTCTTCCAACTTAGTTTTCCTTTCTCAAGATTATTTTGGTTCCTCAGAGTCCTTTGCATTTCCACATGAATTTTAGGATCAACTTGTCAAGTTGGGTCCAAAAGCCAGCTGGGATTTTGATAGGCATTGTGTTAACTTTGTATATTGCTTGGGTAGTATTGTCTCTTAATAATATGAAGTCTTCGAGTCCAGGAACATGGATGTCCTTTCATTAAATTAGGTGTTCTTTAAGTGTTGGCAAAGGTGTGGAGAAAAGGGAACCCTTGTACACTGTTGATGGGAATGTAAATTGGTGTAGCCATTATGGAAAACAGTATGAGGCTAGGTGCAGTGACTCACACCTGTGGTCCCAATGCTTTGGGAGGCTGAGGCACGAGGATCACTTTAGCCCAGGAATTCAAGACCAACCTGGACAACATAGTGAGACCTCCTCGTCTCTACAAAAAAATTTAAAAATTAGCTAGGTGTAGTGGCATGTACCCCATAGTCCCAGCTACTCTGGAGGCTGAGGCAGAAGGATCCCTTGAACCCAGGAGGTCAAGGCTGCAGTGAGCTGTGATTGCACCACTGCACTCCAGCCTGGGCAGCAGAGCAAGACCCTGTCTCAAAAACAAACAAACAAAACAGTATGAAGTTCCTCAAAAAATTAAAAAAAAAAAAAAAAAAAAAAACCTACCTTACAATCCAGCCATTCCACTTCTGGGCATATATCCAAACGAAAAGAAATCATATCTTGGCATACCTGCACCCTCGTGTTCATTGCAGCTTTATTCACAATAGCCAAGATGTGGAAACAGCTTAAGTGTTGACAGATGAATGGATAACAAAAATGTGGTGTGTGTGCATATACACGTATATGTATTGTATATATATGTATATAGAAGGAAATTCAGGAAATCAGCCACTGAAAAAGAAGGAAATCCTGCTATTGTGACAACATGGATGAACCAGGAGGACATTATACTAAGTGAAGCCAGATACATAAAGATACTGTATGATCTTACTTATATGTGGAATCTATAAATATCAACTCATAGAAGCAGAGAATAGAATAGTAGTTGCCAAGGTCTGAGAAGTAGGAGAAATGGAGAGACTTGATTAAAGGGTATAAACTTTTACTTGTAAGATGAATAAGTTCTAGGGATGCAACATACTGTTTACTTGAATTTTTTTTTTTTTTTTTTTTTTTGAGTCAGTGTCTCACTCTGTTCTTCAGGCTGGAGTGCAGGGTTGCAGTCTCGGCTCACACAACCTCTGCCTCCTGGTTCAAGTGATTCTCATGCCTCAGCCTCCCAGGTAGCTGAGACTACAGGCATATGCCACCATGCTCAGCTAATTTTTGTATTTTAGTAGAGACGGGGTTTCGCCATGTTGTCCACACTGGTCTCGAACTCCTGGCCTCAAGTGATCCGCCCACTTCAGCCTACCAAAGTGCTGGGATTACAGGCGTGAACCACTGCGCCCAGCCTTAAAAGAGATCTTAAGTATCCTCACTACACATACATGTACAAAGGGTAACTTTGTGTTGTGGTTGATATGTTAATTTTATTGTGGTGATCATTTCACAGTATATATGTATAGCAAATCATCACATTGTACATCTTGAATATATAGTTTTTATTTGTCAATTATACCTCAATAAAGCTGGGGAAAAATAGTTGGTTTTTAATTTCAGCAGTATTTTGTAGTTCTCAGCAAACAAATCTTTTTTTTTATTATTTTTCAACTTTTATTTTAGAATCAGGGAGTACGTGTGCAGGATTGTCACAGAGGTATATTGCATGATGCTGAGTCTGGGTATGACTGAACTCATCACTCAGATGTGGAGCATAATACCCAATGGTTAGTTTTTCAGCTTTTTTCCCCATCCCTTTCTCTCCCCTCTATTAGTCCCCAGTGTTTACTCTTTTCATCTTTATGTCCACATGTACCCAGTGTTTAGCTCCCACTTATATGTGAGAACTTGTGATATTTGGCTTTCTGTTTCTGTGTTAGTTCGCCTAGGATAACTGTATCCTTGTTGCTGCAAAGGACATGATTTCATTCTTTTTTATAGCTGCATAGTGTTCCACAAGTCTTTACAATTCCTTGTAAAGTTTTTTCCTAAGTTATTATTTTTGTTGTTATTATAAATGGAATTGTTTTCTTAATTTCCATTTTGGATTGTTAATTGCTAAGGCATACAAATACAACTGATTTTTGTGAGTTGCTCTTATATCCTATAATTTTACTAAATTTGTTTATCAGCTCTAATAGTTTTTTTGTAGATTCTGTAGGAATTTCTATAATAAGATCATGTCATCTGGGATAGAGATAGTTTTAATTTTGCTTTCCAATTTAGATTTTTTTTTTTTTTGAGACATAGTCCTCACTCTGTCACCCAGCTGGAGTGCAGTGGTACAATCTTGGCTCTCTGCAATCTCCGCCCCCCGAGTTCAAGCGATTCTCCTGCCTCAGCCTCCTGAGTAGCTGGGATTACAGTTGCCTGCCACCGTGCCCAGCTAATTTTTGTATTTTTAGGAGAGACAGGGTTTCACCATCTTGGCCAGGCTGGTCTTGAACTCCTGACCTCCTGATCCACCCTCGGTCCTCTGAAGTGCTGGGATTACAGGCATGAGCTACCACACCCGGCCCAGATGTTTGTTTTTTAAAAAATTGTTCTTGGCCGGCGTGGTGGCTCAAGCCTGTAATCCCAGCACTTTGGGAGGCCGAGACGGGCGGATCACGAGGTCAGGAGATCGAGACCATCCTGGCTAACACGGTGAAACCCCGTCTCTACTAAAAATAAAAAACTAGCCGGGCGAGGTGGCGGCGCCTGTAGTCCCAGCTACTCGGGAGGCTGAGGCAGGAGAATGGCGTGAACCCGGAGCGGAGCTTGCAGTGAGCTGAGATCTGGCCACTGCACTCCACCTGGCCACAGAGCGAGACTCCATCTCAAAAAAAAAAAAATTGTTCTTGCTGGAACTTCTAGTATAATGTTGAGTAGGAGTTGAGAGCAAATATCCTGCTTTTCCTAATCTCAGTGAGAAAATTTTTCAATCTTTCACCATTAAGTATGATGTTATCTTGTGTCTTTTTACTTTTAAAGAACTTTATTCAGGCTTAGTTTGTGTACAATAAACTGCATGTATTTATAGTGTACAGTTAAATGAGTTGACAGATAGATGCCATAATCAAGATACAGAACATTTCCAGAACACCCAAAAGTTTCTTGTGTCTCTTTTCAGTATTTGTATGTGTGTGTGATTACTCTAGGGATTTTAATTTACATTCTAAATTCTTCACAGTTTTTACATAGATTTAATATATCATAAAATGTAAGGACCATGCAACTATTTGTTTCCTGCAGGCTTTAAGCTATAATTATTTTTGTTTGTTTGTTGAGGTAGGGTGTCCTTCTGTAGCCCAGGCAGGAGTACAGTGGTTCAGTCACAGCTCACTGTAGCCTCGACCTCCCAGGTCCAAGCAATCCTCCCACCTCAGCCTCCCAAGTAGTTGAGACCATAGGCATGCACCAACACACCTGGGTAATTTTTTTTATCTGTGTAGAGATGGATCTCCCTGTGTTACCCAGGTTGGTTATAATTGTTATATATATTACATCTACATACATTATAAGCTGCACAATGCAATGTTATAGATTTTGCCTTATATAAACATATGCCTTTTCCAAGAAATTACGAAGAGAAAAAGTTTTGAATTTTGATGAGGTCCAGTTTTTTCCTTTCTTTTTTTTTTTGTTTTGGATTGTGCTTTTTGTGTGAAGTCTAAGATTCTTTGCCTAGCCTTAGAACTGGATATATTCTCTACTTTTACATTTTTCATTTCAGTGTGTGATCTATGTTAATTAATTTATTTTATTTTATTTTATTTTATTTATTTATTTTTTGAGATGGAGTTTCGCTCTTGTTGCCCAGGCTAGAATGCTGTGGCACGATCTTGGCTCACTGCAACCTCTGCCTCCAGGGTTGAAGTGATTCTCAACCTCAGCCTCCCAAGTAGCTAGGATTACAAGCGCTCACCACCACCCCTGGCTAATTTTTGTATTTTTAGTAGAGCCATAGTTTCACCATGTTGGCCAGGCTGGTCTCAAACTCCTGACCTCAGGTGATCCACCCTCCTTAGCCTCCCAAAGTGCTGGGATTACAGGCATGAACCACCATGCCCAGCCTATGTTAATGTTTTTTAAATTAGAGGCATTCACACGGTAATATGTTAATCTTGTATATGGTTTTGAGATTTAGATTCAGGGTTTTTTTTGAGGGGAGGGAGGTTCCCTGTAGATGTTTAACTGCTGTAGCATCATTGAAAAGACTGCTTGTCTTCCATTCATTGCTTTTATATTTCTGTCAAAAATCAGTTTGGCATATTTGTGTGGTCTTTTCTTCTGGCTTCTCTATTCTGTTTAATTCATTTATGTTTTAAGTTGTTTTTTTTTTTTTTTTTTTAGCTCTTCTGGATTTATATTTTTCCATATAAATTTTAGAATAATCTAGTCTATGTCCACAGAAACCTTGCTGGGATTTTGATAGTAATTGTATTAGTCCTATATATGAATTTGGGGAAAATTGACGTCTTTACTATGTTGGGCCTTCAAGTTCAGGAACATGATATGTCTCTTCATTTATTTAGGTCTTCTTTGATTTCTTTCATCAGCATTTTGTAATTTCAGCATACAAATCCTAAGGCTCTTTTGCTAAGTTGTGCCTAAGTATTTGGTTTAATTTTGAAGGATTATAAATAATTGTGCTTTTTTTTTTTTTTTTTTTTCGAGGCAGAGTCTCACTCTGTCACCTAGGCTGGAGTTCAGTGGCGTGATCTCAGCTCACTGCAGCCTCTACTTCCCAGGCTCCAGCAATCCTCCCACCACAGCCTCCCAAAGTAGCTGGGACTACAGGCGCATGATACCATGCCCAGCTAATTTTTGTACTTTTAGTGGAGATGAGGTTTCACCATGTCGCCCAGGCTGATGTTGAATTCCTGGGCTCAAGCGAGCCACCCGCCTCAGCCTCCCAAAGTACTAGGATTACAAGTGTGAGCCACTGCGCCTGGCTAATATTGTAGTTTTTAATGTCAGTTTTCACATGTTCCTTGTTTGAGTATAGAAATGTGACTGTGTGTGTTGATCTTGAATTCAGACTTTGTTGAACTTATTTGTCCTAGGAGGATTTATTTTTTTGTTTTTTTGTTTTTGGTAGAATCCTTGGAAATTTTTTTAAATGTAGAAAATCATGGCCAGGCGCATTGGCTCACGCCTGTAATCCCAGCACTTTGGGAGACTGAAGCAGGCAGATCCTGAGGTCGAGAGATTGAGACCATCCTGTCCAACATGGTGAAACCCCGTCTCTACTAAAAATACAAAAATTAGCTGGGCGTGATGGCACACTCCTGTAGTCCCAGCTACTTGGGAGGCTGAGGCAGGAGAATCCCTTGAACCCAGGAGGTGGAGGTTGCAGTGAGCCAAGATCATGCCACTGCACTCCAGCCTGGCAATAGGGTGAGACTCTGTCTCAAAAAAAAGAAATCATATAATCTAAAATAGAGAGAATGTGATCTCTCCCTTTCTAGTCTGTATGCTTTTTATTTCTTATTTTCCCTTTATTGTGCTGGCTAGAACTTCCAGTACTGTACTGGAATAAGAGGTGGTGGAATGTACTGTCTTGAATAAGAGTGGTGAGAATGAACTCCTTTGCTTTGTTCTGAGTCTTACGGGGAACAAGTCTTTCACCATTAGTATGATATGAGCTACAGATTTTTTTATAGATGCTCTTTATCCAGTTGAGGTAGTTACCCTCTATTACCTGACTCACTGAGAATTTTTATTATGAATTAATGTTGGCTGGGTGCGGTGGCTGACGCCTGTAATCCCAGCACTTTGGGAGGCTGAGACAGGTGGATCACCTGAGATCAGGAGTTCAAGAACAGCCTCACCAACATGGTGAAACCCTGTCTCTACTAAAAATACAAAAATCAGCCAGGCGTGGTAGTGGGTACCTGTAATCCCAGCCACTCGGGAGGTTGAGACAGGGAGAATCGCTTGAACCCAGGAGGTGGAGGTTGTAGTGAGCTGAGATCGTGCCACTGTACTCCAGCCTGGGTGACAGAGTGAGACTCCATCTCAAAAATAAATAAATAAATAAAATAAATGTTGCCTTTTTCGGATGTTTCTTCTGTGTTAATGATATGATCATATGGTTGTTTTTTTTTTTTTTTACTTGTTGATATATAGTGGATGACATGGATTTCAAACATTGAAACAGCCTTATGTCCTTGGAATAAACTCATTTGGTCATGGCATATGATTCTTTGCATACATTGTTCGATTCACTTTACTAATACTTTGTTGAAGATTTTTGAATCTTAAGTTTATAACAGATACTGATTTGTAGTTCAGTTTTATGTCTTTGCTAATTTTGTATCTAGAGGTATTATCAATTGCTGAAAGTAAGGTGTTGAAGTTTCTAAGTATAATTGTAGATACATGTGTTTCTCCTTTTAACGAAGTAATTTGGTTTTTTTGTTTGTTTGTTTTTGAGACAGAGTCTCGCTCAGTCACCCAGGCTGGAGTGCAGTGGCACAGTCTTGGCTCAGTACAACCTCCGCCTCCTGAGTTCAAACGATTCTTGTGTCTCAGCCTCCTGAGTAGCTGGGATTACAGGCGTGCACCACCACGCCCAGATAATTTTTGTGTTTTTAGTAGAGACGAGTTTCTGTCATGTTGGCCAGGCTGGTCTCGAACTCCTGACCTCAGGTGATCCACCCGCCTCAGCCTCCCAAAGTGCTGGGATTATAGATGTGAGCCACTGCACTCAGCCTACACAGTCATTTTTTTTTTTTTTTACTTCTGTTTTGAAGCTCTCTTATTTGGTGCATCCATGTTTAGGATGGCTATATCTTTTTAGTGGATTGATCTTTTTATCATTATATTTTATCCCTCTTCATTTCTTGTAATTTTCTTTCATGTGAAGTCAACTTTATCTGATATTACATACTCCCTGCTGCTTTTTATTGCTTAATGTCACATGATATATTTTTCCATCCTTTTACTTTCAGCCTATCCTGTGTTTGAAGTGAGTATCTTGTAGAAAGTGTATAGTTAATGTTTATCCGTGTTTTTTATCCCTTCTGCCAATGTCTCTTAGTTGGCATATTTAGACTGTTTTGCATTCAAAGTCATTTTTTATATTCTAGGACTTAAGTCTACCATGTTAGTATTTGCATTTTGTTTCTTCGCTATGTTTCTCCTTCTTGTGTTTCTCTTTTCTTACCTACCTGTGGGTTATTTGAAAGTTTTTAGGATTCCTTCTTTTTTTTTTTTTGAGACGGAGTCTGGCTCTGTCGCCCAGGCTGGAGTGCAGTGGCCAGATCTTGGCTCACTGCAAGCTCCGCCTCCCGGGTTCACGCCATTCTCCTGCCTCAGCCTCCGGAGTAGCTGGGACTACAGGTGCCCGCCACCTCGCCCGGTTAGTTTTTTGTATTTTTTAGTAGAGACGGGGTTTCACCGTGTTAGCCAGGATGGTCTCGATCTCCTGACCTCGTGATCCACCCGTCTCGGCCTCCCAAAGTGCTGGGATTACAGGCTTGAGCCACCGCGCCCAGCCAGGATTCCTTCTTGGTTTTCTTTTGCTTTTTTTTTTTTTTTTTTTAATGAGAGATAGGGGTCTCGCTATATGCCCAGGCTGGTCATGAACTTCTTGTTTTATTTATACTGTTTTGAGTATATTATACTGTACAGTTTTCTTAGTGGTTGCTTTAAGGTATCCACACACACACACACACACACACATGAACTTATACCCTACTGATACCGACATTTTACCACCTCTAGTAAAATATTGAAATCTGAGTTCCATTTAGGTCTGTTTACCACTCCCACTTTTTTTTTGAGCCGGAGTCTTGCTCTCTCGCCTAGGCTGGAGTTCAGTGGTGCGATCTCAGCTCACTGCAACCTCCGCCTCCCAGGTTCAAGCGAGTCTCCTGTCTCAGCCTCCCAAGTAGCTGGGATTACAGACGCCCGCCACCGCGCCTGGCTACTTTTTGTATTTTTAGTAGAGACAGGGTTTCGCCATGTTGGCCAGGCTGGTTTCAAACTCCTGGCCTCAAGGTGATCTTCCCCGCCTCGTTCTCCCAAAGTGCTGGGATTACAGACGTGAGCCACCGGGCCCGACCTTCCGACCTTTTTTTTTTTTTTTTTTAGGTGACAGGGTCTTGCTTTGTCACCCAGGCTGGAATGCAGTGGCTTAGTCATGGCCTACTGTAGCCTCAACCTCCTGAGCTCAAGCAATCCTCCTACCTAAGCCTCACAAGTAACTGGGACTCTAGGCATGTACCACCATGCCCGGCCTTTTGTTGCTGTTGTTTTCTCGTAGAGATGGAGTCTTGCTATATTGCCCAGGCTGGTCTCAAACTCCTGGCGTCAAGCAGTCCTCCTGCATCAGCCTCCCAAAGTGTTGGGATTATAGGCATCAGCCACCATCAGTTCCCATCATTCTTTGAACTTATCTGTACACAATAAGATGTTCCAGACCTATCCTGTTCTTCATTGCCTCAACTTTGTAATCAGTCATTTCCAGTGAGCTCTAGTTGAGAGGGTTTGTTTTCATGGAGAAATAATCTTATTTATAGGAAGAATGATTTAGGAATGAGGAAATTTTCTTGAAATAGGAAAGAAAAAATTATTGTAGTGATGTCCTTGAGAAGGTGAGAGGAGATAACATTTAGTTTCTAAATAGAGGGGTATAATAATAAGTGTGAAGGTAGAGATTATGGCCATAAATGTTATTTGGTGGGTAGATGTTATGGAAATTCTCTTTTTGTTGCCTTTTTTATTTTCTCAGTGAAATGAGGCAATGTCATCAGCTGAGAATGAAGTTAGGGGAGGGAGTTGTATTAGAATTTAATGATGGAAGCAAAAGTTTTAATAGTTGTATAGAAGAATAGTAGTAGAATGAATGAACAAGAGAAATGTAGTGAGATTACCAGGCAGCATTAAGGATCCTCTTGAAGTTAATTATTCTAAAGAGTTAATCTCTTTCTTGAGTTTGGTGCTTCTTTTTTTCCTAAGTTTTAGTGTTTCTCAAGGATTTGGTGATTCTTGGCTTTTTGTTCAGTCATATTTAAGGATACTGTTCAGCTGTCTGAGTTGTTTACTTACAGTAGCCTGCCTTGCTGCTAGTTATTGTAGAGGAGGGAGGAGTTGTGTTGGGAACACATGTTCTTGGTAGTTTGTTACCTATAGATTTGTTCTTCCTCTCAGGCTCTACCTTGAGTTTTTGGGCAAATTTCCTTGCTGCTCACTATTCAGCATAATGAGAGGTTAGGAGAGGATAGGATTGCCTAGCCTACCTAGCTGCTCTTAATTCACCATATCATTTAATCTCCCAGATGAATTCCCCAAAGCCAGGCAATCCATTGGATACTACTCAATTCTGGTATCCATTGAGTAGTTTTAGAGCTTCCCCAAATCACTCCTAACTTTGCAGTAGTTTTCTCCTATATGTGTGTGTTTGAAGCTTTGGTTTCCATATATTTTGTTACCCATCGATGTGATCTATTGATTTCTGTTCTTTTGGAAGGTTCTTTACCGTTGATGGTCTGTGGATGGCATTCTTTTTAGTTTTTCTGGGATGTCATGACTGTATTCTAGTTTTTGTTTTTGTTTTTGTTTTTGTTTTTGTTTTTGTTTTTTTGCTTTGAGATGGGAGTCTTGCTCTGTTGCCCAGTCTGGAGTGCAGTGGCACGATCTTGGCTCACTGCAACCTCCGCCTTCTGGGTTCAAGCAATTCCCGGCTAATTTTTGTACTTTTAGTAGAGACAGGGTTTCATCATGTTGGCCAAGGTGGTCTCGAACTGCTGACCTGAAGTGATCTACCTGCCTTGGCCTCCCAAAATGCTAGGATTACAGGCATGAGCCAGTGTACCTGGCCAATTCTAGTTTTTTAAAGTAATCATTTCTGTTGCTTTCTAGAGTATTAGGTAGTTGGTAAGACAGATGTATATGTTCACTGTTCCCATATTGATTCAGTTGCAGATTTCTCTTATCTACATGAATAATGTGGATTGACATCAAAAGGGAAAATAACTTAGTGATTTTGTTGTTGCAAATATCTAGCATTGACAACTAGAAGCAGGGGTTTCATTCAGGTTTTTGTTGATATTGTTTTCATAAGTACTGACCGGATTGGCCAGATTTCAGACTTTGAATGCATCAGGAGTCATTGAAATGTTATGTATTACTTGTTTTCATGGCTAAATCTACATATTAGCATAGCTGGGTTGTGTATTTGTAAGATTACTCTAGAAATTGTGGTTCTTATTAGCATTTTCTATTTTACTACTATTTCATAGCTTAGCCAATGGAATCATTTGCTTTGTTAATTCCAGTTTCTTAATCAGTGAAGGTAATATCTTTATACTTCAGTCTTTATTTTAATTCTAGCCATGGTATGTTTTAGACCCATAAAGATGGTTACTGTGGTTATTAGTGGTTTTGAGAAATTGGCTTTGTTTCTGGTGACATGTCTATTCTTTCAGTGCTTGCAAAACAGTACAGAAACTATATGAAGAATGGACTCTGTTGATGTGTGTAACACTGACATTAATTGGCAAAAGATTCTCTATGTTTGATTTGTTCGGAAATATCCATGGGCCTACTGTGAGTGAATGTTATTAAAACGCTCCACACGTGTATTCTGGTAAAGACCATTTTATTATGTAACCAGTTTCTGAGACTAGCTAGCTGCCTTCCTTACTTCCTTCCTCCCTCCCTCCCTTCCTCCCACCCTCTTTTTTCATCCTTTTTTTTTTTTCTTTTGAGATATGATTTCACTCTGTCACCTAGTGCAGTGGCACTATCATAGCTTACTGCAGCCTTGAACTCCTGGGCTCAAATGATCCTCCCAGGTAGCTGAGTCTGAGGCATTCTAATGGAGTGAAACTTATCAAGCAGTGTAATTTCATTTAATCTTCACTGTAACTTTGTAAAGTAGTTAATTCTATTACATGGAAATATTTGTGTAAAAATTGAGAAAGTTGTAACTGATTTTTCTAGAGAGAGATTCTAGTTTCTAAGGAATCAGACTATTTCTGTAAAAACACTGTTTAGCACAGTATTGTATTTATGTGAAATTGCTTTATTCTAATTGAAGGGAAATCGGTTTAAACAGTGGGTGTGTTTGCTGAACATTGTCAAAAAGTGTTCCCAAAAGGCATGTATTGCTTTGTATCTATTCATATTATTGAAACTGGTAATAATAAGGACATTAGTCATTTGGATTGATTTCCAGTGACATTATTCAGCCCTCTCCCTTTTGTAATGTAAATCAGTTAGAATACTGAAGATGTTGAAGTGGGGAGAACCTTTCAGATTGATCTCATTTTTCCAGGAAGGAGCCAGCTTTGTAAATAGCAGCACAGTTGAACTTTTCAATTTGGGAGGTTGGTTGAATGAGCTAAAAAACTGATTATTTGTGGATTACCATGGTAAGGTATTTAAGAAAAAGGCAAACTATTGTTTTGGGAGGATAGCAATTATGAAAGCTTTTTAAAATAATTTTATCATATTATACATGTTATATTCTCGATTTATATGTGTACATTCAATTTTGAAACTACAATTCTAACAATTTGGACTTAATATTAACTATTGGTTTTAGTACAGATCACCAGTTTTTATACCACATATTCTCTATTCTTGATTTTTAAATTTTGCTAAGTGCCTATATAGTTTGAAGAATGGCTTTGTGTAATTTTTCAAAGTTATTTGGGTTTGAAATTTCTGATTCTTTGGATATCCGAAACTGACCTTTCATTTATATTAACACATGAACAATAACTTGTTGGACATTAAAAAAATATCAGTTTACAATCTTTTTTTCCTATCTACGTATTTTGTTCTTTTGTCTTCTTCTAGCTGATGCTTCAGAAGAGAAGCCTAGGCCTGTCTGATTTTTTTTGTTCCCTTTTCCTCCTAAGTGCTTATAGGTGGTATTCTTTATCTTTATAAGTAAAAAGTTTAGTGTATATATTTTGTTAATTTTCAGAATTCTTTGGGTATGGCATACATCTTTTATATGTCTTGGTATGGATCTTTTATTTCCTCACATGAAAATAGCTTTTTAGGCTAGGCGCAGTGGCTCATGCCTGTAATCCCAGCACTTTGGGAGGCCAAGGTGGGTGGATCAGCTGAGGTCGGGAGTTCAAGACCAGCGTGACCAATATGGAGAAACCCCATCTCTACTAAAAAGACAAAATTAGCTGGGCGTGGTGGCACATGCCTGTAGTCCTAGCTACTCAGGAGGCTGAGGCAGGAGAATCGGTTTGGGAGGCGGAGGTTGCGGTGAGCCAAGATCACGCTATTGCACTCCAGTCTGGGCAAGAAGAGCGAAACTCCGTCTCACACACACACACAAAGGGAGCTTTTTAAAAATAACTTTCCTTCTCATAAATACTTTTTAAAGTACAGAAATATATAAAGAAAGTTAAAGTTACCTATGCTCCTACTTCTCAAAAACAAAACTTTTGTAGTTTTTCTAGATGTTTTCCATGCTGTGTATGCATGAAAAACGTCTGGTATTTTATCAGGATTGAATCATACCAGCTATTTTTCAAATTTTTTTTTAACAAGGTGTATACATTAATTAAGGTATCCTAAATGTGCAGTTTGATAAGTGTTCACATATGTATACCTTCATGAAATGCAAATGAAGATACAGAACACTTCCAGCCCCCTAGAAAGTTCACTGAGATTCATCTACATTGTTGCATATATCAGTGGTTTGTTTCATTGCTGGTAGTTGTTCCATTGTAGAATATACCATGATTCAGTTATCCATTCTCCTATCCATGTACATTAGGATTGGTTCTAGTTTTTGGCTTTTATGGATAAAGCTGCCGTGAGCTTTCCTGTATATTTTTTGGTGAATATATGCACTCATTTCTTTTGTGTATATACTTAGGAATGGGATTGTTAGGTCACAGAATAAGGGTAGTTTTAGCCATACCTTATATTGCCAGACAGTTTTCCAAAGCTGTTGTACCAAAATACGTTCCCGCTGGCAATGGATGAGACTCCCAGTTACTCTGCATCCTTATCTGTTGTCAGTCGTTTAAATTTTAGCTGTTCTGATGGGTTTGATGTGGTTATATATTGTGGTTTTTAACTTGCATTTTCCTGATAAATAATGATGTTGAGCGTTTTTTTGTATAATTATTAGAGATTCAAATACCTTCTTTGGTGAAGTGCCTATTCGAATCTTTTAATTTTTGTATTTAGTCTGTTTTAATTTTGAGCGATTCTTCAACCTTTTTCTGTCTTTCTTGACAGTATTGCAATACAGAGGCCAGTTTTTTTTTTTATAGAATGTCTCTTAGTTTGGGTTTGTTTGAAGTTTCCTCATGATTATATTCAGATAATGCATTCTTGGCAGGAATACTGTGTAAGTGATGTTGTCTTCTTATCAGTGCATCATAATAGAAGTAATGCCAGTTTGTCCCAATATTGGTGAAGTTAACTTTTATTACTTGGTTCAAGTGGGGCCTGCCAAGCTTCTCTGCTGTGAGGTTATTGTTTCCTCCCTTATAGTTTATGAGTTATTTGTGGGGAGATATTTTGAAGCTATGTAAATATCCCTTTCACTCAGTAGTTTTAGCATCCATTTATGATTTGCTAGCTCCATCATTCCTCTTTATATTTATTAGCTGGCCGTTCTCATTATTTATTTATTTATTTATGTTAGTATGAACTCATGGGGACCTTATTTTATTTACTAGGTTATAATATAATACTATCATTATTTATTTAGATGGTTAAAATATCCATTCATGGTAGCATTTGTGTCCTTTTGACATTTTCCCATCATTCTTTGAATACTTCCTTATTTTCTAACCACAGCAAGACAGATATTACAGGCTCATTTTGTCTGTTTGCTGCTCCTACCCTGGAATCCAGCTATTTCTCCATGGAGCTCTGATTTCTTTAATTAATTAATTAATTTACATTTAAAAAGGTTTTTCTGAGGCAGGGTCTTGCTCTGTCACTCAAGGTGGAGTGCCAGTAGCAAGACCATGGCTCACTGCAGCCTCAACCTGGCTCTTGGTCTCAAACAATCCTCCCATCTCAGCCTCCCAAATAGCTGGGACTATATGCGTGTGCCACCATGCCCAGTTAGTTTTTTAGTTTTTATTTTTTGTAGAGGCGAGGTCTCGCTCAGTTGCCCAGGCTGGTCATCAACTCCTGGGCTCAAGCAATACCCTCGCCTCAGCCTCCCCGATTCCTTTTAGCGGGTAATATAATTTAGAAAAAAGCCTGAGTATTGGGTGTGTTTGCTGCTACTGGGGAGTTATTGCTTCTAGAGTTCTCAGCAGACAGGCTAGGAAATTGTGCATGTATGTGCGTGTGTGTGTGTGTGTGCGCGCATGCACACGCGCGCATTCATATACCTTAGGTGACTTTGCTTTTGACTTTGTGTTCTAGGAGAGAATTTATATATTTTTTGCCATGTATCTCAAGTGTACACGCAAGATCTCCACTTGGTTGTATAATGATGTTTGAAATTAAATATATCTGAAATCGAACACTTATATTTGCACTTGTCACCACCCCAAGCCGGCTCTTTTCACTGTCATCCCCATCTCAACAAATAGCAACTCTGTCTTTCCTTACTCAAGCCATATGGCTGTGTTTGTTTGTTTGTTTGTTTGTTTCTTTGTTGAGAGAGTCTCGCTCTGTCCCCCAGGCTGGAGTGCAGTGTTGCTGTCTTGGCTCACTGCAACCTGCACCTCCTGGGTTCAAGTAATTCTCTTGCCTAAGCCTCCCGAGTGGCTGGGATTACAGGCACTTACAGGCGCACACCACGATGCCTGCCTAATTTTTGTACTTTTAGTGAGATGGGGTTTCACCATGTTGGCCAGGCTGGTCTCGAACTCCTGACTTCAAGTGATCCTCCCACCTCGACCTCCCAAAGTGCTGGGATTATAGGTGTGAGCCATCACACTCGGTCAGCTCTGGTCATCTTTTATTCTTTGCTTTCTCTCATATTTCACTTCAAACTATCAGCATGTCTTTTGACTCCTTTTACAAATTTTTGTGGGTAAATAGCAGGTGCACATATTTATGGGGTACATGGGATAATTTAGGCTTGGGGATGGTGGCTCTCCCCTGTAATCTCAGCACTTTGAGAGGCCAAGGCAGGAGGATCACTTAAGCCGAGAAGTTTGAGATCAGCCAAGGCAACATGGCGAAATCCTGTCTCTATAAAAAATAAAAAATTATTTTCTATGGCTTCATAGTATTCCATAGTGTATACGTGCCACATTTTCTTTATCCATTCTATCATTGATGGGCATTTGGGTTGGTTCCAAGTCTTTGCTATTGTAAATAGTGCTGCAGTAAACACACGTGTGCATGTGTCTTCATAGTAGAATGATTTATAATCCTTTGAGTAGATACCCACATGTATGAAGCTGGAAACCATCATCCTCAGCAAACTAACACAGGAACAGAAAACCAAACACTGCATGTTCTCACTCATAAGTGGGAGTTGAGCAGTGAGAACACATGGACACAGGTAGGGGACATCACACACTGGGACCTGTCGGGGATGTGGGGAAAGGGGAGGGAGAGCATTAGGACAAATACCTAATGCATGTGGAGCTTAAAACCTAGATGACAGGTTGATAGGTGCAGCAAACCACCATGGCACATGTATACCTATGTAACAAACCTGCACGTTCAGCACATGTATCCCAGAACTTAAAGTAAATATATATACATATATATATATACACACATATATATATATAAAGTTAGCTGGGCATGGTGGCCCATGCCTGTAGTCTTAGCGACTCAGGAGGCTGAATGGGAGTATTGCTTGAGCCTGAGAGATCAAGGCTGCAGTGAGTCTTAATCACGTTACTGCACTTCAGCCTGGCTGACAGAGCAAGACCTTGTCTCAAAAGAATAAAAAGAGATACTTTGATACAGGCATACAATGCATAATAATCACATCAAGGTAAAAGGGGTATCTATCACCTCAAGCATTTATCCTTTGTGTTACAATCTAATTATACTTTTAATTATTTTTAAATGTACAATTAAATTATCAACTATAGTGACTTGTGCTATTAAATACTAGATCTTATTCAGTTTTTCTAATTAATTTTTGTACCCATTAACCTTCCCCACTCCCCTCCTGACTCTCCCCACTACCCTTCCCAGCCTCTGGTAACCATCCTTCTACTTTCTATCTCCATGAGTTCAATTGTTATAATTTTTAGCTCCCACGCATAAGTGAGAACATGCCAAGTTCGTCTTTCTGTGCCTGGCTTATTGTTCACTTCATATAATGACCTCCAGTTCCATCCATAACAATATCTCATTCTTTTTATTTTTTTTATTTTTTTTATTTTTTTTATTTTTTATTATACTTTAAGTTCTAGGGTACATGTGCATAACGTTTATATCATGTATAACTCCCCAATGCAATCCCTCCCTCCTCCCCCCCCATGATAGGCCCCAGTGTGTGATGTTCCCCTTCCCGAGTCCACGTGATCTCATGTTCAGTTCCCACCTATGAGTGAGAACATGCGGTGTTTGGTTTTCTCTTCTTGTGATAGTTTGCTAAGAATGATGGTTTCCAGCTGCATCCATGTCCCTACAAAGGACGCAAACTCATCCTTTTTGATGGCTGCATAGTATTCCATGGTGTATATGTGCCACATTTTCTTAATCCAGTCTGTCACAGATGGACATTGGGGTTGATTCCAAGTCTTTGCTATTGTGAATAGTGCCGCAATAAACATACGTGTGCATGTGTCTTTGTAGTAGAGTAATTTATAATCCTTTGGGTATATACCCAGTAGTGGGATGGCTGGGTCATATGGTACATCTAGTTCTAGATCCTTGAGGAATCGCCATACTGTTTTCCATAATGGTTGAACTAGTTTACAATCCCACCAACAGTGTAAAAGTGTTCCTATTTCTCCACATCCTCTCCAACATCTATTGTTTCTGACTTCTTAATGATTGCCATTCTAACTGGTGTGAGATGGTATCTCATTGTGGTTTTGATTTGCATTCTCTGATGGCGAGTGATGACGAGCATTTTTTCATGTGTCTGTTGGCTGTATGGATGTCTTCTTTTGAGAAATGTCTGTTCATATCCTTTCCCCACTTTTTGATGGGGTTGTTTGTTTTTTTCTTGTATATTGTTTGAGTTCTTTGTAGATTCTGGATATTAGCCCTTTGTCAGATGAGTAGGTTGCAAAAATTTTCTCCATTCTGTAGGTTGCCTGTTCACTGTGATGGTAGTTCTTTAGCTGTGCAAAAGCTCTTGAGTTTAATTAGATCCCATGTGTCAATTTTTGCTTTTGCTGCCGTTGCTTTTGGTGTTTTAGACATGAAGTCCTTGCCCATGCCTATGTCCTGAATGGTACTACCTAGATTTTCTTCTAGGGTTTTTATGGTATTAGGTCTAACATTTAAGTCTCTAATCCATCTTGAATTAATTTTCGTATAAGGGTAAGGAAAGGATCCAGTTTCAGCTTTCTACTTATGGCTAGCCAATTTTCCCAGCACCATTTATTAAATAGGGAATCCTTTCCCCATTTCTTGTTTTTGTCAGGTTTGTCAAAGATCAGATGCTAGATGTGTGGTTATTTTGAGGACTCTGTTCTGTTCCATTGGTCTATTTCTCTGTTGTGGTACCAGTACCATGCTGTTTTGGTTACTGTAGCCTTGTAGTATAGTTTGAAGTCAGGTAGCGTGACGCCTCCAGCTTGTCCTTTTGACCTAGGATTGTCTTGGCAATGCGGGCTCTTTTTTGGTTCCATATGAACTTTAAAGCAGTTTTTTTCCAATTCTGTGAAGAAAGTCATTGGTAGCTTGATGGGGATGGCATTGAATCTATAAATCACCTTGGGCAGTATGGCCATTTTCACGATATTGATTCTTCCTATCCATGAGCATGGTATGTTCTTCCATTTGTTTGTGTCCTCTTTGATTTCACTGAGCAGTGGTTTGTAGTTCTCCTTGAAGAGGTCCTTTACATCCCTTGTAAGCTGGATTCCTAGGTTTGATTCTCTTTGAAGCAATTGTGAATGGAAGTTCATTCCTGATTTGGCTCTCTGCTTGTCTGTTACTGGTGTATAAGAATGCTTGGGATTTTTGCACATTAATTTTGTATCCTGAGACTTTGCTGAAGTTGCTTATCAGCTTAAGGAGATTTTGGGCTGAGACAATGGGGTTTTCTAAATATACAATCATGTCATCTGCAAACAGGGACAATTTGACTTCTTCTTTTCCTAACTGGATACCCTTGATTTCTTTCTCTTGGCTGATTGCCCTAGCCAGAACTTCCAACACTATGTTGAATAGGAGTGGTGAGAGAGGGCATCCCTGTCTTGTGCCAGTTTTCAAAGGGAATTTTTCCAGTTTTTGCCCATTCAGTATGATATTAGCTGTGGGTTTGTCGTAAATAGCTCTTATTATTTTGAGGTACGTTCCATCAATACCGAATTTATTGAGCGGTTTTAGCATAAAGGGCTGTTGAATTTTGTCAAAAGCCTTTTCTGCATCTATTGAGATAATCATGTGGTTCTTGTCTTTGATTCTGTTTATATGCTGGATTACGTTTATTGATTTGCGAATGTTGAACCAGCCTTGCATCCCAGGGATGAAGCCCACTTGATCATGGTGGAAGCTTTTTGATGTGCTGCTGAATCCGGTTTGCCAGTATTTTTATGAGAATTTTTGCATCGATGTTCATCAGGGATATTGGTCTAAAATTCTCTCTTTTTTTGTGTCTCTGCCAGGCTTTGGTATCAGGATGATGTTGGCCTCATAAAATGAGTTAGGGAGGATTCCCTCTTTTTCTATTGATTGGAATAGTTCAGAAGGAATGGTACCAGCTCCTCCTTGTACCTCTGGTAGAATTCAGCTGTGAATCCATCTGGTCCTGGACTTTTTTTCGTGGGTAGGCTATTAATTGTTGCCTCAATTTCAGAGCCTGGTATTGGTCTATTCAGGGATTCAACTTCTTCCTGGTTCAGTCTTGGGAGAGTGTAAGTGTCCAGGAAATTATCCATTTCTTCTAGATTTTCTAGTTGATTTGCGTAGAGGCATTATAGTATTCTCTGATGGTTGTTTGTATTTCTGTGGGGTCGGTGGTGATATCCCCTTTATCATTTTTATTGCATCTATTTGATTCCTCTCTCTTTTCTTCTTTATTAGTCTTGCTAGCGGTCTGTCAATTTTGTTGATCTTTTCAAAAAACCAACTCCTGGATTCATTGATTTTTTGGAGGTTTTTTGTGACTCTATCTCCTTCAGTTCTGCTCTGATCTTAGTTATTTCTTGCCTTCTGCTAGCTTTTGAATGTGTTTGCTCTTGCCTCTCTAGTTCTTTTAATTGTGATGTTAAAGTGTCAATTTTAGATCTTTCCTGCTTTCTCTTGTGGGCATTTAGTGCTATAAATTTCCCTCTACACACTGCTTTAATGTGTCCCAGAGATTCTGGTATGTTGTATCTTTGTTCTCATTGGTTTCAAAGAACATCTTTATTTCTGCTTTCATTTCGTTATGTACCCAGTAGTCATTCAGGAGCAGGTTGTTCAGTTCCATGTAGTAGTTGAGCGGTTTTGATTGAGTTTCTTAGTCCTGAGTTCTAGTTTGATTGCACTGGGTCTGAGAGACAGTTTGTTATAATTTCTGTTCTTGTACATTTGCTGAGGAGTGCTTTACTTCCAATTATGTGGTCAATTTTGGAATAAGTGCGATGTGGTGCTGAGAAGAATGTATAATCTGTTGATTTGGGGTGGAGAGTTCTATAGATGTCTATTAGGTCCGCTTGGTGCAGAGATGAGTTCAATTCCTGGATATCCTTGTTAACTTTCTGTCTCGTTGATCTGTCTAATGTTGACAGTGGAGTGTTGAAATCTCCCATCATTATTGTATGGGAGTCTAAGTCTCTTTGTAGGTCTCTAAGGACTTGCTTGATGAATCTGGGTGCTCCTGTATTGGGTGCATATATATTTAGGAGAGTTAGCTCTTCCTGTTGAATTGATCCCTTTACCATTATGTAATGGCCTTCTTTGTCTCTTTTGATCTTTGATGGTTTAAAGTCTGTTTTATCAGAGACTAGGATTGCAACCCCTGCTTTTTTTTGTTCTCCATTGCTTGGTAGATCTTCCTCCATCCCTTATTTTGAGCCTGGTGTATGTCTCTGCATGTGAGATGGGTCTCCTGAATACAGCAGACTGATGGGTTTTGACTCTTGATCCAGTTTGCCAGTCTGTGTCTTTTAATTGGAGCATTTAGTCCATTTACATTTAAGGTTAATATTGTTATGTGTGAACTTGATCCTGTCATTATGATATTAACTGGTTATTTTGCTCATTAGTTGATGCAGTTTCTTCCTAGCCTCGATGGTCTTTACATTTTGGCATGTTTTTGCAATGGCTGGTACCGGTTGTTCCTTTCCATGTTTAGGGCTTCCTTCAGGGTCTCTTGTAAGGCAGGCCTGGTGGTGACAAAATCTCTAAGCATTTGCTTATCTGTAAAGGATTTTATTTCTCCTTCACTGATGAAACTTAGTTTGGCTGGATATGAAATTCTGGGTTGAAAATTCTTTTCTTTAAGAACGTTGAATATTGGCCCCCACTCTCTTCTGGCTTGTAGAGTTTCTGCCGAGAGATCTGCTGTTAGTCTGATGGCTTCCCTTTGTGGGTAACCCGACCTTTCTCTCTGGCTGCCCTTAAGATTTTTTCCTTCATTTCAACTTTGGTGAATCTGGCAATTATGTGTCTTGGAGTTGCTCTTCTGGAGGAGTATCTTTGTGGCGTTCTCTGTATTTCCTGAATTTGAATGTTGGCCTGCCCTACTAGGTTGGGGAAGTTCTCCTGGATGATATCCTGAAGAGTGTTTTCCAACTTGGTTCCATTTTCCCCCTCACTTTCAGGCACCTCAATCAGACGTAGATTTGGTCTTTTTACATAATCCCATACTTCTTGCAGGCTTTGTTCATTTCTTTTTTCTTTTTTCTTTTGGTTTCTCTTCTCGCTTCATTTCATTCATTTGATCCTCAATCGCTGATACTCTTTCTTCCAGTTGATGGAGTCGGTTACTGAAGCTTGTGCATTTGTCACGTATTCTCGTGTCATGGTTTTCATCTCTGTCATTTCGTTTATGATCTTCTCTGCATTAATTAGTCTAGCTGTGAATTCTTCCACTTTTTCAAGATTTTTAGTTTCTTTGTGCTGGGTACGTAATTCCTCCTTTAGCTCTGAGAAGTTTGATGGGCTGAAGCCTTCTTCTCTCATCTCGTCAAAGTCATTCTCTGACCAGCTTTGATCCCTTGCTGGCGATGGGCTGCGCTCCTTTGCAGGGGGAGATGCGCTCTTATTTTTTGAATTTCCAGCTTTTCTGCCCTGCTTCTTCCCCATCTTTGTGGTTTTATCTGTCTCTGGTCTTTGATGTCGGTGACGTACTGATGGGGTTTTGGTGTAGGTGTCCTTCCTGTTTGATAGTTTTCCGTCTGACAGTCAGAAGGACTGTCTGTTGGTCTGTTGGAGATTGCTTGAGGTCCACTCCAGACCCTGTTTGCCTGGGTATCAGCAGCAGAGGTTTCCGAAGATAGAATATTGCTGAACAGCGAGTGTACCTGTCTGATTCTTCCTTTGGAAGTTTCCTCTCAGAGATGACTCCACCCTGTGAGGTGTGGGGTGTCAGACTGCCCCTAGTGGGGGATGTCTCCCAGCTAGGCTACTCAGGGGTCAGGGACCCACCTGAGCAGGCAGTCTGTCTGTTCTCGGATCTCAACCTCCGCGTTGGGAGATCCACGGCTCTCCCCAAAGCTGTCAGGCAGAGTCTTTGGCCTCTGCACCGGCCCCCGCTGCTTTCCCTATTGGACCTCAGCTGTGGGCTGTCCCCAGAGGTGGAGTCTACAGAGACAGGCAGGTTTCCTTGAGCTGCTGTGAGCTCCACCCAGTTCGAGCTTCCCAGCGGCTTTGTTTACCTACTTAAGCCTCAGCAATGGCGGGCGCCCCTCCCCCAGCCTCGCTGCTACCTTGCGGATAGATCGCCACAGACTGCTGTGTTAGCAGTGAGGGAGGCTCCGTGGGCGTGGGACCCTCCCGGCCAGGTATGGGATATATTCTCCTGGTGTGCCTGTTTCCTTAAAGCGCAGTATTGGGGTGGGAGTTACCCGATTTTCCAGGTGTTATGTGTCTCAGTTCCCCTGGCTAGGAAAACGGATTTCCTTCCCCCTTGCGCTTCCAGGTGAGGCGATGCCTCGCCCTGCTTCAGCTCACGCTGGTCAGGCTGCAGCAGCTGACCAGCACCGATTGTCCGGCACTCCCTAGAGAGATGACCCCAGTACCTCAGTTGAAAATGCAGAAATCACCGGTCTTCTGTGTCACTCGCGCTGGGAGTTGGAGACTGGAGCTGTTCCTATTCGGCCATCTTCAACAATATCTCATTCTTGTTTATTGCTGCATAGTGCTCCATTGTGTATATTCGATTTGACTCTTACTTTAACATATACCTGCATCCTGACTTCTCAACACCTTCACCATTGTCGTGCTGGTCTAATTCACCTCTTTTTTTTTTTTTTTTTTTTTTGCTGTCTTGTCCAGGCTGGAGTACAGTGGCACGATCTCAGCTCACTGCAACCTCTGCCTCCCAGGTAGCTGGGAGTACAGGCACCCGCCACCACATCTGGCTAATTTTTGTATTTTTGGTAGAGACCAGGTTTCACCATGTTGGCCAGGCTGATCTAGAACTCCTCACCTCAAGTGATCTGCCTGCCTTGGCCTTCCAAAGTGTTGGGATTACTGGCGTGAGCCACTGTGCCCAGCCTTATCTCTTACTTAAATAATTGTAGTAGTCTCCTAATTGTTCTTGCTTTTGCTTTTGTTCTTTTATAACCTTTTTCTTATTGTAGGAAGCAGTGATAATTTTAAAATGCAGGTCACAACATGTCTCAGAGACCCAAAACCTCTCATTCCTCATCTCTCTCACAATAACGTACTAATGGCCTATAAAGCCCTGCAGGATCTGGACTCCCCTGCACAACTCTCTGACCTCATGTAGATTTTATTTGACTTCCGTTTTCCTCTTTTTTTTCAGACAGAGCCTCGCTCTGTCGCCCAGGCTGGAGTGCAGTTGTGCAATCTCAGCTCACCACAACCTCTGCCTCCCAGGTTCAAGCGATTCTCCTGCCTTAGCCTCCCAAGTAGCTGGAATTACAGGCACATGCCACCACACCCGGCTAATTTTTGTACTTTCACTAGAGATGGGGTTTTACCATATTAGCTAGGCTAGTCTTGAACTCCTCACCTCAAATGATTCGCCTGCCTCGGCCTCCCAAAATGCTGGCATTACAAGCATGAGTCACCACACCCCGCCCAATTCTTCTCTTGAATGATGATTAAACCCTTTCATAGGCCTATAGCTTGAGGACAAGGAGATGCACACTTTCTGTGTATTAGTGAGCGTTGGTTTATTCTGGTTCTTCTGTACTGAAGTGTGGTTTACCTTTTTTACTCCCATAATGAATTATCCAATGTTCTGAAATAATCAAATACATTAAAGACTGTGATCTCTAACATGCAGGGCTGGCAAAATGTTTCCTGTCTGCATCCTTGCTCATTTGACTTTACTTATAAGGTCTCTACCTTCCAGACTGCAAAATGGCTCAGTCAGTCTTCTCCTTTTCTTCTCCAGTATGCATTCTCATTCTTGCCATTAAAAAAAAAAAAAATGTTAGTTGCTTTTTCCAAATTCTGTAGAAAGCTTTGTGGGGCTGAGGCGATACCAGTGCCTGATCAGTTTGCTAGTTCTTACAGACCTTTGATCACTTAACAGGGGGCAGTATTAGAATAAAATTTGGAATTTAAGTCTGCTTTCATGAAGTTAGGCTCCCCTCAATTCAGTTCTGTCTGCCTTACAGTTAATGGAACTTCTTCCTAATTCCTATCACTTTCATCTCTCATAGTTCCTGTCACTCTTTTGTGTCAGTCTTTGTAGTGCTGGTATGTTTTCATCATTTTGGCCTATGTAATAGCCTGAATGTCATTATGTGAGTTTTATCCCAGGAACTGTGCTTTTGGATCAGTTTTTTAACTTAGGGTAAATTTCATTGTTCAGGCCTGGCACGGTGGCTCGTACCTGTAATCCCATCACTCTGGAAGGTCAAGGCAGGAGGATAACTTGGGCCCAGGAGTTCGAGACCAGCCTGGGCAACACACTGAGACCTCCATCTCTACAAAAAAAAAATTTTTTTTTTTGAGACAGTCTCACTCTGTCACCCGGGCTGGAGTGCAGTGGCACAATCATGGCTAACTGCAACCTCCACCTCCTGGGTTCAAGCAATTCCCATGCCTCAGCCTCCCGAGTAACTGGGATTACAGGCATGCACCACCACATCTGGCTAATTTTTGTATTTTTAGTACAGACAGGGCTTCACCCGTTGAAGGCTGGTCTCCAACTCCTGACCTCAGGTGATCCACCTGCCTCAGCCTCCCAAAGTGCTGGGATTATAGGCATGAGCCACCACACCTGGCTAATTTTTTTTTTTTTAATTTGGGCCAGGTGTGGCGGCATGTGCCTGTAAGTCTCAGCTGCTCAGGAGGCTGAAGTGGGAGAATCACTTTGAGCCTGGGAGGTTGAGGCTGTACTGCAGCCTGGGCAACAGAGTGAGACCCTGTCTCAAAAAAAAAAAAAAAAATGTTTAGAATCTTGCCTTCACCAACGATTGGGCTTATGTAAGACAACGTCTTTATAGAGGAAGAATTCTATATAAATATAAAAATATGGAAATGGGCATCATGCACAGTGATAATTTTGTTTAATTAAATAAGCAAAAATTCCACTGTTAACCAGGTATATACAGCATACATATAGGCTTGAGTCAATTTGTGTCATTGGTTACACCTGGATTTCAACTCAGGCTCTTTGAACTCACTGTGTGACTTGAGGAAAGTTATTTAATCTCGCCCAGCTTTGGTTCTTTTTGGTGTGAAATGCTTTTAAATGGTTGTAAAATTTTTAAAATGCCTATCTTGCATTTGCAGCCTACTTTGAAATATATGGAATAATGTACCTATAGTAAAATCCCATAGACTATGAGTGGTGTTGGGTATATAGTTTTTCACAGAACAATTCCACTTTTCTATGTGTTGGAAAATTTTTATAATGTTATAAAAAATGCCTGTATTGCAGGCTTATTAGGATTAGGTGATATAAAATATGAGAAGCGTCTGGCATGTAATAAGTGCTCAACAAATAGTGGCTGTTAAAAGTTCTTCAGGGGAGAGAGAGATGCTTTGTAACATCAATAATATATAAAGCAATTTATGAAATGTTTAAAAGTACATCCCAGTTTTACTGGTCTCCTTCACTCCATAATAACTGAGTAAGAATCTCTGGGATGTTGTACGTGGTCTTAGCTTTTTAGCTCTTTGGTCTTCGCATCTCCCCTTCTGGGGCTGAGAACCACCAATGGGAGGAGGAAAGGTGTGGTGGAGCAAGTAAAGGAGAAAGATCCTCCTCAACACCTTCCCAAGGTTTGGCGTTACATAAGACCTCAGAACCAGTTAGGGGAGCCTCAAGAATATAACAAGATTGATTCCCTGCTCCTGCCCCAGCAGAAGTAGCTGTTTCTACTTTTCTTTTTTTTTCTTTTTTCTTTTTCTTTTTTGTTTTTTTGAGACAGAGTTTCGCTCTTGTCACCCAGGCTAGAGTACAATGGTACAATCTTGGCTCACTAGAACCTCCACCTCCCAGGTTCAAGCAGTTCTCCTGCCGCAGCCTCCTGAGTAGCGGGGACTACAGGTGCATGCCACCACGCCCGGCTAATTTTTGTATTTTTAGTAGAGATGGGATTTCTCCATATTGGTCAGGCTGGTCTCAAACTTCTGACCTCAGGTGATCCACTCGCCTCAGCCTCCCAAATTGCAGCCTCCTAATGTGAGCCATTGTGCCCAGCCCACTCTTTATTATATATGTTTAATATTTGACTCCAAGGCTCCATCAGATTCCTTTTGTATTCTCACTGCCTCTTAGCACAGTGCCTGCTACACACTAGGTTTCCAATAAATGTGTGAAGGTAGAAATAAGAAAGGAAAGGGTGACATAGGAAGAAAAACTGTGCCATAAAAATGTTCATGATCTGATATTGCCAATCCTGGAAATGAATCTGAAGAAAATAATAAAAAGGAAGCAAAAAGCACATACTACGATGCTTGTTTCATAGTGAATGTTAGCTATGGTAGCTATCTCTGTATTTTTACTGTATTTTTATTTATATGTAATAAAAATTGGCAGTAAGTTAGTTATCTAGGAATAGGGGAGGAGTTAGATAAATATGAATACTTATTGTCCTATCATGTGCCTATTAAAAAGTGGAATAATGCAGGCCAATAAAGGTAAGGAAAATACTTAATACATTTTAAAAAGCAGAAAAAAACTGTATAATTGCAGCCATTTATACACATGAAAAAAGCCTATAATATTATAGCAAATATTATAATCACAGCCATGTTAGGAAAACAGCATTCTAGGTGATTTTTCCCATTTTCCTACATTTTATAATGTTATACACATTTAATAATTAAACATTTTTATAGGATAGCAAATACCAAATGTAGAGGAAAATGGATACTTTCACAAACCTCTGGTAGGACTGTAAACTCGTTAGACCTTTCTGAAGGGCAATTTGGCAATATATATCAAGCCTTAAAAATGTCTAGCAATTCCATTTTTAGAAAGGCTTCCAAAGAAATAATTAAGAATGCATACAAAGATTTGGCTACAAGAATGTTCCTCATAATATGAAATACAGTTGCAAATAGCAAAAAAATTAGATGTTTGTCTCCCTTACTTGCGCCATTAAATAAATAATGGTATGTTTATACTAAAGGATATTATGTAGCCCTTAACACGTGCTTAAACACTTAAGATGTTTTAAGTAAAAAGAAGATTATAAAAGAGTACATACGTTATGATTACATTAAAAGTGTGTGTGTGTGTGTGTGTGTGTGTACAGAAAATGGTCTCAAAGAATATACACCAAGGTGTTAAACAAGCTTATCTATATTCATCTCGCTTTGGTAATAAGAAAAAAATAAATTCAACTTTGTACAGACAGACTTACCAAGCCTCAAATCTGATAATCTTAGGGTAGGTCACCATTATATCAATATGCAACACTACAGTACAATCGTCCCTTGGTATCTGTAGGGGATTGGTTCCAGGACTTTTCTTGGATACCAAAATCCAAGGATGCTAAGCCCTACAGTTGGCCCTGTGGAATCACACACATGAAGTCAGCCCTCCATATCCAAGGGTTCTGAATCCTGAAAATACTGTCTTGTCTTGTCTTTTTCTTTTTCTTTTTTTAAGACAGGGTCTTGCTGTGTTGCCCAGGCTGGGCTACAGTGGTGTAATCATAGGTCACTGTAACTTCAAACTCCTAGGCTCAAGCAGTCCTCTTGTCTTGGCCTCCCAAAGTGCTGGGATTACAGGTGTGAGCCACCATGCCCAGCCAGAATATTATACTTTCAATCCAAGATTGGCTGAATCCATGGATGCAGAATCCACAGATAAAAAGGACTGACTGCAGTTTTAAACAAAAGTAAAAATGGGGCAGGCGTGGTGGCTCATGGTTGTAATCCCAGCACTTTGGGAGACCAAGGCAGGTGGATCACTTGAAGTCAGGAGTTTGAGACCAGCCTGGCCAACATGGTGAAACCTCATCTCTACTAAAAATACAAGAAAAAAAAAAAATACAGGTGTGGTGGTGTGCACCTGTAGTCCCAGCTACTTGGCGGCTCAGACAGGAGAATCGCTTGAACCTAGGAGGTGGAGGTTGCAGTGAGCTGAGATCACACCACTGCACTCCAGCCTGGGTGACAGAGCGAGACTCCATCTCAAAACATAAAACAAACAAATGAAAGTAAAAATGAGAGTTGGGCGCGGTGGCTCAAGCCTGTAATCCCAGCACTTTGGGAGGCCGAGACGGGCGGATCATGAGGTCAGGAGATCGAGACCATCCTGGCTAACCCGGTGAAACCCCGTCTCTACTAAAAAAATACAAAAAACTAGCCGGGCGAGGTGGTGGGCGCCTGTAGTCCCAGCTACCCGGGAGGCTGAGGCAGGAGAATGGCGGGAACCCGGGAGGCGGAGCTTGCAGTGAGCTGATTTCAGCCACCGCACTCCAGCCTGGGCGACAGAGCAAGACTCCGTCTCAAAAAAAAAAAAAAAAAGAAAGTAAAAATGAAACATTTCATTAAATTGAAAAAACATCTGCAAAAATGGCCCAGCACCTATTTGTAAATATTAATTTTGAAACCCTTAGAAATATTATGACAGAGCTTAACTTGTAGCTCTCAGATATGAAGGCGGATAAACCAAACATTAGCCATGATTCTGAGCACTAGCACAAAGTAGCATTAATACCCCATTAATAATTGCAAGTGATTATAAAATATAATTCCATATTGTTATATAGTAATATGTTTTGTTTCTCTTTGCTTAGTACATACACTTGTCTCTGGATTTATGCATTAGGATGCCATGTTACTGTTCCAACTTGGACTATACAAACGTTAGTTAAATTAGATACATTTTGTTGAATCTTAAGTATACAAAAAAAACTATTTGCTGAAATATTTGCTCTCAGTGTTTAAACAGTGATTATGTTAAAGAGCTAATTATCTAATCTATAATTAGAAGCTAGTCTAATTTATCCAGGAAAAAATTTCTCAGTATGGGTTGATTAGAATGATGAAATAGTTTGAAATAGTTTAGGGAAGTGGAGGAATATAAGTAGAGTCACAGTATGCAGAAGAGCCTAATTTACACAGAGGAGCTACAGTTTAGTGTGGCTTCAAACAGAGAGATAAGGCTGGATAATCAGGTACAGGCCAGTTCATTGAGAACATTATTTGCCATCTGAAGGACCTTAATCTTATAGAAGATGAGGAGCCATCATATAGGATATAAACTAGTAAGGAAATTATCAATTTTGTTAGATTTGCATTCTAAGATCACTCTGCTATCACTAGTGGCAGTGCATAGAGGTTGGATTAGGTAAATGTAAAATTATTTTCCAGTAGAATTGGTATTTGTCCTATTAAGAGCTTAAACACTTTTCTCCTGGAAGCCAGTGTTGCAGCTGCTGAATACTAATTCCTTGAAGGGATAGTTGAAATCGTCTAGAGAAAAGAGATGAGAGACAGACAGACTACACATTAAGTTAATGCCTGAGTCATTGATTTATCTTCTTGTAGAGTGGTAGTAACTCTTCTCTTAAGTAGTAGTTTTACAACTAGGACTGGAAGCTCAGTAGTAGTGTCTTCCATTGAAAAAAACTCAAACAGAAGTACATATAACAGTGCTAACTTTTTCAAATGAAAAATCTTCATGTATAAGATGTACTTGGGCTGGGCGCGGTGGCTCAAGCCTGTAATCCCAGCACTTTGGGAGGCCGAGACGGGTGGATCACGAGGTCAGGAGATCGAGACCATCCTGGCTAACACAGTGAAACCCTGTATCTACTAAAAAAAAATACAAAAAACTAGCCGGGCGAGGTGGCGGGCACCTGTAGTCCCAGCTACTCGGGAGGCTGAGGCAGGAGAATGGTGTAAACCCGGGAGGCGGAGCTTGCAGTGAGCTGAGATCGGGCCACTGCACTCCACCCTGGGCGATAGAGCGAGACTCCATCTCAAAAAAAAAAAAAAAAAAAAAAGATGTACTTGATGTATTGTTAAATTTTATTTATCTTTGGTAATAATGTTAGTAATAGGATTGATGCAGACATCCAGTATCATAGATATTCTACCAGGTTTGCAAGGTAACCAAAACTATCATGTTTTCTGAATAGTAACAAATTGTATATTTAGCTTGAATTTTACTGTTATCATAGCAAGTTTTTTGTCTGTACTGTTTACAGCCTGTATCCCAACCAGTTGGAGTTGAACAAACAGCTCTTCTAAAACCAGATTTAGTTCGAAGGTAAGTATCTTCAAATTAGTACCATGAGAACAATGAGGATATGCTGAAGTTTGTGTACTCATTAGGTGCTTAGTGCATCCTGACTAGAGAAGCTTCTGTATTCTTGTACTTGTGTGAATGTTTAATAAAGATGTTTAATAAAAATATTACTAGATTTGTTTTTTGCTTTTTTATGTTATTAGGGATCATATAGATTGTGAAATTGTTCATTTTCTTATTGTGTTATTTATACCCTTCTGTTCTAGGAAAAGCTGGTAAAGGGTTAAGGAAGGAAGAAACAATAGAGTTTAGAGTAGAATTCTAGCTAATCTAAAGAAATAAATTACAACTAGATATTTAATTGTATTATTATTTAGTACTTGAAAACTAGTATTTTTCTGTATAAAATATAGATTGGATAGTTTTTATTGTTCTATCTTCAAGTTCATTGATTGTTTCCTTTGTGCTATTCATTCTACTATTATGCCTATTTAGTGAGGTTTTTTTTTTCTGTGATTATTTAGTTCTATACTTTCTGTGTGGTTCTTCTTAAAATCTTCTATTTCTTTTATAAGATTTTGGTTTTTTAATTTGCCTCAAGATTATTCGTGATTGCTTATTGAAGCATTTTGATGATAGCTGCTTTAAAATTCTTGTCAGAATCCGGGTACAATGGCTCACACCTGTAATCCTAGCACTTTGGGAGGCCAAGACAGGCAGATCACTTGAGGTCAGGAGTTCAAGACCAGCCCAGCCAACATGGTGAAACCCTGTCTCTACTAAAAGTACAAAATTTAGCCAGGTGTGGTAGTGCACGCTTGTAATCCCAGCTACTTGGGAGGCTGGGGCTGGGGGATTGCTTGAATCCAGCAGGCAGATGTTGCAGTGAACTAACATTACACCACTGTACTCCAACCTGGGTGACAAAGTGAGACTCTGTCTAAATAAATAAATAAAATTCTTGTTAGATAATTCCAAGATGGAGTCTCACTCTATTGCCCAGGCTGGAGTGCAGTGGCAAGATTTCGGCTCACTGCAACCTCTACCTCCTGGGTTCCAGTGATTCTTGTGCCTCAGCCTCCCAAGTAGCTGGGATAACAGGCTCCCACCACCACGCCTGGCTAATTTTTGTATTTTTAGTAGATATGGGGTTTCACCATGTTGGCTAGGCTGGTCTCGAACTCCTGACCTCAAATGATCCACCCGCCTTGGCCTTCCAGAGTGCTGGGATTATAGGCGTGCGCCACAGTGCCTGGCCTCATCTTATTCTTGTTAGATGATTTCAATAACTGACTCATCTTGGTGTTGGCATTTGTTGATTACCTTTTTGCATTCAAGTTGTAATTTTTCTAGTTTTTGGGATATGACAAAGGAGTTTATTTTCATTTGTCTCCTGGGCATTTGGATATTATGTCAGGTGACTGTAGATCCTATTTAAGTCTTTTTTTTTTTTTTTTTTTTTTTTTTTGAGATGGAGTCTTACTCTGTTGCCCAGGCTGGAATGCAGTGGTGTGATCTTGGCTCACTGCAGCCTCCACCTCCCGGGTTCAAGCGATTCTCCTACCTCAGCCTCTTGAGTAGCTGGGATTACAGGCACGTGCCACTATGCCCAGCTAACTTATTTTAGTAGAGACAGGGTTTCGCCATGTTGGCCAGGCTGGTCTCAAACTCCTGACCTCAGGTGATCTGCCCACCTCAGCCTCTCAAAGTGTTGGGATTATAGGCGTGAGCCGCCATGCCCGGCCTATTGAAATTTTCTATGTTAGCAAGCAGTCACCCTTGTTTAGATGCATAGGTTCTGGCCTGCTTTTGTGGGCCGTGATTCTGATGACAATTTAGTTTTCAAAATCCTTACAGTGCTGCTATTCTGGTTTGTTTTGTTCACCTGGAACCCCTGGCCCCCACTGCTGGGCCAAGAGGTGGAGAGTGCTTCCCTAGGCCTGCTCCCCCAGGTCTGCTCTACAGCCTATGCTCTACTTACTGGTGGGGCCCCTACCAGTGCCACTGGGGAAGGACAGGGCCTACTTAAGTCCTCTTCTGTTGCTGGGTTGGGGATCAGGAGACACTGGGCTTGGGCTGCCTTTGCCTCTAGACTGGGAATTGGGAGACACTGCCTGTACTGCCTTTATTCACTGGGTGGGTAATTGGAAGATACCAAGTTGCTATGATATTCCTCAAGTCCTGGGGGTCCCTAGCCAGTCCACTTTCATCTTTTCACTCTTCTGTGCCCTCCTGTCGTTGTCTACTACATTATTTCTAGAACTTTTAGCTGTACTTAGAGGGGAAGAGCAGGGAGAGTTGAGTTTCTGCCATATTGTCCCAAACCCTAAACTGGTGTGTTAAGTAACTTTGGAATGTGAATGATATAGCCCATTGGCTAAAATTATATTCCTTTTATCCTCTGATTACTTGTTACTGCCATTTCTCTGTGTATTGGGCAGTATTAATGTATCTTCTTCCACTACTTATATTTATGCAAATTCTTTGTCATATGGACATAACAAATTTAGGAGTTATTTTTATCTCTTCTTGTGCATTTATATATAGATGCTTCATGAGTTGTTTTTAGGAGAAATAACTTGCTTAAATTAATTTGAAAGATATCTGTTTCAAAAAGATGTCTGAAACTTAGAGCTTGTAATTTAAATTCCAAATGTATTTATTGAAATTTTTTTATTGAAATACGTTTGAGTTTAAAGAAAAACCTGATAAATGCCTTTGACACAGATAAACTAAAAGGTAGCCTCCCCTTTCATAATAATATTGATGTAGACCTGTAAAATGTAACTAATTAGAATGAATAATGTCGAGCTCTTTTTACATCATTCATTTTCATTTCTTTTTTTTTTTATTATACTTTAAGTTCTAGGGTACATGTGCATAACGTGCAGGTTTGTTACATATGTATACTTATGCCATGTTGGTGTGCTGCACCCATCAACTCGTCAGCACCCATCAATTCATCATTTATATCATGTATACCTCCCCAATGCAATCCCTCCCTCCTCCCCCCTCCCCATGATAGGCCCCAGTGTGTGATGTTCCCCTTCCCGAGTCCGAGTGATCTCATTGTTCAGTTCCCACCTATGAGTGAGAACATGCGGTGTTTGGTTTTCTCTTCTTGTGATAGTTTGCTAAGAATGATGGTTGCCTCCTGCAGAACACTATTCTTGTCTCCCATACCTGGTCTACCCTGTTGAGTTCATTACATAAACAGGTATATTTTGAGTGATAATTTGTTTTGGTTTTAGAAGTTTTATTTGAAGATATAAATAAAGTAACCCCTAAACAAACAAGATAAAACCGATCAAGAACACCCCATAATAAAAGGTTTCACAGAGATCTATCACTGACAGTGTTTTTCTTTCATTCTCATCACTGTGAGATGTTTGCTAAATAAATACAGTGTGATCTTAATTTTTCAGCTTTTTGAAAAGGCTTTATTGAAATATAATTCACACACCATTTAAGTGTAATTTAATGGCTTTTAGTATATTCACAGAGTTGTGCAGTCATAACTTTTAAAAAGATTGTAGTATTAATTTTTCTTAAACTCATTATTTATGGTTTTATAATTGGGAGTTTTTCTTAGAATTTTACTGTCAAGACTGGAATGAGTTACTTTTTTAAAAATATTACTAGCTTGAATCAAGATATGGCAACTATGAAGGAAAACATCAGTAGCCCTGATAACCCAAGTGGAAATGGCAAACAGGATCGGATCAAACAGAGAAGAGCTTCCTGTCCCCGACCAGAGAAGGGGACTAAATTTCAGCTCACCGTCCTTCAGGTCAGTTTGTAAATATGGTTTGGTTAAGAGTACATATAGAGGTCTGGAGGGTCAGAGAGGGACAGTGCTACAGAAGTGAGTTGTAGAATATTGTGAAACCCTCTCTAAACTAACCTTTTCTCCATTAAAGACTTTCCAATACGAGTATTATGTGTTCATTGTTAAACTTAGGAAATATAAGAAAGAAAATAAAATCCACTTGTAACCACCATTCAGAGATAGCTCCTATTAATGTTTTAGTTTGCTTTTCTCTCTTTTTCCTGTATGTACATGTAGTGTTTTACATTATTAAGGTTGTAATAGTACTAGTAATAGCAGCAAAAATCTATTGAGTTCTTTTGTGGTAGGCACCCTAATGTTATCCACGCATTTTATCATTTAATCCTTCAGTAACCCTGTATGATATAGGTCGTAGTGTATACTTACCTTTACAAATGAAGATACTAAAGATCAGAGGAGTGGGCCGGGCACAGTGGCTCACGCCTGTAATCCCAGCACTTTGGGAGGCCGAGGCCGGTGGATCATCTGAGGCCAGGAATTTGAGACCAGCCTGACCAATATGATAAAATCCCATCTCTATTAAAAATACAAAAATTAGCTGGGCATGGTGGTGCATGCCTGTAATCCCAGCTACTCGGGAGGCTGAGACAGGAGGTTGCGGTGAACCGAGATTGCGCCATTGCACTCCAGCCTGGACAACAAGAACAAAACTCCATCTGAAAAAAAACAGAAAAATCAGAGGAGCAAAGTAATTTGCCTAAGATCACTCAACTAGCAAGTGATAATGTCAGATCTGAACCTAAATCAGACTTTAAAGCCCATATCTCTAACCAACATGATGTATATTTCAGTTGACTGCTTCAACCTATATATAATTTTATATCCTGTATTTTTAAAAACCTAGTATATCATGTATGCTTTTCTGTATCATTAATTTTTTGATAACATGACATTTTAAATGGCTACATTAGATAGCTGCTTATACAGAGAAATAACTTAATCATTCCCTATGTTCTTGGTTTATGTTCTTTCTTTCCATCTTTTTCCCAGTCTGTCCTTTTTCTAACTTGCTGTCTTTTACTCTTTTTGGCTGTCTGTATATCTTTGCAACAAAATTCTTGAACATAAATCTTTGTATCTATCCCTGATTATTTCCTTATTAGATCCATAGGAGTCGGATTCATGGGTCAGAATATGAAGTTTTTTAAATTTCTAGATATGTGTTGCTAGATTGCTGTCCATAAAGATTGATCCAGTTTACACTTCCATTCGCAATGCCTCTTCTTTTGCTTAGTCAATTTATAGACTAAGAGAATTTTGGAAATTAATTATTAAATTTAAATCTTTGCATTGCAGATAGCTCTAGTGACTATTATAACTTTTTTTTTGCTTTCTTATAAAAGTTGTATTGTTTTCTTTACCACAGGATCACACTTATAACTTATTTTTTACTGAGTAACTTGAACCTGTTAGATTAGTCATAGAATGGCTGTTAGATGGTATTCCACCAAGGGAAAACATAGTCTTTTTAGATTCTGAACTATTTAAGCCATTTTCCAAATATATTGTATGTGAACTAGTGTAGATGTTCCCTGCACAATTTGCAAAGAAAAGACAGTGACTGACTCTTAAACCAGTGAAATGTTTGTACTCAGGTATCAACCTCTGGAGATAACATGGTAGAGTGTCAGCTGGAGACACACAACAACAAGATGGTCACCTTCAAGTTTGATGTTGATGGTGATGCGCCAGAGGATATTGCAGACTATATGGTAAGTACAGTAAGACCAAATTATCTTCCCTTCAGCATTCTGTCTTTTTTCCCCTATAATTCTGTCTCCATTTATTTTGAGCCATCATTTTTTAAAGAGTACGATTAGTTTTAAAAGTTTGTACAGAGCTAAATTGGGTTATCATCAAGTGTAAATCACTGCATCTCCTCCAGTTTCAGTATATTTATCTGGAAAATATGCGGAGGTTTCATTTAGAGATAATATAGATAAATGGTTCTTATCTCTGAGTGCATGTGAAAATCACTTGACAAGCTTTTTAAAAACAATTGTATTGCCTGGTCCCTTGATTAAATCAGAATATTTGCAGGTGAGGCCCAAGCATTAATAGTTTGTAAAGCTCCCCAGGAAATTTTATTTTTTATTTTTATTTTTAGTTTATTTTTTGCTGGGCACAGTGGCTCATGCCTGTAATCCCAGCACTTTGGGAGGCCTAGGCAGGAGGATCACTTGAGCCCAGGAGTTCAAGACCAGCCTAGGCAATGTAGTGAGTGAGACCTTGTCTTTACAAAAAATTTTAAAATGCCAGATGTGGTGGCCACACTTGTAATCCCAGCACTTTGGGAGGCTGAGTGAGGACGATTGCTTGAGCCCAGGGGATTGAGGCTGTAGTGAGCTATGATCATGTCACTGCATTCCAGCCTGGGCAGCAGAGCAAGACCCTGTCTCAAAAAAAAGTTATCTTTTATTATTTTTATTTTTGATAACAGGCTTTGAAAAAGCTAAACCCCCAGGTAATTTTTTTTTTCTGTTTTTTTTTTTTAATTTTTGTGGGTACATAGAAAGTTTATATATTTATGAGGTATATGAGATATTTCGATATGGGTATACAATGTGTAAGAATGATGTAAAGGTAAATGGGGTATCCGTCCCCTTGTAATTCTTTTTTTTTTGAGATGGAGTCTCGCTCTCTCTCCCAGTCTGGAGTGCAGTGGTGCGATCTCGGCTCACTGCAAGCTCCGCCTCCCAGGTTCACGCCATTCTCCTGCTTCAGCCTCCCAAGTAGCTGGGACTACAGGTGCCCGCCACCACACCCGGCTAATTTTTTGTATTTTTAGTAGAGATGGGGTTTCACAGTGTTAGCCGGGTTGGCCTCCCCTTGTAATTCTAATGTGTTAGCCACTGATCTAACATCTTGCATGTTATTGTTTCATTTAGTTTTTAATATTTTCTTTGAATTTTTAGGCTTAAGTTAGTATTCCCCTTTATTTTATTTATTTTGTATTATTTTCTAGGTTACTTTTGCATCTTCCCCTTTTTTGATGGGGATAAGACTAGAATGGCAGGAAGAGTTCATATAATGCTTTTTGTTTCTGCCAGCTTTCTTTGTGTATGCGTTTCTAGCCAAGCAGAATTAAACATTTTAAAAGTAAATTATTTCATCAGTTCTGTTCTTGTTTAACGTAGTATTTTCTGAACTGTCTCTTCTTTCGTTCTTTTCAGGAATGTTTAACCTAATTAGTGGTCTTCTGAGCTTTTTTTTTTTGTTTTTGGAGACAGAGTCTCCCTCTGTTGCCCAGGCTGGAGTGCAATGGCATGATATTGGCTCACTGCAACCTCCGCCTCCTGGGATCAAGCGATTCTCCTGTCTCAGCCTCCCAAGTAGCTGGGATTACAGGCGCATGCCACCACACCCGGCTAATTTTTGTATTTTTAACAGAGACGGGATTTTACCATGTTGACCAGGCTGGTCTCGAACTCCTGACCTCAGGTGATCCACCCGCCTCAGCCTCCCAAAGTGCAGGGATTACAGGCATGAGCCACCGTGCCTGGCTAATTTTGTGTTTTTAGTAGAGACAGGGTTTCTCCATGTTGGTCAGGCTGGTCTTGAACTCCCGACCTCACGTGATCTGCCCGCTTCGGTCTCCCAAAGTGCTGCAATTACAGGCATTAGCCACTGTGCCTGGCCCAATTTTCTTTCTTTACGTGGTAGTCACTATTTATATAATATTATAACTTTGAATAAACTACATTCACTGTCATGAATAGACTTACTTTTACTTTTGGGCAGGTTGAAGATAACTTTGTGCTAGAAAGTGAGAAAGAAAAGTTTGTAGAAGAATTGAGAGCTATTGTAGGTCAAGCCCAGGAGATCCTTCATGTCCACTCTGCCACAGAAAGAGCCATTGGAGTTGATTCTATTACTGTGGACTCCAACAGCAGCCAGGTGAGAACAATTGTTTAGCAAACAGATCTTCTCAGATATGAATCAGGAACATTTTAATTTATCTATTCATTTTTAATTCAGACAGGGTCATCTGAACAAGTACAGATAAATTCTACATCTACTCAAACCAGCAGTAAGTATATTTAGTAAAATTTACCATTTGGTTTTTGAAGCAAGACATTTGAAAACTTTTAACACGCCTTCATTAGGAAAGATGTTAGCCAATAAATTAATTTGGTAACTTATTATTAGTGTAGGTTTTCTCACACTTTGAAAGGCCCAGAGGTAATAATCCATCCCCTGACTTTTCCTCAAGTGTTGGTTCTTTATCTGATTGATTTATTTTTGAGTTGTTGGTGGTAATGTTACCAGAAAAGCAGTCACAGTACTGATGACCTTAAATGGCATAACTGTTTGAAACTTAACTAATAAGTTATTTTTTTCTGATTTGAGATGGATAGAAACTTTTTAACAAAAGTCATCATTTTCTAAGTTTGCCTCATGTTTCAATAGTCATTCATATCTTGATTTTATTCTACTAACGATGAATGATGTGCTTCTACTTGCTCTGGTCACTGATAACTTTTAGTAAATCAGATGCCAGATAAACCTCCAGAAATGAAAACTAGGGTCTTCTGTTTTCTTTTCTGATGACTTTATCTTTCCATTCTTCTCAGTTCTGGTCATGGGTATATTAAAGAGTGTCTGGGAGGGGGATAAGAGCCATAGACAAATGAGCACCCCTGAAGAAATTATAGGAACATAAAGAAGCAAAAGGTGGTGTGGGAGTAATAGAAGTAGATACCATTATCCTGAAATTTAGTTTGACTGTGTTATGATGCAGAGTCCTCCTATATCTTATTTTTCTGGTTAGCCAAGATCTGAGTAGGTTTCTGACTAACAAAGTTGGGTAAAGTTTAAAAGAGAATTACTTATTTGAGTACGTTTACAAAGTAGCAGTTAAGATGTAGGGGTTTATTTTACTTTATTTTTTAAAATGTCATACAGTAAAACTGACTCCTTTTTCTTTTGGTGTACACTTCTGTAAATTTTAATACATATATAGATTTATGTAAGCACTATCATAATTAGGATACAGAATAGGAGATATAGGTTTTAATGGGAAAAGTGCTGTCAGTTTTTTCAAAGAGTACCCTGTTTCTAATTGCTATTGATGCAATATTTGTTTCAGTAGAATCTAAAATCCTTCTCTAAAGATACTGTGTGCTTAGTACTTTAGACTTTTTGTCAGTATTGAGAGGGCTGGTCTTATCAATTATGTATATTCTAGTACTATTAGAAATGGAGATACAAGACAAATTGTTTATTTAACCTGGCTTCTTCAGTCAATAAGGTAAATAAATTGAAAATCGCTTAGCATATTTTTTTTTGCTAATTATTTCTGCAGATGAATCTGCTCCTCAGTCATCCCCGGTTGGTCGGTGGCGATTCTGTATCAATCAGACGATAAGAAACCGTGAGACTCAGTCCCCTCCTTCTCTTCAGCATTCCATGTCTTCGGTTCCTGGCCTACAACCACTTCCTGGTAAGCTTTTCTTCTCTGCCAGCTTTGTCCAGACTCAAAGGATGGGATGCAAAATACATATGACATCTTTAACTGGTTTCCATGGGAATTTTATGCTTATGAGAATTTTCATAAGCTTTTTTGAAGACATTAATATTAGGATACAACTTAAGCCATTTCCTATTTAATATTTATGAAAAAAAAGGAAAATATTATTTTCCTTGCCAGGTTGAATTCTGTGTGTTTTGAGTCTTATTTACAAGAGTACTTTCATACAGGTTCTCATTTGCCCCTTTCTCCTCCTGTTCCTTTTGACTTAGGGCACTAGTCTATGCTTTGTACTTATCAGTACATGCTTAGCCATTCTTTATTATTGTTCCAGGTCCAAAAAACACAAGTAATAAGGAGATACCACGGGACACACTGCTCACGATAGAAAATAATCCATGCCACCGTGTACTTTTCACCTCCAAATCAGAACACAAGGATGTGGTTGATGGTAAGATTTCTGAATGTGCTAGTGTAGAAACCAAGCAGCCAGCTATACTTTATCAAGTGGAAGATAACAGGCAGATAATGGCACCAGTTACTAATAGTTCCAGTTACTCTACTACTTCAGTTCATGCAGTTCGAGCTGAATGTGAAGGACTCACCAAACAAGCAAGCATATTCATACCTGTGTATCCATGTCACCAAACTGCCAGTCAGGCTGATGCACTTATGTCCCATCCTGGCGAATCAACTCAGACTACTGGTAACTCTCTTACAACTCTGGCATTTGATCAGAAGCCTCAAACCTTATCAGTACAGCAGCCAGCTATGGATGCAGAGTTTATTTCCCAAGAAGGAGAAACTACAGTGAACACTGAAGCAAGTTCTCCAAAGACAGTCATTCCCACTCAGACCCCTGGCCTTGAACCAACTACCCTTCAACCCACTACTGTCCTGGAATCGGATGGAGAAAGACCTCCAAAACTGGAGTTTGCAGACAACCGAATTAAAACTCTGGATGAAAAATTAGAAACTTGCTCTATCAGGAGCACAGCATCTCTAGCATCTATCCCGAGAGTCAGAAGGATACACAAAGCATAGACTCTCCATTTTCTTCCTCTGCTGAAGATACCCTCTCCTGTCCAGTGACAGAAGTCATAGCCATCAGTCACTGTGGAATTCAAGATAGCCCTGTACAATCCCCTAATTTCCAACAGACAGGCTCTAAGCTTCTGTCCAATGTGGCTGCAAGTCAGCCTGCTAATATATCAGTGTTCAAAAGGGACCTGAATGTGATAACTTCTGTACCCAGCGAATTGTGTTTACATGTAAGTATCGTTCTTTCTAACCAATTCCTTACTCGTTGCTTATTGTTTTAAAGAAATGCCTTCTCTTCTAACATTCTGTCTTTTGAAATGAAATGGTCTATGTCACAAGATTCTGAGAAGGCCATGACTTAGGCTGCAATGTTCAGAACCTCTCAGTAGAGATGACAAACTATCTTTGGTAAGAGAGCCCTCTGGTGAATTAGCTAAGAACCTGCAAGCAGTGTCTATATTTGTATTAATGACAGAATGAAAACTGACTCATGGATTGTTTTAGTGGGTAGGAAGAACTTTTAGATTTTCACCTAAAATGCCAGTTATCAGTTTCCTTCTTAAAAAAAAAAAAGTTACGGTTTTTAATTTAATCATGTTTGGGGGGATTTAATTTGACAAAAAAAAGAAAGAAAGTAAAATCATCATTAATACCATGACTTTTTTTTTTTTAAACCCTAGACGGAGTCTTGCTCTGTCTCCTAGGCTGGAGTGCAGTGGCATGATCTCGGTCTGCCTCCTGGGTTCAAGCGATTCTCCTGCCTCAGCCTCCTGAGTAGCTGGGATTACAGACACGTGCCACCATGCCTGGCTAATTCTATTAGTAGAGACGGGGTTTCACCATGTTGGCCAGGCAGGTCTCAAACTCTTGACCTTGTGATCCACCCGCCTTGGCCTCCAAAGTGCTGGGATTACAGGCGTGAGACACTGTGCCTGACCTGACTTATTTTTTGAGTTATATGATGTGGGAACTTTAATTTTCCTTTTCTGCCCCTTCAAATCACAGAAGTAACCACTAATAATTCGGTGCTTATCCTTCTTGACTTTTCTTAAGCTTATACAGATCTATTTACATACATATAACATTTTATTCATAAAAATACTGTGCTGTATACATACTGGTCTGCAACTTAATTTTTTCATTTTACAGTAGATCATGGACATCTTTCTAAATCTTTATCGCTATCTTTTTGTCATTTTTGTTATTATATAAGTAATAATATATACTTGTACATAGTATATATGTACTATGTACAAGTAAAATCCACCCCATCACCAAACCTATAGACACAGCTGTTAACAAATCTTTTCAGACATGATTTTAATTAATATACAAATATTTATAAAGACATGCTTTTTATATATGATATATTGTATCTTTGTATAGTATATAGATACACGTTAATATTTATATACATATATTTATTTACATATATGCTATTCTGCATTTTTTTCATTTATGGGTATCCATGTCAGTGCACATAGTTCCATCTTACTCAACTTTTTGAAACAACTGCATAATATTCCACTGATATAATTTAAATATCTTTTAAATTTTTAAATTATTTTAAATAATAAATAAATATCACATAATGTGATGTGAATCTTAAGAAATGAACTGTTATTTCTGTGATTTAAACTTTGTTGCTTGAAGGAGACTCTCCCAAGTGTCAAGGTCAAATGGATTCTTTTATTTGTTTCAAGTGTCTGTTGCTATATCTGGATCATACTTAGCTGCCACTGTTTCTGGTGTCGTGAAATTCTTTTTTCCCCTAAAATACTTCTATGAGTAATATTTTCAAATATATTGCATGGGGATCCTATTTGGTATTCTTTTGCCTGTCTAAAAATGTCTTTATATTGCTTCACACTTGATTGACTAAGTACAGATGGTAGGATCAGAATTTTTTCTTCTCAATTGAGAATACATTGTTTTATTGTCTTTTATTAGCCTTGCTGATGAGAGTGATTTCAGTTGTTTATCATTCATTTGTAGGTAACCTGTTTTTACTCTAGACCACTGCAATGCTCTAGTACTTTTTACAATGTGGAAATGTTCTGTATCTGCACTATCCAATACAGTAACCACTAACCAGATATGACTATTGAGCACTTGAAATGTGGCTAGTGCAACTGAGGGCCTGAATTTTTAATTTAATTTAATTTAATTAATTTAAATTTAGACAGCCACGTGTGATTAGTGGCTGCTGTATTCAGTTACCACAGGTCTAGTTGCTTTTAGGAAACTATCTTAGAGTTCTGATTATCAGACTCTATCTTGGTATATTGCTTTTCCATTCATTTTGTATATCACTTTTGTGGATGTTTCGAATTTGAAGATTTGTGTCTTTTTTCAGCTCCAGTAACTTTATTTTCATTTCTTGTTTTTCTTCCCCTTCATTGTCTTGCTTATTTCCATTTGGAAATCGTAGGAGATATATGGCCTCTTGGATTATTCCCCATGTTTCTTAACAGCTTGCTCTCACTTTTAATTTCATTTTTTAAAACCTTATGTTCTCAGATATGTCTTCAGTTTTTTTTTTTCTTTTTAAATTTCAGATCACTCTCTTGGTATTCAGCTGTATCCAGTTAATTTTTCATTTGGCAGTCATGAATTGGATTTTTTAAATCTTTCTTATTCTTGGCTCCATTTTCATAGCAACCTATTTTTGCATGTATTTTTCTTCCAAGCTTTTTTCTCAGAAAACTGACAAAATATTAACTCTAAAATATATAAAGAATGCTTACAAATCATTGAGAAAAGATCAGACAACTCAGTGGAAGAATAGCCAAAGCATGTGAACGTGCATTTCACAGAAGTGGAAATATAAATGCCTGCTAAACATGTGAAAAGATTTTCAACTTTCTTAGTAATGAGAGAAAGGCAAAACTTTACAGAAAAATAGTTTTTGCTAATTAGACTAGCAAATATTAAAGAAATTGATGGCCGGGCGCGGTAATTTTCATTTTATGTTGGTAGGAATAAAATCAGTACAGCCTACTTGGAGGGCAATTTAGCACTGTGAAAGTTAGAAATGTGTACATTCCTGTGACTGAGCTATGTCACTCTCAGATTCTACCTGAGAGAAGCATTTGCACATATGAACAAAGGAACATGTATAAGAATGTTCAGTGTAACATTGTTTGTTTATTTGTAACAGGAAAGGATTCACAAACAAGTTTAAATATTTATAAATAGAAATTGAGGGACATTGATACTATGAAGCAATTTAAAAGCATGAAGTAGACCCATAAATATATGTTAGCTATTATCATCTTTATCATGGACATATCTCCAGGAAAAATCATCAGGAAAAATATGTGCAGAATAATTCAGACAGTATGATGAGGTGTGTGTGTGTGTGTGTTTGTATGTATGTGTATGTGTGTGTGTGTGTGTTTTTGAGACAGGGTCTCTGTTACCCAGGCTGGAGTGCAGTGGCATGATCATGGCGCACCGTAACCTCAACCTCCTGAGTTTAGATGATCCCCTTGCCTCAGCCTGCCAGTAGCTGGACTACAAGTGCATGCTACTATGCTTGGCTCATTTTTAAACTTTTTGTAGAGACGTGGGCTTGCAATGTTGCCAGGCTGGTTTTGAACTCCTGGCCTCAAGCGATGCTCCTGCCTTGGTCTCCCAAAGCAGTGGGATTACAGGTATGAGCCACCACACCTGGCCTGTATTTTTAAAAAGGAACATACACACACACACACACACACACACACACACATATATGTACATAAATTTACAAAAAAGTTCTGAAAAGATAAATTGATATTAGTGGATGTCTTCCAGGTGGGACTGGGAAGGAGGGTTGTTACAGAGATTTTTGTTTTATCTAATAGCTTAGATCTTTTACAGAAAACAGTCATTCATGTTATAAACCAAAAAGTATCTAAGGCAGATCTCAGTCAATTTAGAATTTTATTTTGCCAAGGTTAGGGACATGTCTAGAAGAGAGGAAACATGGAATCACAGATACAGTCTGTGGTCTGTGCCTTTCTCCAAAGATGATTTTGAGGGCTTCAATATTTAAAGGAGAAAAGCAAGCTGGAGGGGAAAGAGGGAGGTTATGGTAATCCACATGTTGCAAGAGAAAAGGAGCAGGTAGGAGAATAATCAATTATGTATTCATCTCACAATTTTGCTCAGTAAATCAGCACTTTACATAAGATAAGGTGAACATAGGGTAGCTACCTCTGGAGATATTTAACCTTTTATTTGTAGCTGTTTGCTTAGGAACAAAATGAAATGCAGTTTCTTGCATGACTCAGCTTTCAGCTTAACTTTTTTCTTTTTGGCATAGTGAATTAGGGTCCTGAGTTTTTGTTTTCCTTTCACAATGTATTACTTGTGATTTTTTTTTAAATGAAAACATTCTTATTGAAACACAGCGTTAGAAAGAAAACAGCTTTTGAACCCCACAAACCAGTTTCAAAATCTTGCTTTGCCATTTACTATGTAATACTAGGCAAATTATCTACACCCTTTACCCAGCCTTAATTTCCTCATCTGTAAAATCAAGATAATAGTACCTACTTAAAGAGCTACTGGATGCCTTTGGTATATTCTCCTTATTGTTTATTCATCTTATTTCATATTCTTTGTGCTCTATAAATATGGAAACTTGTCTTGTGATTTCTTAGAATTTTAACTATTTTACAGTGTTTGATCCAGTGACATTAAATATATTAACAAGGTTGTGTATCTATCACCATTATCTAGTTCCAGAACTTTTTCATCACCCCAACAAAAGAAACTTCATACTCATTAAGCAGTCATTTTTCATTCTCCCTTCCCCCTTGCCCCTTGCAACCACAAATCTACTTTCTGTCAGTATAGATTTGCTTATGCTAGATATTTCATATAAATGGAACCATACAGTATATGGCCATTGTGTCTGGTTTCTTTCACTTAGCATAATGTTTCAAGGTTCATATTCCATTTTATGGCTATACTGCATTTTGTTTATCCATTCATTGGTTGATGGACATTAGGTTGTTTCTACCTTTTGGCTGTTGTGAATAGTGCTGCTACGAACATTCATATAAAGTATTCATATGAGTTCCTGTTTTCAGTTCTCTGGGGCATATGGTAATTCTACGTTTAACTTTTTGAAGAACCACCAAACTCTTTTCTAAAGCAGCCACACCATTTTACATTCCCACCAGCAGAATGTGAGGGTTCCAATTTGTCTACATGCTTACCAACACTTGTTTTCCAATTTTTTGATCATAGCCATCCTGGTGAGTATAAAGTGGTATTCTTATTGTGGTCTTGATTTGCATTTGCTTAATGGCTAGTGGTGTTGAGAATCTTTTGTGTGCTTGTTGGCCATCTGTATATCTTCTTAGGAGAAATGTCTATTCGAGTCCTTTGCCTATTTTTTAATTGGGTTGTTGTTTGTGTTTTTGAGTTGTAAGGATTCTTTATATGTGGGCTGGGTGTGGTGGCTCAAGCCTGTAATCCCAAACAGGGAAACCAAGGCAGTAAGATCACTTGAGGCCAGGAGCTGAAGACCAGCCTGGTCAACATAGTGAGATCCCAATCTCTATAAAATAAAATTTAAAAAATCTTTATATATTCTGGATGCTATGTCTTTATTAAATATTTTATTTGTGAATATTTTCTCCCATTCTGTAGGGTTGTCTTTTCACTCTCTTGATGGTATCCTTTAATGCACAAAAGTTTTTTATTTTGTTGAAATCTGATTATCTACTTTTTCTTGTATTGCTTTGTTAGCTCTTATAATTAGGTATTTGATATATGTTGAGTTAATTTTTGTATACGTACAAGACAAGGGTCCAGCTTCATTCTTTTGCATTTGGATATCCAGTTGTTCAGCACCATTTGGTGAAGAAACTATTCTTTCCCCCATTGAATGGTCTTGGCAGTCTTGTTAGTATCAATTGACTATAGATGTATGGATTAATTTCTGGACTCTTAATTCTATTTGTCAATCCCAATATCTATCCTATGCCAGTAGCAAAAGGACAGTGTTTTGATTACTGTAGTTTTATAGTATATTTGGAAATCAGGAAATGTGAGTCCTCCAATTTTGTTCTTTTTAAATATTTTTTAGCTATTCAGGGTCCCCTGTAATTCCATAGAAATTTTAGTATAAGCTTTTCTATTCCTGTGAAAAAGGCCATTGGGTTTTGATAGGGATTGCATTGAATCTGTAGGTCACTTTGTGGACTGTTGACAGATTAAGTCTTCCTGTTCATGACCTTTCTATTTATTTCAGTATTCTTGAATTTCTTTCATTAATGTTTTGTTGTTTTCAGTGTATAAGACTGTCACTCCTTGGTTAAATATATTCCTAAGTATTTTCTTATTGTTATTAGAAATGGAATTGTTTTCTTAATTTCTGTTTTGGATTCTTCATTGCTAGTATATAAAAATACAACTGATTTTTATGTGTTGATGTATCCTTCAACTTTACTGAGTTTGTTTATTAGCTCCAATAACTTTTGGTGGATTATTTTGGATTTTCTATATATAAGATCACGTCAACTGTGAATAGAGATAGTTTTGTTTCTTCATTTCCTATTTTTCTTATATACAAACTTTTTTTTTCTTTTTTGAGACAGAGTCTTACTGTGTCACCCAGGTTGGAGTGCAATGAGATGATTTCAGCTCACTGCAACTTCCACTTCCACTTCCCAGTTTCAAGCAATTCTCCTGCCTCAGCCTCCCAGGTAGCTGGGATTATAGGCGCTCACCACCACGCCCAGCTAATTTTCATATTTTTAGTAGAGATGAGGTTTCACCATGTTGGCCAGGCTGGTCTGGAACTCCTGACCTCAGATGATCCACCCGCCTCAGCCTGCAAAGGGCTGGGATTATAGCATAAGCCACCATGCCCAGCTCTTATCTATAAACTTCCCAGCACTTTGGGAGGCCGAGACGGGCGGATCACGAGGTCAGGAGATCGAGACCATCCTGGCTAACACGGTGAAACCCCATCTCTACTAAAAATACAAAAACTGGCCGGGCGAGGTGGCGGGCGCCTGTAGTCCCAGCTACTCCGAGGCTGAGGCAGGAGAATGGCGTAAACCCGGGAGGCGGAGCTTGCAGTGAGCTGAGATCCGGCCACTGCACTCCAGCCTGGGCGACAGAGCCAGACTCCGTCTCAAAAAAAAAAAAAACAAAACAAAACAAAAAAAACTTCTCATGCTTTCCATTTGTCCTTTTGCTTTTTGTACTGGCATAATTTCTCAATTTTTAAGCTGTTGCATCTCCTATTCAGCTATTTTTTGTGTCAAGTATTATATTGTTTTAATTTCTAGTAACTGTAGTTCATTCCTTTCTTTATAGATGTAGTATATTCACACATCTCTCTGAATATATTAGTCTTATTCTATGTTATTAATGCTATTTCCTTGGCTATCCTGTTTGCCAAGTTTAGTATTTTCTTATAATGTTAGTTTCCCTTGGTGTTTAGTGATTCTTAGTTGTGTTCTCTTCTTTTTCACTCATGAGATTCCTTGTTCATCTGTCTGTGTTTTATATAATTACTGTAACCTTCCTTCAGTAATTGTGGGAAAGGTATGGGACATGCTCCCTGGCACTGTATTTTGTAACATCTCTAATGCTGCCTGGAGGGTGGCCCAGTAGCTAGTCTCCAAAGGTAGGAGGGCTTACCTTTCTTCCTGGATGTTGTCTCCTCCCTACGTTGTTCACCTCTCTCTTGGCCATAAACCTTTTCCTCTTACTACTCTTATTTGGGGGCACATGCCTCTGCTGCCCTTTGCTTGGTGTGGAGGTGGGGACAGAAGTGCCTGCCTGTTCCTTCTTTGTTATTCCCAATCAGTTCATTCTTCCATTCAGTGAATATCTCTTTAGCGGTGAATAAGTCAAAACCTCTGTTTTTGTGGAGCTCACATCTAGTAGAAGAAAATGGATACTAAAACTATATATGGTAGTCAGGGAAGGACTTGCATGTGGTGGTGATAGTCATAGGTAGAGATCTGTTCAGGGAACCAAAAGAAGGCCAGCAAACAGGAGAGCATTAAGAGAGAACGTTGAAAGAGACAGAAGGTAGATCTGATAGAGTTTTGTAAGCATTCTAGCCTACCACTCATCTTTTTAGTTGGCCAGGGTTCTCTCCTGCTGCCCGTATCAGCCACCCAAGTTTGCAGCATTTTGAAACAATGCCTACATATGTCATGGTCTGCTTTTTCCTCTGTCAGTCATATATGCATGTGTCTATGTCTGTTTTCCTGTTGTGTCTGTAAATTTGGATTGATAAGGAAGGCTAGAACAAATATTTAATTTGCCATCTTGATCCGGTTACTACATATTAAAATTCTTTTCTGTAATTTCAGTGGAACCAATGTAACATTTTCTAAATTGTAATACTAATTTTTTTCTCCTCATGAAACTTATTATTACTAGCTTAAAATGAGACTGCAGAAAATAAAAACTGATTGCTTACAATTTATGTCCTCACCTGCCGTAAGTTTTTTTTTGTTGTTTTTTTGGTTTGTTTGTTTTTTTTTGAGACAAGAGGTTCGTTCTTGTTGCCCAGGCTGGAGTGCAATGGTGCGATCTCGGCTCATTGCAACCTCTGCCTCTGGGTTCTAACGATTCTCCTGCCTCAGCCTCCCAAGTAGCTGGGATTACAGGCATGCACCACCACGACAGGCTAATTTTGTATATTTAGTAGATACGGGGTTTCACCATATTGGCCAGGCTGGTCTCGAACTCCTGACCTCAGGTTATCTGCCCGCCTCAGCCTCCCAAAATGCTGGCATTACAGGCATGAGCCACTGCACCCGGCCCTGCCCTAAGTATTAATAATGCTTACCCAAGACATCATACTTCCTGCCAGTAGACTATCTTCCTTCAGGCAAATGCTAAATCTCATTCTTTGTGCTTTTATATATTTTTTTAATATTCTAGATTAGTAGTGACCCTTCTCATGTTTCCCAAAGTATTTGTGGTTGTCTGTGCTAACTTTTCATATTAGTTATTATAGAGGATTTATCTTTAAAGCACTCATTTAGATACAACAGTTATATCTGGGGCCGTTTTGGGGGAGTAGGAGGATAAGAAGAGCCAGCATAGCCTGATGTTAACAAGAATTTTTAGAGCATGATTTTGAAGTCATTTTGATGTCCTTTATAAATTTCTGTATGCTTTCATAAAGTAATAAACTTGATTTCCTGATACTTCTCTGTAAATCTAAGTGCCTCAATATCTTGTTTTTCTCTGTTTTTGTGTTTCAAGCATCTTTAACTGAGTCTCTTAAATAATATAGGCATAAATGAAAATTTTCATGATAATAGCTTGGAGTTTTAGTAACCTTTTTAGTAAACTGGCACATATGAAGGAAATTTTAATTTGATTTTCAGTTTTCAAAGTTTGTATAATGATGAAAAATATTCTGGGGTGGAAGATTAATAATCTCTTTTATTTACTAAAGTCTAAATAATATTTTTAAAGGAACAAGAAAGCTTAATTTTTATAAATGGAGTACCCTTGGGTTCAGTCTAATATGTTACTATTAATGCAACTAATACATAATACCCTATTTTGGGTTAAAGATTAGTCTATACAAGAAATTCTGGTGTTTTTTTTTTTAAAAAAAGCTTCACCTTACCTAAATTATTACCACTTTGGTTTTTCTTGGTTGTTTTGTTTTGTTTTGTTTTGTTTTGTTTTGTCTTGTCTCCATTAGGAGATGTCCTCAGATGCTTCACTTCCAGGGGATCCAGAAGCCTATCCTGCTGCTGTGTCAAGCGGTGGAGCCATTCATCTGCAGACAGGAGGTGGATATTTTGGCCTAAGCTTTACTTGTCCTAGTCTCAAAAATCCTATTAGCAAGAAATCCTGGACTCGCAAATTAAAAAGCTGGGCATACAGGCTACGGCAGTCAACCAGCTTTTTCAAGAGATCAAAAGTCCGTCAAGGTAGTGTGCTTACAGTCAGGGACATAGACTAGGTAACATCACTTTTCATTTACTTATTTTTTTGTTGTTCATATACAAATCTTGCCACTTTTTCCACGTAGCCCATGTATGTGACATGTCCCATTAATATCATTGCCATTTTATTTTTTCCTTTTGTAACTAATTTGGTTTTCCAGTTATTCATTTCATATAGATACTAAGTCTTGGGATAAATCTTGCAATGTCTGATTTAGACTTAGGGACTTATACGATATTGCTTATTACATTAACACCTTTTAATTGTCTAGCAGGAGTTAAGCTTTTTCTACTTTTCTTCATTTTTGGTAATGTAAACAAATTTAGTCTTAACAAACAATTTTCTCTTTTCTACTTACAATTTGGCAAAACTTGCAGTGGAAACAGAAGAGATGAGATCAGCAATTGCTCCTGATCCCATTCCTCTGACACGGGAGTCTACAGCTGATACTAGGGCTTTGAATAGATGTAAAGCAATGAGTGGATCATTTCAGCGGGGTCGGTTCCAGGTTTGTGTCTTTGATTGAATCCTTATCTACAAGGGCATTATAAAATATAACAGCCACTGGAGATCTTGGTCTGTAGATGATACTTCCATTTTTGTTTTTTGTTTTTTTGTTTACTGAGATGGAGTTTCACTTTTGTTGCCCAAGTTGGAGTACAATGGCATGATCTTAGCTCACTGCAACCTCCGTCTCCTTGGTTCAAGTGATTCTACTGCCTCAGCCTCCTGAGTAGCTGGGATTACAAGTGCATGCCACCACGCCTGGCTAATTTTTTGTATTTTTATTAGAAACGGGGTTTCACCTTGTTAGCCAGGCTGGTCTTGAACTCCCGACCTCAGGTGATCTGCCCGCCTCAGCCTCCCAAAGTACTGGGATTATAGGTGTGAGCCACCATGCCCAGCTGATGATACTTACTTTAAATGTAGATCATTGTCATATTTATTTGTTCACCTTCTATGCATCCCCTCACCTTTTGAAGCCATCAGTAAAGATGAGTCTAAAGAAATGGAGATTTTAGTAGCTGGTAGAGAGCACAGAAATAGGTTTTTTTTTTTTTTTTTTTTTTGGCGGGTGGGTGGGTCCTCTTTTATAAATGTAATTTCACGTCTTTTAGAATCTCAGCAACTCTAATTGTGGAATTTTATTTGAGCAATATGATGCCCACTTTCTTTACCCAAGGGGCCTGATTGAAAGAGTGAATTTGGGGGTATAGATTAAATTTTTAAGTTTTGCTAGTATCAATACATATACATCACAGCAGACCATCTACTTGTCTGTGCTATGCTAACCACTTTTACATTTTTATATCTCAGGTGATTACAATTCCTCAGCAGTCAGCAAAAGTGACATCTTTTGGAATAGAACACATATCAGTGTTCAGTGAGACAAACCATTCTAGTGAAGAAGCCTTTATTGAAACAGCAAAATCTCAGTTGGTAGAAATAGAACCTGCCACACAAAATCCCAAAACTTCGTTTTCTTCTGAGAAGTTACAAGCTCTTCAGGAAACCTGTAAAGAAAATAAAGGAGTTCCCAAACAAGGTGACAACTTCTTATCTTTCAGCGCAGCTTGTGAGACTGATGTATCTTCAGTGACCCCAGAAAAGGAATTGGAAGAAACTTCAGCCACAGGAAGTAGCATGCAGTCTGGATCTGAACTGTTGCTTAAAGAGAGAGAGATATTGACTGCTGGGAAACAGCCTAGCTCTGATAGTGAATTTTCAGCCAGTCTTGCTGGCAGTGGAAAGTCAGTGGCAAAGACTGGTCCAGAGAGTGATCAGTGCTTACCACACCATGAAGAACAAGCTTATGCTCAAACACAGAGTTCACTCTTCTATTCGCCATCTTCCCCAATGAGCAGTGATGATGAATCAGAAATAGAGGATGAGGACTTGAAGGTGGAGCTTCAAAGATTACGAGAAAAGTAAGGACTGTTTCTCTTTTGTCACAAATCTGGTTGCCCTGGGTTTTATAGAACTTAGTATTTGATTGGTGACTAATTTAGGATTGTTGACATTTTAATGATTGAAAACTACAAAGAATGCTAATGCTAAACATTTATGAATGAGAAAAAGTTCTTATATATAAAATGTTTTCATAGTCTCAAGACTATTACAGTTGCTTATTTACCAATATGATTTAATTACTCTTTTTGTTAAACTTTACAGTCCTTATTCTTCAGGACTTTTGGTTTTAGATTTTACAACTATTCTTATATAATTTCACATTTGATAAGTAAACAGCTGATTTATTATAATCAGAGATAGTGGTTCATCTTCTTTAGGAAAAGGTAAGATACTTTCAAGATCAAGCTTATTATTTGGTGACTGAGGTAATCAACCTTCACTAGTGAGATTATGATAATATATTTTGTCAATAGAATGCTGTTTTGTATTTAGTTTTATAAAATAGGTCATTTTAAAAAAAGAAATTCAAGCCAGCTGGGCATGGTGGCTCATGCCTGTAATCTCAGCACTTTGGGAGGCAGAGGCAGGTGGATCTCCTGAGGTCAGGAGTTCGAGACTGGCCTGGCCAACATTTTGAAACCTTGTCTCTACTTAGAAAAAAACCAACATACAAAAATTAGCCAGGCATGGTAGCAGATGCCTGTACTCCCAGCTACTTGGGAGGCTGAGGCAGGAGAATCGCTTGAGCCTGGGAGGTGGAGGTTGCAGTGAGCCCAGATTGTGCGCCACTGCACTCCAGCCTGGGTAACAGAGCAAGACTCTGTCTAAAAAAAAAGAAGAAAAGAAAAAAAAAGAAATTCCTATTAAGTTGCTGAATTCTAATTCTATCCACATGGTTCAAAATTCAAAAGGGTAACCAGTAGTCTCCCTCCTAGCACTGCAGCTGAACTACCCAGATTCTCTCCTTACACACAATAAATATTACCTGTTTCTTGTATATCCAGTTAGTCTATAACTGTACAAACAAATATGCATATTTCATTCTTTGTTCCCCCAAATAGTAACTTACACTGCAAGACTGTTCTTATATCTTGGTTTTCTTTACCATTTCATGGTATCTTGGATATATACCTGTATCATTATATTTTTGACTGTTTCAAAGTATTCCAATATATGTATATACTCATAAGTTAATTACTAGCCTCCTATTGATGACCCCATGCCATTACTTTGAAAAGTTGAAACCAACTCTAACAATTTTTTAATGTATCTTATGCTTTAGAGAATTTCTGCACTGTTCTGGAACTTAATTTGTAAAGCAGGGAGAACCAGGGAGGACTAAAAATATAGGCATGTAAAAAGCTGGATTTGGCTGGGCGCAGTGGCGCATGCCTGTAATCCCAGCACTTTAGGAGGCCGACGTGGGTGGATCACCTGAGGTCAGGAGTTTGAGACCAGCCTGGCCAACATGGCAAAACCCCGTCTCTACTAAAAATACAAAAATTAGCCGGACGTGGTGGCGCCTGTAATCCCAGCTACTCAGGAGGCTGAGGCAGGGAGAATTACTTGAATCTTGGAGGCGGAGGTTGCAGTGAGCTGAGATCACACCACTGCACTCCAGCCTGGGTGACAGAGTGAGACTCCATCTCAAAAAATAAAATAAAAAGCTGGATTTTAGTCAAGTTCTTACAAGCTTGAATAATGCTCCATTTGGATGCTATGTTTGAGTGCTTCAAGAATTAAAGCAGGTTAAAATCCTTGGAAATTTCTTAGTTTCTAAGGCCTTGCCTAGAGAAGGAAAAAAACCCAAAACTGTCATTCCAGTGATAGATAATTATAATATTTTCTCTCTAACTTGTTTCAGTGTTTTTGACTTGAGCTTGCAAGAAAATTGTGAATATATACTTTAAATATTCATCACCAGAAGGCTGATATTCCACTTTAAAATATATATACAAGCTTGACATTACATTATGTATATGTCAACTTATATATTAAGTACTATACAGTATATGTACACTGATACTTTTTATAATAAAAGTTATTAAAGCAGTTTCATATTTGTGATGTAAGTATTCTATTGCTGGGTTTTGTTTGTTTGTTTGTTTTTCTGTTTGTTTTTTGTTTTTTGTTTTTTTGAGACGGAGTTTCGCTCTGTCGCCCTGGCTGGAGTGCAGTGGCATGATCTCAGCTCACCGCAAGCTCTGCCTCCTGGGTTCATGCCATTCTCCTGCCTCAGCCTCCCGAGTAGCTGGGACTACAGGCGCCCGCCACCACGCCCAGCTAATTTTTTGTATTTTTAGTAGAGACGGAGTTTCTTTTTTTTTTTTTTTTTGAGACGGAGTCTGGCTCTGTTGCCCAGGCTGGAGTGCAGTGGCCGGATCTCAGCTCACTGCAAGCTCCGCCTCCCGGGTTTATGCCGTTCTCCTGCCTCAGCCTCCGGAGTAGCTGGGACTACAGGCGCCCGCCACCTCGCCCGGCTAGATTTTTGTATTTTTTTGGTAGAAACGGGGTTTCACCGTGTTAGCCAGGATGGTCTCGATCTCCTGACCTCGTGATCCGCCCGTCTCGGCCTCCCAAAGTGCTGGGATTACAGGCTTGAGCCACCGCGCCCGGCCTGAGACGGAGTTTCACCATGTTAGCCAGGATGGTCTTAATCTCCTGGTCTCGTGACCAGCCCGCCTCAGCCTCCCAAAGTGCTGGGATTACAGGCATGAGCCATTGTGCCTGGCCTTGTATTGCTGTTTTTAATGGTTCTTTTAAACCATTGTCAAATGACTGGTAGCTTTTGTAACTGGCTAGTTTTTTGTAACTGGCTGGTTGTGAATATGTACTTAATTTTGAATGTGAGACATGGATTCTCATAACCTCATATAACCCAAGACCTGGAAAGGATCTTTTATTTTGAGACAGAGTCTTACTATGTTGCCCAGGCTGGAGTGCAATGGTGCAGTCGCAGATCATTGCAGGCTCTACCTCCTGGGCTCAAACCATCCTCCCACCTCAGCCTCCCAAGTGTCTGGGCCTACAGACATGTAACACATCCAGCTAATATTTAAATTTTTTTGTAGAGATGAAGTCTCCCTGTGTTGCCCAGGCTGGTGCCAGACTTCTAACCTCAGGCCATCCTCCTGTCTCAGCCTCCCAGAGTGCTGGGATTACAGGCATGAGACACCACGCCTGGCCTAGAAGGGATCTTAAAAAATAATTTATTCTGCCTTCAGTGTTCTTTTAGCATTATGGTTTCTTCACCAATTTTTCTTTATTCTTTCTTTTATTACTATTACAATTATTATTATTAAGATGAGGTCTTGCTCTGTCACCCAGGCTGGAGTGCAGTGGTGCTGTCATGGCTCACTGAAGCCTCTACCTCTGGCTCAAGAGATCTACCTGCCTCAGCATCCCGAGATGCTTGTACTACAGGCACATGCCACCATACCTGGCTGATTTTTTTTTTTTTTTCCAGAGAGATAGGGTCTCACTATGTTGTTTAGGCTGATACCGAACTCCTGGGCTCAAGCGATCCTCCTGCCTTAGCCTCCCACAGGCGTGAGCCACTGCGTCTGGCAAAAAATGTTAATATTATTAATACTATTTGACTTTACATTTTGTTTTACTGACTTTCACTGTATTTCAGTTTTAGAAATTTGTTCGTCTTTTTCTTCATAAGTGATTATTATAGTTTAATGTTATGCTTAGGAAGGCATTTCCCGCTTCCCCTCTGGAAATTGTGAAAATACTGTTTTTCCCCCATTCTTCCCTCCCTCCCTCCTTCCTTCCTCTTTGACAGGGTCTCTCTCTGTCACCCGGTCTGGAGTGCAGTGGTGTGATCTTGGCTCACTGCAGCCTTGAATTCCTGGCTCAAGTGATCCTCCCACCTCAGCCTTTTGAGTAACTGGGACTACAGGCATGCACCACCATGCCCAGCTAATTTTTTTTTTTTTTTTAAAGAGAGATAGGGTCTCCCTACGTTACCCAGGCTTGTCTCGAATTTCTAGCCTCAAACAATACTCCTGCCTTGGCTCCCCAAAGTGCTGGGATTATGGACGTAAGCCATTGTGCCCAGTCTCTATTTCCCCATTCTTGATCTAAATTCCTTGTTAAACTTTACTTATACTGGTGTAGAGTTTCTTGGCTCATCTTTATGGAGCCAGTGCCATTAAAATGCTTTTTGCATGATTTTCATTCAGACACATTCAGGAGGTGGTAAATCTTCAAACCCAGCAGAATAAGGAGCTGCAGGAGCTCTATGAACGCCTTCGGTCAATTAAAGATAGCAAAACCCAATCTACTGAGATTCCTTTGCCACCTGCATCACCACGTCGACCAAGATCTTTCAAAAGCAAACTTCGAAGCCGCCCCCAGTCCTTGACATATGTGGACAATGGCATAGTTGCTACAGGTAAATCGATCATAAAAGTAATTTCTTAAAAATCTAGTCCAAGATTAGCAAAATTAGAAAAATGATTATAATACAATTTATTTTTAATTAGGCTAAAATAATTTAAAGAAGTACACATTATTCTGAGATTATTTTCTGTTTTTGGTGTTAAATGTCCTTTTATGTAATAATGATTAGGATAATTGATAGATTGTAGAGAGAAGCTGAGTGTGCTTCATGCTTTTATTTGGAAAACCAGCAGCTGGAAGCCCAATGCCAATCCCCATAGTAATTTTTGAAATGTTATCAGTCAGTGGGAACTTCTGGTCTAGCATTTAGAGTTTGTTGGAGAGTTTGTTGGTAACAAGATAATCTTAAAAATACACTCGGCCGGGCACAATGGCGCACGCCTGTAATCCCAACACTTTGGGAGGCTGAGGCGGGCCTATCGCCTGAGGTCAGGAGTTCAAGACCAGCCTAGCTAACATGGCGAAACCCCATCTCTCCTAAAAATACAAAAATTAGCTGGGTGTGGTGGCAGGCGCCTGTAATCCCAACTACTCAGGAGGCTGAAGCGGGAGAATTGCTTGAACCCAGGAAGCAGAGGTTGCAGTGAGCCGAGATTGCGCCATTGCACTCCAGCCTGGGTGACAAGTGCAAAACCCCATCTAAAATACATATATATATATATATATATTCTCTGGCCAGGCGTGGTGGCTCACACCTGTAATCCCAGCACTTTGGGACTGTAATCCCAGCACTTTGGGAGGCTCAGGCAAGTGGATCACCTGAGGTCAGGAGTTCGAGACCAGCCTGACCAACATGGTGAAACCCCGTCTCTACTAAAAATACAAAATTAGCTGGGCGTGGTGGCTCATTCCTATAATCCCAGCTACTTGGGAGGCTGAGACAGGAGAATCGCTTGAACCTGGGAGGTAGAGGTTGCAGTGAGCCGAGATCATGCCATTGCACTCTAGCCTGCGCAACAAGAATGAAACTCCGTGTCAGAAAAAGAAATGTATACATGTATCTACACTTATGCTCTTATCTGAAGAGCTCTTCATTTATTAGTTATAAGAATATTAGTAAAATATACTTCTTTGACTTTGAAAAATAAGAGCATCAGTCTCTACCTAACTAATAAGTTGTTAATCAGGTCAGGCCTCTTTGGTTATATGTGCATAGTCAAGGTGGGGGTTAAGGATGTATTGTGAGGACATATGTGAAATCCCAGCAGAACTTGTCATAGGCAAAATAATTCCCCCACAAAACGTCCATGTGCAAATCCCTGAAACTTGTGACCATGCTAGGATATATGGCAAAGTCTCGAGAATTAAGCTTGCAGGTGGGATTAAAGTTGCTAATCTGCTGACTCTAAAATAGGGAGATTATCCTGGATTATCCGGGTAGGTCCAGTGTAATCACTAGGATCTTTAAAAGTAGAAGAGTCAGAGAAAAGGGAAACAGTGTCAGAAAGGTGCAACATTGCTAGCTTTGAAGATGGAGGAAGAGTGCCACAGACCAAGAAATAGAGGCAACTTCTGGAAGCTGGAAAGGCCAGGGAACAGACCTCTCCTATAGCCTTCAGGAGGAACACAGCCCTGGCAACACCTTGATTTTAGGCCAGTAAGGCCCATGTGAGGCTTGTAACCTAGAGAACTATAAGATCAATCAATTTGTGTTGTTTGAAGCCACTAAGTTTTTGGCAATTAGTTACAACAACAATAGACAGCTAATACAGAACCCAAGAACAGGAACTGTACTTGGATGATCTTGTAAAGACAGAATTAAAGGGTAGACTTAGATTGAAGGCAGCTCTGGGGATTTAATAGCAGAAGTACATGAACCTTCAGTCTGATATAGTATCACTAATAGCTATACTTTATTTTATTCTGTTGCATTCCCAAATGGCTTCATTTTATGCATAGTTTCTGTTTTCCCAAAACTGGTTGTTAGATAACATTGGTTACTCGTGATCCCAAAGCATTCTTTCACTTTCAGGTCCTTATTTAACTGACCTTTGTTAGATTCCAGGGACAGAAAATTTGACTGTCCCTGCTCATCTTTTTCATGCCAAGAAATGGGTCAGAGCCATTGCCTGGCCTATAGTTGGGCTGTTCTACAGTCAGGTGTCCACCTGTTTCTAAGTAAGCATGGCCAGAGAAGTACGATCTCATGGTAAAAACATGTCTCTGGAGACTGTCTTTGGGATTCCTCAACTTATTTTGTGTTATAATGGATGTACCACAGTTTGTTTATCCATTCACCAGTTGGAGGACATTTGCGTTGTTTGTAGTTTGGGGTTTTACAAATAAAGCTCCCTTAAATAGTCACATACAGCTTTTTGGTGAACATAAGTTTTCAGATCACTTGGATGAAATACCCAGAAATGAGATTGCTGCATCATATGGTATGCATATTTTACATTTTTTAAAAACTAACAAACCATTTTCCCAAGCAGCTGTATCATTTTACATTTTGTCAGCAATGTGCAAGACTTCCAGTTTTTCTGATGTTCTTCGGCACTTGGTATTACTAGTATTCTTTTTTTTAGCCAATCTAATAGGTATTTGATGATATAAAGTGGTTATTTTATTATAATTTTCATTCCCCTAATGGTTAGTGATGTTGAGCATTTTTTTCTTGCACTTATTTGTGTTCCGTGTATCCTCTGTGGTAAATTGTTTGTTCAAGTCTTTTGCTATTTTTTTGTGTCCTGTTTTATTTTTAATTGAAATTTTCATTGAGATAATTGTCGATTTACATGTAGTTAAATAATACAGAGGAATCCTATGTACCTGTGTACCCTTTACTCAGTTTATCCCAAAGGCAACAATTTTTGTCATTTTAGAAAATTAGGTTGTTGGTTTTCATATGGTTGATTTTTGAGTTTTTTCTATATTTTTGATAAAAATCCTTTGTAGGACATATGATTTACAAATATATTATTCGAGTGTGTAGCTTGTCTTTTCATTCTTTTTTTTTTTGGAGACAAAGTCTTTCTCTGTTGCCCAGGCTGGAGTGCAGTGGTGCAATCTCGGCTCACTGTAAGCTCCGCCTCCCAGGTTCACGCCATTCTCCTGCCTCAGCCTCCCAAGTAGCTGGGACTACAGGCACCCGCCACTATGTCCGGCTAATTTTTTGTATTTTTAGTAGAGATGGGGTTTCACTGCTTTAGCCAGGATGGTCTTGATCTCCTGACCTCGTAATCCACCCACCTCAGCCTCCCAAAGTGCTGGGATTACAGGCGTGAGCCACCGCGCCCGGCCTCTTTTCATTCTCTTAACAGTGTCATTGGCAGAGCAAAAGTTTATGATTTTAATAAAGTATACTTTATCAAATTTTTTAAAACTTGTGATTTTGGTGTAATATTTAAGAACTCTGGCTAAACACAGGTCACAAAGATTTTCCTCTGTGTTTTCTCCTAAAAGTTTAATATTTTATGTTTACATTTAGATTTATGACACATTTGGAATTACTTTTTGTATAAGGTGTGAGGTTTTGGGTGAGGTTCTTTTTTGCATACTGATACTCAATTATTACATTACCGTGGAAGAGACTGTCCTTTCTCCATTGAATAGCTTTTGTACCTTTTTGAAAAATCATTAGCCATATATGTGTCAATCTTTTTCTGCACTCTTTATTCTGTTCCAGTTAATCTATATGTCTGGCCTTTCACCAATACCACACTATTTTGATTATTGCAGTTTTATAGCAACTTTTAAAATTATTATTGTCAAAATTAGGTATTATGTTTCCTGAAACTTTGTTTTTTTCAAAACTGTTTTAGCTACTCTACTTCCTCTTCCTTTTCATATAAATTTTAGAATCAACTTGACTAAATCTAAACAAATCCTGTTGTGATTTTGATTGGAATTATGTTAAATCTATATATCAATTTGGGGAGAATTGACAGTTTTACTGTGCTGAGTCTTCCAATCAATAAATGTAGGATATCTCTCCTTTTTTTGTCTTTTTTTAACTCTTATTTTAGGCTGAGGGGTACATATGCAAGTTTGTTATATAGGCACATTGCATGTCATGGGGATTTGCTGTACAGTTTATTTCTCCGGGTCTTCTTAGATATGTTTTATCTGCTTTTTATAGTTTTCAGCTTACAGATCCTATATGTGTTTTGTTTTATTTATACCTAAGGATTTTTTTTATTTCTACAGGGTTTCCAATCATATATTGGTAGAGAAATATGATTAATTTTTGTATATCAACCTTACATCTGAAGATTTTGCTAAACATATTTGTTCTAGAAGTGTTCTTATAGATTATTTGGGATTTTATGAGTGAGCAATTATGTCCTCTGCGAATACACACTTTTTTGTTTCTCCCTTTTCAATCTTTATGCCTTTTATTTCTTCTTATTATTGTACTAGCTAAAACTTTATATTGGACATCTTTGCCTTGTTCTTCCAAGGAGAAAGCCATCTGTCTTTTGCCATAAATTACAATGTTAACTGTAAGTTTTTGTAGATGCCCTTTATTAATTTAAGTTCAATAAGTATATTGGTTTACAATTTTCATCTTTTTTTATAGTTTGAAAATTTTGATATTATCTTTTTCTGGTTTGATATCAGGGAAAACCTGCCTTATAAATGAGTTGGAAAGTAAGTATTTCTTTTGCTTCTTTACTTTTAATTTTTTTAAAAAATTACAGTTTTATTGAGATATTTCACATATCATAATGTTCACTCATTTAACTTATACAATGTACAGACTTGTGCAGCTATTATCACAATTTGATTTTGGAATATTTTCAACATTCCACAAAGAAACATGTACATATTCATAGTCATCCCTCATTGTAGCTCCACTATCCCAAACCCCCAACCACAGGCCCCAGGCAACCACAAATCTGCTTTCTGTTTCTATAGATTTGCCTATGCTGAAACATTTCGTATCAATACAGTTACATGATATGTGGTTTTGTGACTGGCTTCTTTTACTTATAATGTTTTTGGGAGTCAAACATTTTATAACATGTATCAGTACTTCATTGTTTTATTGCTGCATAATACTAAAATGTATGTTTATCCATTAGAACACTTTCATCACCTCAAAAAGAAACCCCTTTTCTATGAGTAGTAGCTCCCCCATTTATTCTCGCTTCCCCCATTCTCCAGCCTCATCAATCACTAAAGTATTTTTTGTCTCTATAGATTTGCCTGCTCTTTTTTGGGAGGCCAAGGCAGGAGGATTGCTCGAGCCCAGGAGTTTGAGACCAGCCTAGGCAACTAAGTGAGACCCCGTCTCCGTAAAAAAATTAGCCAGGCATGGTGGCGCACGCCTGTAGTCCCAGCTACTCAGAAGGCTGAGACAGGAGGACTACTTGAGCCTACGAGGTTGAGGCTGCAGTGATCCATGTTCACGCCATTACACTCCAGCCTGGGCAACAGAGCAAGACCTGTCTCAAATAAATAAAATAAATAAAATAAAATAAAATAAGATTTGCCTACTCTGGACAGTTCATGTAAATGGAATTGTACATTATGTGGTCTTTTGTGACTTTTTTCACTTAGCATAGTATTTACAAAGTTTAACCGTGTTGTAACATGTATTGGTACTTCATTTCTTTTTGTTGCCAAATAATACTCCATTGTATGGATATGCCACATTTTATTCATTCATCAGTGGTTAGACATTTGTGTTGTTTTTTTTGCTATTATGAATAATGCTGCTATGAACAGTTGTGTTCAAATGTTTATGTGGACATACGTTTTCATTTCTCTTGGATAGATATGTAGGAGTGGAATTGCTGGATGACATGGGAACTCTATGTTTAATCTTTTGAGGAATTACCGGACTTTTTTTCCAAAACAGCTGCACCATTTTACAGTCCCACCAGCAGGGCATGAGGGTTCAACAACTCAACAATAAAAGATTCAAAAATCCAATTTTAAAATGGGCAAAAGATTCAAATAGGCATTTTTCTAAAGGAGATATATGAATGACTGATAAATACATGAAAAGATGTTCCATAACATTAGTTATTAAGGAAATGTAAATCAAAGGCACAATGAGATGTAACTTTATACCCACTTAAAATGGCTGAAATGAAAAAAGGCAATCCCCAAGGACATAGGACATATGAGGTGAGAAAAAAAAAATTTTTTTTAAGACAGGAACAAGTGTTGGAGAGAATGTAGAGAAATTGTTGAGTTGTGAGTGTTTATATGTTCCAGGGCCTAGAGCCTTACTGGATATGATTTTGCAAATATTATCTCCTATTCTTGGATTGTCTTTTCACTTTCTTGATAGTGTCTTTTGAAGCACAAAAAGTTTTTAACAGTTTTAAAATCTAATCTGTTTCTTTTGTTTTGTTGCTTGTGCTTTTACTGTCATATCTAAAATTCCATTGGCTCACCATTGACTCTATAATAATTGAAAAGAAAGAAAAAAAAGAAAAAAAATTATTGCCTAATTTAAGGTCATGAATTATTCCTATAATTTCTTTTTGTTTGTTTGTTTTGTTTTGTTTTGAGATAGAGTCTCACTGTGTTGCCCAGGCTGGAGTGCAGTGGTGCTATCTCGGCTCACTGCAACCTCCGCCTCCCGGGTTCAAGCGATTCTCCTGCCTCAGCCTCCTAAGTAGCTGGGAATACAGGCGCATGCCACCACACCCCACTAATTTTTTATTTTTAGTAGAGATGGGGTTTCACCATGTTGGCCAGGCTGGTCTCAAAATCCTGACCTCAGGTGATCCGCCCACCTCGGCCTCCCAAAGTGCTGGGATTACAGGCTTGAGCCACTGCGCCCGGCCTATTTCTGTAATCTTAATTCTGTTCCGTTGATCTCTGTGTCTGTCCTTACGCCAATCCCATACTGTCTTGATTCCTATAGCTTATCATGTGTTTTGAAAGTGTAAATTGAGTTCTCTAAATTTGTTCTTCTCTTTCATGATTGTTTTGACTATTCTGGGTAATTTGAATTTTCATATAAATTTTAGAAACAGCTTGTCAATTTCTGGAAAAAAAAAGTTGGAATTTAGGTAGAGTATTGAATCTATATATCAATTTGGGGAATATTGTTATCTTTAAAATGTTGTCTTCCAATCTGTGAACATGGGATATATTTCTGTTTATTTAGATTGTCTTTAAATATCTTTCTTTTCTCTTTTTTTCTTTTCTTTTCCTTTCTTTTCTTTTCTTTTTGAAACAGAGTCTCTGTCGCCCAGACTGGAGTGCAGTGGCATGATCTCAGCTTACTGCAAGCTGGGATTACAGATGTGCACTACCACACCTGGCTAGTTTTTCTATTTTTAGTAGAGACAGGGTTTTGCCATATTGGCCAGGCTGGTCTTGAACTCCTGGCCTCATGTGATCCACCCACCTCAGCCTCCCAAAGTGCTGGGATTACAGTCGTGAGCCAGCACACCCAGCCAGGTTGTCTTTAAATTTCTTTCAACAATCATCTTTAGTTTTTAGTGTACAAGTCTTATGCTTCTTTATTATTATTATTATTATTATTATTATTATTATTATTTTGAGACAGGGTCTCACTCTGTTGTCCAGGGTTGAGTGTAGTGGCATGATCATGTTCACTGCAGCCTCAACCTCCCGGTCTCACTCAAGTGATCTTTCTGCCTCAGACTCCCAAGTAGCTGGGACTACAGACACATGCCACCATGTCCTGCTATTTTTTTTTTTTTTTAATTTGTTCTAGAGACAATGTCTCCTTATGTTGCCCAGGCTGGTCTTGAACTCATGTATACTTAAGAAAAGTATGTATTCTGCTGTTGTTGGGTAGAATGTTCCATATATGTCTGTTAGGCCTCATTGATTTAGAGGGCTGTTCTGTTTCTTTGTTGATCATCTGCCTAGTTCTATCAGTTATTAAAAGTGAGTTGTAGAAGTCTCCAACTGGCAGGGCGCGGTGGCTCACGCCTGTAATCCTAGCACTTTGGGAGGCCGAGGTGGGCAGATCACAGGGTCAGAAGATCAAGACCCTCCTGGCTAACATGGTGAAACCCCATCTATACTAACAATACAAAAAATCAGCCAGGTATGGTGTCAGGTGCCTGTAGTCCCAGCTGCTCGGAAGGCTGAAGCAGGAGAATGGCGTGAACCCAGGAGGTGGAGTTTGCAGTAAGCCGAGATCTCGCCACTGCACTTCAGCCTGGGCGACAGAGCTGAGACTCTGTCTCAAAAAAAAAAAAAAAAAGTCTCCAACCATTGTTGAATTTCTTTCCTCAATTCTGTCAGTTTTGCTTTGTGTATTTTGGAATGCAGTTGCACATATGCTTATAATTGTTATGTCTTAATTGATATTTCATTTTCTTTGGCTGAAGGAGAATTATTATTATTTGTCCAGAAAACTCAACAGTCTACATTTAACCCAGCTTAATGGGAAGGCTTTTTTTTTTTTTTTTTTTTTTGAGATGGAGTTTCGCTCTTGTTGCCCAGGCTGGAGTGCAATGACGCGATCTCGGCTCACCGCAACTTCTGCCTCCCAGGTTCAAGTGATTGTCCTGCCTCAGCCTCCCTAGTAGCTGGGATTACAGGCATGTAATCCCACTGCGCCCGGCCAATGGGAAGTTCTTAAGCCTTTGCCTTTTCCAGCTTGGCAATGAGAGCCAGAGATTTTGGACCCAGGATGTTGCCTCCCTAGTGACAGAGGATCTCATCCTGTCTGTCATTGTCATTGGTTCTGATGGCTTCCACCAGCTTAGCCAAAGCTCCTTTGTCTGCCACGTTAATCTATGTGAATGCGACAGTGGTGCAAGTCTTCCTGTGGACTACACAACCCAGTCTTGTCTTCCCTTTGTATTTTATGATGCAGGGCAGGCAGGAAGACAGCTAGCTCTATGAGATCCATTGTCATGTGCAGTTACCACCAGCTGAGCTTTCTTGTTCTCCACCAAGGTGGTGACAGCGTTAATCCCTGCTCAAAGGCCTCTTAGTGGAGACATCCCTCTGGCAACTTTCTTCTCAGTCTGGGCCAATGATCTTCTTGTTTTGTCTCTGGTCTGTCCTTATAGGCCAGCTTCAGCAGTTGTGTAGCTATTTGGCAGTCCAAGGCCTAGGTAAACTGGTTATTTGGAGGAGGCACTTTCAGCCGCTTACAGAAGATAGATAGCTCCTTGCTGCTGCAACCTGATATAGCAGGGCCATTTGACAAAGTGGGTGAGGTCCCTTTAGGGCTGAATGTCCTGTCCAGTGCCAAAATTCTTAGGCCTTTTCTCAAATGGGATTCATCACCTTCTTGGCCTCCTGCTTCCTCACAATAGCAGGAGAGGGGGCCATCTTCTTCCACTTAGCCTTCATTCCTTTTGGCATTTTGAATGGCTAGAGGAGAGATTATTTCTAATATTAGTACAACCAATCCAGCCTTCTTTTGGTTACTGCTTGCATGCCATATCTTTTTATATTCTTTTACTTTGAATGCATTTCTGTCTTTAAATCAGGATTCTGTCTTTAAATCATGTTTTTTATTCCTTCAATCTCTGTCTTTTGATTGGGGCATTTAAATCATTTCCATTTAATGTAAGATAGGATTTATGCCTGTCATTTTGTTATCTTTGTTTTCTGTACATCTTTGATTTTTTTCTTTTTTTCCTCATTCTCTGACTCTCCGTATTCCTGCCTTCTTTTATGTTAAATAGATATTTTCCAATGTAGCATTTAAATTCTATTGTGTCTTTATATATATATATATTATTATTATTATTATTATACTATCCTTTTTTTGTTTTTGTTTTTGAGATGGAGTCTCACTCTGTCACCCAGACTAGAGTGCAGTGGTGCAATCTCTGCTCACTGCAACCTCCACCTCCCAGGTTCAAGCAATTCATCTGCTCAGCCTCCTAAGTAGCTGGAACTACAGGTGCATACCACCATACCTGGCTAATTTTTGTATTTTTAGTAGAGACAGGGTTTTGCCACATTGGCCAGGTTGGCCTCAAACTCCTGACTTCAGGTGATCCGCCCACCTCAGCCTCCAGAGTGCTCGAATTACAGACGTGAGCCACCATGACCGGCCTATTATACTATACTTTTCATTTTTCTTCTTTTTTTTTTTTTTTGAGACGGAGTCTCGCTCTGTGGCCCAGGCTGGAGTGCAGTGGCCAGATCTCAGCTCACTGCAAGCTCCGCCTCCTGGGTTTACGCTATTCTCCTGTCTCAGCCTCCCGAGTAGCTGGGACTACAGGCGCCCGCCACCTCGCCCGGCTAGTTTTTTGTATTTTTTAGTAGAGACGGGGTTTCACCGTGTTAGCCAGGATGGTCTCGATCTCCTGACCTCGTGATCCGCCTGTCTCGGCCTCCCAAAGTGCTGGGATTACAGGCTTGAGCCACCACGCCCGGCCTTTTCTTCTTTTTTGAGACAGGGTCTCGCCCTGTCACCCAGGCTGGAGTGCAGTGGTGCAATCACAGCTCACTGTAACCTCAACCTCCCAGGCTCAAGTTATTCTCCCACATCAGCCTTCTGAGTAGCTGGGACCATAGGGGCATGGTACCATGCCCAGCTAATTAAAAAACAATTTTTTTTTTTTTTTTCGATACAGGCTCTCATTGTATTGTCCAGGCTGGCCTCGAGCACCTGGGCTTAAGCAATCCTCCTACCCAGCCTCCCAAATTGCTGGTATTACAGGTGTGAGCCAAAGTACGTGGCCCTATATTATTCTTTTCTTATATTTTTCAGTTATTTTCTTGTGGTAGCCACAATGAGCTTCTTAATTTAAAAGCAAGCTAGTTCAGTTTTGTTTTGTGTTTTTTGTTTGTTTTGGGACGAAGTTTTGCTCTTGTCGCCCAGGCTGGTGTGCAATGGTGCAACCTTGGCTCACTGCAACCTCCGCCTCCCAAGTTCAAGGGATTCTCCTGCCTCAGCCTCCTGAGTAGCTGGGATTACAGGTACCTGCCACAACGTGCAGCTAATTTTTGTATTTTTAATAGAGACAGGGTTTCACCATGTTAGCCAGGCTGGTCTTGAACTTCTGACCTCAGGTGATCCACCCGCCTCAGCCTCCCAAAGTGTTGGGATTATAGGCGTGAGCCACCGCACCTGGTCATGTTTTTTTGTTTGTTTGTTTGGTTGGTTGGTTTTTTTAAGATGGGGTTTTGCTCTGTCGCCCAGGCTGGAGTTCAGTGGCGCGATCTCAGCTCACTGCAACCTCCGCCTCTGGGTTCAAGCGATTCTCCTGCCTCAGCTTCCTGAGTAGCTGGGATTGCAGGAATGTGTCACCACGCCCGGCTAATTGTTTTTGTATTTTTAGTAGAGATGGGGTTTCACCATGTTGGCCAGACAGGTCTCAAACTCCTAACCTCAGGTATTCCGCCCGCTTCAGCCTCCCAAAATGCTGGATTACAGGTGTGAGCCACCTCGCCCGGCCTCTAGTTCAGTTTAATACTAAATTAACTTCAGTGGTACGCAAAACATTTCTCTAATATTTATGTGTGTGATACATATACACACACATTCCCTCACTTCTTTGTACTATTATTATTATACACATCTTTATATGTTATAAGCTCATTGACACAATTTTATAGTTATTGCTTTATGCAGTTGACTTTGAAATCAGATAGGAAAAGTAAAGAGTTATAAACACAAAGTACATTTATACTGAATATTATATTTACCTATGTAGTTCTCTTCAGCAGTGTGCTTTATTTTTTCATGTGGATTTGAGTAACTAGCATTCTTTTATTTCATCCTGAAGGACTCACTTTAATATTTCTTGTAAGTTAGGTCAGCTAGCAATGAATTTTCAGTTTTTTATTAGAAGTGTTTCTATTTTTATTTTTTTTCCATTTATGGAATTTGTTTTTAAAAAACAAGGACATAAAGGACTAGCTTAACTTGGATCAAAGGCTGTTAGGCCGGGTGCTGTGGCTCAAGCCTGTAATCCCAGCACTTTGGGAGGCCGAGATGGGTGGATCACGAGGTCAGGAGATCGAGACCATCCTGGCTAACACGGTGAAACCCCGTCTCTACTAAAAAAAAAATACAAAAAAAAAAAAAAAACTAGCCGGGCGAGGTGGCGGGCGCCTGTAGTCCCAGCTACTCGGGAGGCTGAGGCAGGAGAATGGCGTGAACCCGGGAGGCGGAGCTTGCAGTGAGCTGAGATCTGGCCACTGTACTCCAGCCTGGGCGACAGAGCGAAACTCCGTCTCAAAAAAAAAAAGGGCTGTTAAGGGCCTGGTACAATTCAACTTACAAAACATAAGGTATGAAAAAGCATGCCTGTGTTTTGTTTGGTGACTAGAAAATAAGAAGGAAATTTTGGTGATTTCCAATTCAAGTGTGTCACTGCTGTGACAGCTTCCAGCTCACAGAAACATCTGGTATTCTTAACACCTTCTGTTCTGGCCCAGGTTAAATTTCTTTAATTAAATATAACAAGTAGAATCCTATTTTAATAGGAACGCTAAAATAGCTAGCTATTTAAAACTCTTTAAGAAAATAGATGCTTCCTTTTCTGCCATAAAGTTGATAGAAAAAATACTGAAAAGTAGAAAATTGAAAAAAATTATTTTGCTTAATAAGTCTATTAATAAAGTTTTATTTTATGCAATAAGACACCTAAAAATTTGAAAAGACAAAATCATTCTTGTAAAAGAAATCAGAACCATTTGGATTTAGACTTTCTAGGGTTTTGGGGAATAATGTAAAATAATAAGGATTCCATTCCAATCTTTTTTGTTTTGTGTTTGAGACAGGGCCTCTCTCTGTCCCTCAGGCTGAAGTGCAGTGGCGCCATCACAGCTTACTGCAGCCTTGACCTCCCAGGCTCAAGTGATCCTCCCACCTCAGCCTCCCAAGTAGCTGGTATTACAGGTGCACACTACCATGCCCAGCTGATTTTTTTTTTTAATAGAGATGGAGTCTCCTTATGTTGCCCAGGCTGGTCTACAGCTTCTGAGCTCAAGTGATCTACCTACATCGGCCTCCCAAAGTGCTGGGATTATTCAGGAAAAGTCTTATTCTAAAAATGCTTGGTTCGATTTAAATTCAGATTTTTTAGTATTCTTTGTATTCCAGTCATCAAGAAGAACTAGTTATTAGAGTGAGCATTGAAAGCATAAAGTTCCTTTTGCATGTTCCCAAGAATTAGTCATCTTCCATTTTTTCAGATCTTTTTCACAACAAATATTTTGCTTTTGATACTTAACATTAGGTCTCTGAAATAAAGAATAGGTAAACAAGAGAGTAAATCTAGAGGCATGGCTACTTTACTGTTATAACTGGTTATTTCCAAATCTCAGTTGTATTTACCTTATCCACTTCTCCCCTGGTATATAGACTAGCTTTTGTCCACCTTTGAACTCTCACAACTGAACAGTTGGCTCCCAAAAGACAGTGCACAGTTTGGTGCCCTGAACTTGTATTACATACTTTTCACAAGACACACTTCTTTTTCTATAGATTAAAATTCACCTGTAGAAAACTGTTACTCATTTTCTTAAAACATAACAATCTCCAACTACATGCAAAGCAAAGCATGATGTCTATTACTATGAGAAGGTCACCCTCTTCAAGGAGTTTATAGCACAGTGTTGTGTGTGGATCTCCTTCTTTTTTTTTTTTTTGGAGATGGAGTCTCGTTTTGTTGCCCAGGCTGGAGTGCAGTGGCGTTACCTCAGCTCACTGCAACCTCTGCCTCCCAGGTTCAAGTGATTCTCCTGCCTCAGCCTCCCGAGTAGCTGGGATTACAGGCGCCCACCACTATGCCTGGCTAATTTTTCTATTTTTAGTAGAAACGTGGTGCCACCATGTTGGCCAGGCTGGTCTCGAATTTCTGACCTCAAGTGATCTGCCTGCTTCAGCCTCCCAAAGTACTGGGATTACAGGTGTGAGCCACTGTGCCTGGCTGGGTCTCCTTCAGTTTTGAAAGATTTAGGTGAATTCTTCTTTGATAGTCTTACTCTTTCAACACTTTGACAATGTCATCTCATTGTCTTTTGGCCTATATGGTTTCCGATGAGAAGTCAGTTCTTAATTTTAATGAGGTCCCTTATACATGACAAGTCTAATTTTTGTCTTCTTTAAAGATTTTCTTTTTGTCTTTGATTTTCATCAATTTGATTATGAGTGTCTAGGTATGGATCTCATTAAATTTACTTTAGTTATAGTTCACTGAGCTTCTTGAATGTGTAAATTAATATTTGTCATTCGGTTTTGGAAATTTAGAATTATTTATTCTGATATTTTTTCTGCCCCTTTCTTTTCTATTTTTGGAACCCCTATTATGCATATTTATCATGTTTGATGGTGTCCAACAGGTCTGTGAGGCTCTTCACTTTTTTAAATTTAAAAATTTTTTATTTTATCTATTTATTTATTCATTTATGAGACAGAGTCTTGCTTTGTCACCCAGGCTAGAGTGCAGTCGTGTGATCTTGGCTCACTGCAACCTCCACTTCCCAGGTTCAAGCAATTCTCGTGCCTCAGCCCCCCAAGTAGCTGGGATTACAGACAAGCACCACCACACCCAGCTATTTTTTGTATTTTTAGTAGAGGCAGGGTTTCACCATGTTGGCCACGCTGATCTTGAACTCCTGACCTCAAGTGATCTTCCTGCCTTGGCCTCCCAGAGTGCTGGGATTACAGGCGTAGCCACCACTCCTGGCTTCTTTTTTTAATTCTTTTTTCTTTCTGTTCTTCAAAGTGGATTTCTTTATTAACCTGTTTTCTTGTTGGTTGATTATTTCTTTTTCCCACTAAAATCTCTTAATGGACCCCTCTATTTAATTTTTCACTTCAGATCCTGTACTTTTAAGCTCTAGAATTTGCTTTTTAAAAACAACTTCCATCTCTATTTGGTGTGAGATATTGTTGTCACACTTTCCTTTAATTTTTTTAGGCATAGTTTCCTTAAGTTTGAATATACGGTTTGTCCCTTGGTATAGGTGGAGATTGGTCCCAGGACTCCTGCGTATGCTAAAATCCACACAGTCAAGTTCCACAGGTAGCCCTGAGGAATGCACATATATACAAAATGTCAGCCCTCCATGTATGCAGGTTTCACTTCCCAGAATACTGTATTTTCTATCCATATTTGGTTGAAAACAATCCACATATAAGTGAACCTGCACAGTTCAAACCTGTTTTGTTCAAGGGTCAGCTGTATTTATAATAGCTGATATAAAAGCTTTGCCTACTAAATCCAAAATATAGGCCCCCTCTAGGATGTTTTTGTTGGGTCCCCTTTTTTCCTGCATATGTATCATACTTTCCTGTTTCTTTGCATCTCTCTTAATTTTGTGGTACAAACTGGACATTTTAAATCATATATTACAGAACTCTAGTATCAGATTCTTCTTCCCCTCAAGGGTTGTTGTTTTTCTTGTTGCTATTTAGTGATTTTCCTGGAAAAATTTTACATTCCCTGCAGTGTATGGCCATTGAATTCCCTGCTAGATTTTCTTTTTCAAAGAGGCATGGTCTTGCTCTGTTGCCCAGGCTGGAGTGTAGTGGCATGATCTAGTTCACTGCAGCCTCAAACTCCTGGGCTCAAGCAATCCTCCCACCTCAGCTTCCCTAGTACCTGGGACTATAGATGCATGCCACAACACATGGCAATTTTTATTTTATTTTTTATTTTTTTAAGAGACCAAGCCGTCTGGGCGCGGTGGCTCAAGCCTGTAATCTCAGCACTTTGGGAGACCGAGACGGGCGGATCACGAGGTCAGGAGATCAAGACCATCCTGGCTAACACGGTGAAACCCCGTCTCTACTAAAAAATACAAAAAACTAGCCAGGCGAGGTGGTGCGGGTCTGTAGTCCCAGCTACTCGGGAGGCTGAGGCAGGAATATGGCGTAAAACCTGGGAGGCAGAGCTTGCAGTGAGCTGAGATCCGGCCACTGCACTCCAGCCAGGGCGACAGAGCGAGACTCCGTCTCAAAAAAAAGAAGAGACCGAGCCTTGCTCTGTCTCCAGGCTGGAGTGCAGTGGTGCCATCTCCGCTCACTGCAACCTCCGCCTCCCGGGTCAAGCGATTCCCCGCCTCAGCCTTATGAGTAGCTGAGACCACAGGCACACGCCACCACGCCCGTCTAATTTTCTTTGTATATTAGTGGAGACGGGGTTTTACCATGTTGGCCAGGATAGTCTTGATCTGACCTCGTGATCCACCCGGCTCGGCCTCCCAAGGTGCTGGGATTACAGGCGTGAGCCACTGCGCCTGGCCCACATGGCTAATTTTTTTTTTTTTTTGAGATGGACTCTCGCTCTGTCACCCAGGCTGGAGTGCAGTGACGCAATCTTGGCTCAATGCAAGCTCCGCCTGCTGGGTTCACGACATTCTCCTGCCTCAGCCTCCCGAGTAGCTGGGACTACAGGCGCCTGCCACAACGCCCGGCTATTTTTTTGTATTTTTAGTAGAGATGGGGTTTCACCGTGTTAGCCAGGATGGTCTTGATCTCCTGACCTCGTGATCCACCCGGCTCGGCCTCCCAAGGTGCTGGGATTACAGGTGTGAGCCACCGTGCCCGGGCCGGACCCACATGGCTAATTTTTAAAATTTTTGTAAAGATGGGGTCTTGCTGTGTTGTCCAGGCTGGTCTCAAACTCCTGGCCTCAAGAGATACTCTTACCTCAACCTCCAAAAGTTCTGGGATTATAGGCATGAGCCAATACACCAGGCCTCACTGTTGGATTTGTTTTTATTTATTTATTTTTTAATTTTTACGCCTGGTTTCCCAAGGTTCACATCTGAGCCAGTACCGTTTAGTGATGAGCCATGATTGGTCAGAAGAGTTCACTGAGTGCCTTGCCTGGATATCTTTTCCAAAGGGATCTCTGTTAGAGATCAAACTTCAGACAGTTTACAAGACAAGACAACCTTTGATTTACTTCCTGCTTGCCTAGGAACTCAAGGTCAACCAGAAGTGAGTGATTGGCACCTTCTCCTTTCTTAGGTCTTTCGTGGGCATGTCAGACTTTTATATTCCCAAGAAAATGTTAGAGGTTTTCAAAGTTTCTTATGGTCATCTAGTTCTCCCAGAATTCTCTTTTAATTCTAGTCTAGGTCCTTATTTGCCCCAACTGAAATCTCAGCCTTAGGCAGCTGAGTTGTTACCTGCACTTTCCCATAGTCTCAGTAATGCCTTGCAGGTAGCCCCCTACTCTCCATCCCACTATGCTCTTCCACTTCCAGGTGAGTAGAGCTTTGAGTGAAATCAAATATCCACCACACTTGGGAAATAGAAATCTTTCCAGGGTGCTGCAAAATATTGACTGTGCACTGGAAATGGTATATTTAAGGGAGCTCAAAAAGAGGTCTGATTGCTCCATGGTGTGCAGTGCTGCTGTTTGTTGGCTACCACAACCCTGAGCTGGGGAGCAAGGGGGAATGAGAATTGCCCCAAGTCAAAATGTCACAGATGCCAGTAGTTTCCATAGTTTACCTTTCATAGCCTGACATGTGGAGAATTTATCAAGTCCCTATGGCTATCTCACTTCTCAGATCTCCCTGTTAAGCTCAGGCTAATGGAGTACCTGCTTCTAAAGTTCCAAATCAAGTGAATCCCCTATGGTAGCAGCAACAGCAGCCAAACCTATTGTTTTCTCAGAATGCCCCACTTTGGTAGAATTGCTGGGCAATAGAACTGGGTGGGGGTGATGGGAACAGCCTTATGCAAAAACACCATGGATTGCACAGTTCTTACCTGAAAAGTTCAGTAGTTTTCACGAATAAATGCTTCTGATTTTGTTGTATTCCTTAGGACAAATTCTGGAGTATTAAAATGGTTGTTTTTGAATTTTGTCCAATTTTAGGATTGCTTTTGAGGGAGGTTTCTTAACATCCTCACTCTGTCATGCTGGCAGCCAGAAATTATCTCTTTTAGTAGGCAGGAAGGAGAGTATGTGATTATTGTACTTCTGTTAAATTAACTTGTTTATTAAAATATTTAGATGGTTTCCAAACCAGACTTTGTTATTTATGTGTTTATTTTTTAGAGACAGGGTCTTGCTTTGTCACTCAGGCTGGAGTACAGTGGCTCAGTCATAGCTCACTGTAACCTCAAACTCTTGGGCCCAAGCAGTCCTCCTGCCTCAGCCTTCCAAGTAGCTAGGGCTATAGGCGTGTACCACTGTGCCCGGCTAATCTTTTTTTAAATATATTTTTGTAGAGATGGGGTCTTGCTATGTTGCCCAGGCTGATTTCAAACTCCTGACCTTAAGCAGTCCTCCTGTCTCTGCCTCCAGAGTCATTGGGATTACAGGTGTGAGCCACTGTGCCAGGCCCTCGAACCAGATTTAGTATAAAAATGGTCATGTCTTCTTAAGTAGGAACTAAATTATCTTCATTTTCTCTTTCTAACTCATGGAGGCCAAGTTCACAAAGACAGGGTGCTCCACATGTACCTTCCAGTAGTTTTGTTACTTTATTGCCTCTCACAGGAACAGATGATTTCATATTTCTAGCTCTAATAGTGGTCTTTCAAAACTTGCTGACATTTCATCTTTTCCCATTTGGCCAAGATTGGTGGACACATTTGTTGGCCTTAGCACAGCATTTCATAAGTGGTCAGCAGGGAGTTAATAGGTGTTACATGGTCAAATGCGAAATGTGTTATTAAGTAATATAAATACCAGTCTCTCCACTGTAGAATTTCTTTGTTCCTTTAATGTGCTAATATGAACTGAGAATGTCCAAGAAAAGAAATAATATACAAAATCTCCCAAAACCATTTTACCAGGGAACCCATTTTAAGAAGCAGTGCTTGGCCAGGTGCAGTGGCTCATGCTTGTAATCCCTATACTTGGGGAGGCTGAGGTGAGCAGATCACCTGAGGTCAGGAGTTCGAAACCAGCCTGGCCATCATGGCAAAACCCTGTCTCTACTAAAAATACAAAAATTAGCCAGGCGTGGTGGCAGGCACCTATAATGCCACCTACTTGGGAGGCTCAGACAGGAGAATAGCTTAAATCCAGGAGGCGGAGGTTGCAGTGAGCCGAGTTCACGCCACTGCACTCCAACCTGGGTGACAGAGCAAGACTCCGTCTCAAAAAAAAAAAAGCACTGCTTAACATGTATATATCCTTCCCTGCCCACAATTATACATGTTTTGTTGGAAACATGAGTTGATACATGGTTTTGCAATGTTTATTTATTTATTATTATTATTTTAGACAGAGTCTCACTCTGTCACCCAGGCTGGGGTGCAGTGGTGTGGTCTCAGCCCACTGCAACTTCTGCCTCCCAGGTTCGAGTGATTCTCTTGCCTCAGCCTCCCGAGTAGCTGGGACTACAGGTGCGTGCCAACACACCTGACTAATTATGGTATTGCAATGTAATGGTATCTACAATGTATTTGTGTAGTTAACTTATAATATGAGCATTGTGGTAAACTGTACAGAATAGAGCCAACATAACAGACATGAGACCGCTATCTTTAGAGAGGCCTGCCGGCAAGATTGGCCCTTGGCTGGTATGTGGAAACTTGGTTTCCCTCTGTTCCCTAACCGGTAAGTAGTTCACTTTGCCTGGTTTGTTGGTACAAATAATGTGATTTATGCTGAACACATGTTTTCCTCCTCAGAGTCTGGAATTTTGGTATGTGCCTCTCAGACCAGCCCCCAGTGAAAACCGTGGTCACTAAGTCTCTAATGGGCTTTCCTGGGTAGAAATGTGTACACCTGTTGCTGTATTTTTTTTGTTGCTGTAGAAAGGATAGGGAGAGAACATATGGAAGTCTGATCATGAATTTCTCTAGACTCCTGTCTTTTCCCTTTGCTGACCGTAATGTGTATCTTTCACTGTAATAAACCTTAGCTGTGAATCTGAGTCCCTGGAGACCTGGTGAATCACGGAATGTGTGGGTGGTCTGGGAGATCCCAAGACATAATAAAAATATTGCATGTATTAGGCTGGGCATGTGGCTCATACCTCTACTCCCAGCACTTTGGGAGGCCAAGGCAGGCAGATCACTTGAGCTCAGGAGTTTGAGACCAGCCTGGGCAATATGTCGAAACCCCATCTCTACAAAAAATACAAAAATTAGTTGGGCATGGTGACACACGCCTGTAATCACAGCTACTCAAGAGGCTGAGGTGGGAGGATTGCTTGAGTCCAGGAGTGTGACAGAGCCAGACCCTATCTAAAAATGTATATATTGGGCCAGACGCGGTGGTGCACACCTGTAATCCTAGCACTTTGGGAGGCCAAGGCGGGTGGATCACGAGGTCAGGAGATCGAGACCATCCTGGTTAACACAGTGAAACCCCGTCTCTACTAAAAATACAAAAAATTAGCTGGGCGTGGTGGTGGGTGCCTGTAGTCCCAGCTACTCGTGAGGCTGAGGCAGGAGAATGGCATGAACCTGGGAGGCGGAGCTTGCAGTGAGCCTAGATCACACCACTGCACTCCAGCCTGGGCGACAGAGCCAGACTCCATCTCAAAAAAAAAAAAAAAAAAAAAGTATATATTACATATATTATCTTAATCCTCAGAACATCTCTGTAAGGTAGATAAATATTAATGTTTGTCTTTTTTAGGTGAAGAGACTGAGGTTAGTGACGTTAAGTAACTTCTTTTGGGTCTCAGTTAATAGGTGAGAAAATCCAAATCTGTTTGACTTCAAAGCCTTGGCTCTTAACTATTATACTGCATTGCTTCCCAAAACCATAAATTGTACCTGTAGTGGGTTGAGGGGAATGAATGATGATAGTGGTCTGAGAATATTCATGCAGAAGATAGGATTTGAGTTGGTCTCGAAGGATAAATGGGCTGGCCAGGTACAGTGGCTCAGGCCTATAATCCCAGCACTTTGGGAAGCTGGGGCAGGTAGATCACCTGAGGTCAGGAGTTCGAGACCAGCCCGACCAACATGGTGATACCCCATCTCTAATAAAAATGCAAAAAATAGCCGGCTGTTGTGGTGCACACTTGCAATCCCAGCTACTCGGGAGGCTGAGGCAGGAGAATTGCCTGAACCTGGGAGGCAGAGGTTGCAGTGAGCCGAGATTGTTCCATTGCACTCCAGGCTGGGCAACAAGAGCAAAACTCCATCTCGCCAAAAAAAAAAAGAAAAAAAAGAAGGATAAATGGGCAGAATTGAAATTAAGGGAAGTGGAAAGAGTATTGTCAGTAGATACAATTTCATGATATTAAGGCATGCAAACGGTAAAAATGCAAGATTTGCGAGAAAGACATATAACTTTCAAATAGTTGGGTGAAATAGAGGATTTACAGTAGAAAGTTTTCCTTCTATACTTAAAAAAATGTGGGCTGGGCGCGATGGCTCACACCTATAATTCCAGCACTTTGGGAGGCCGAGGAGGGTGGAGCACGAGGTCAGGAGATCGAGACCATCCTGGCTAACACGGTGAAACCCCGTCTCTACTAAAAATACAAAAAATTAGCTGGGCACGGTGGCAGGCGCCTGTAGTCCCAGCTACTCGGGAGGCTGAGGCAGGAGAATGGCGAGAACCCAGGAGGCAGAGCTTGCAGTGAGCAGAGATCGCACCACTGCACTACAGCCTGGGTGACAGAGCGAGACTCTGTCTTAAAAAAAAAAAAAAAATTTGGCAGCTGCTACAGCATGTTTATGTTAGTGTTTAGTGTAAGATAATGAATCTGACCTAAAACAATTATATATTTGCCGGGCGCGGTGGCTCAAGCCTGTAATCCCAGCACTTTGGGAGGCCGAGACGGGCGGATCACGAGGTCAGGAGATCGAGACCATCCTGGCTAACACGGTGAAACCCCGTCTCTACTAAAAATACAAAAAAAAACTAGCTGGGCGAAGTGGCGGGCGCCTGTAGTCCCAGCTACTCGGGAGGCTGAGGCAGGAGAATGGCGTAAACCCAGGAGGCGGAGCTTGCAGTGAGCTGAGATCCGGCCACTGCACTCCAGTCCGGGGCGACAGAGCGAGACTCCGCCTCATAAAAAAAAAAAAAAAAAAAAAAATTATATATTTAAGCTTAATAAGTGATACATGTTAGTTTAAGGATAATAAATAAAATAATGTACTTGTTCTGCAAGGACAACCATGATTTCCCAGGTCTTTGCCACCTAAACAAGTGGGAATCCTGGTGGTGGTAGCAGTAAAGAACTGTTGAGGCTTTTTTTTTTTTTTTTTTAAGCAGCATTTTAGCTGAAAACAGCATTTCAGTCATATTATTTTTTACTTATTTACCGTTTTGAGACATGGTCTTGCTCTGTTGCCCAGGCTGGAGTGCAGTGGTGCGATCTTGGCTCACTGCAACCTCCACCTCACAGGTTCAAGCGATTCTCCTGCCTCAGCCTCCCGAGTAGCTGGGATTACAGGTGCGCGCCACCATGCCCAGCTAATTTTTGTATTTTTAGTAGAGACAGGGTTTAACCATGTTGGTCAGGCTGGTATCGAACTCCTGACCTCATGTGATCCACCCACCTCGGCCTCCCAAAGTGCTGGGATTACAGGCGTGAGTCACCGTGCCCAGCCTTCACTCATATTAATCTGGTGGTAGTTTGAAGAATATATTGGCTAGAGCCAAGGAGTGAGTCCATTTAGATCATTGCAATCATAGTAGTCTATGCATGAGATAATTAAGAGCTTATAGAATGGTAGAAATGAAAGTGGACAAAAGACATTGTATAGGAGGAATTTCATAACATAGTGATGGACTGGATATGTGTGTATTGGTGGGGAGATCCAAAGGATCTGAGTTTGAGTGGTTTGGAAAAATATTCAGTATCTTTAACAGAAGTATGACATTTAAGCCAATTGTCATGCCAGGATTGTGATAGGTTTGACCCCAGGTGTATTGACTTGAATTATTTATTTATTTTTTAATTTAATTTTTTTTGAGACAGGGTCTCACTGTCACCCAGGTTGGAATGTAGTAGCGTGATCATAGGTCACTGTAACCCTGCACTCTTGGGCTCAATCAAGCCTCCCACCTTAACCTCCCAAGTAGCTGGGACTACTGGTGTGTGCCACCATGCCCAGCAAGTTTTTTTTGAGATGAGATCCTCCTATGTTGCCCAGGCTGGTCTTGAACTCCTGGCCTCAAGCAATCCTCCTGTGTCAGCCTCCTAAAGTGCTAGGATTACAGATGTGAGTCACTGTGCCTGGCCTGAATTGAATAATTTATTAACATCCAAGTAGAAAAATACATTTGGGAGTTGGTTGTGAGATTGTGATTGAAGAGAGAAATCAAGGGATAGGATAAGAGATAGAAATAATACAGTGGAGTGATCACTGAAACTGTCTGAATATAGGCATCACCTTGGGGGAAAGAACAAAAAAGAACATCAAGGACTGAACTCTGGTTTTATTCTTTTCATCAATAAGAAATGAATATTAAAGAGCACGTTTGAAGTTAATATGTTATTACTACCTATCATAAACCACGTTTGCATAGTACTTATTTTAATATGCATTGATTGGGTACTTTCTGGCTTGTGAGCTTTGAATTAAGTGGTCTTTTATATTATGATATGAATAACTTTTAGATGAAATCAATAAATAAATGATCCTGCCTTATGTAAACCATAGTTAGATACTGAATAACATTCAAATAGCATTTTTTTCCTTTTCATATGGCACATTGTTCTTGATAACTTTGTGTGTGTGTGTGTAGTTGTTCTTTCTGTTGCCTGCTTAAGAGACACAGTCTCGCTTTGTCGACCAGGCTGGAGTGCAGTGGTTGTTGCCCTAGCCCCTGTTTCATTTAAATACTTGTTTCGGTTTGTTAATTATTTTTTCCTCCACTTGTTGGCTATTGTGCCACTAGTGCAGCAGCCTTAACTTACTGCCAATTGAGTATTAAGATAACTTGTTAGACCAGAGTTATACACAAGAAGAGTCCTAACATTGTATTTCCCTTACTGGAGAAATGTTCTTTTTCTCCCTCCCCAGAAATGTTCTTTTTTTTTTTTTTTTTTTTTTTTGAGATGGAATCTCACTCTGTACACCAGACTGGAGTACAGTAGTATGATCTCAGCTCACTGCAACCTCCGCCACCCAGGTTCAAGCAATTCTCCTGCCTCAGCCTCCTGAGTAGCTGGGATTACAGGCACCCACTACCATGGCCGCCTAATTTTGTATTTTTGGTAGAGACAGGGTTTCACCATGTTGGCCAAGCTGCTCTCAAACTCCTGACCTCAGGTGATCCACCCACCTTGGCCTCCCAAAATTACTGGATTACAGGCATGAGCCACTGTGCCAGCCCCAGAAATTTTCTTAAATTAATGACATTTAGACCTAATCTCTCTGCAACAAATGTTTTAGAAGCTGAAGGGATTGGGCACAAAAATATTTCTAAGAGAAGATGGATAGGCAAAACTGTGGGCATTGATATGTTCCTGTTTCTGGCTATCTTCTCTTTTTAATCCCACCTGCTGACATTCTTCTAGGTTGAGAACACAGTCTATAAAAGCTTCAGCTCCAAAGTCTTCCCCAACTCTGTTGTGCTCTTTGCTCCCTCGCTGGAATAAGCAGAGAATTAGTTGAGTGTGCAAAGGAATAACAAGAAGAAATGATGCTTTTATTATAGACTGACTTTTGTGTCTCAGGATTTTATGTCCTAGAAAAATTGGGATTCCAACAAGTTGGTATGTCATTTTGATATATCATGGTTGCCCCACATTAGTAAATGTTGTTGTAAAACTCTTGTATATGTGAATGTTCTGATTAATTCATTAAACTCTTCTTATACAACATTATTGTGTTTCCCTTTAATATTTAAGGCTGGGACCCGTGACTCACACCTGTAATCCCAGCACTTTGGGAGGCAGAGGCAGGGAGATCACTTGAGGTCAGAGGACTGAGACCAGCCTGGCCAACATGGTGAAACCCATCTCTACCAAAAATACAAAAATTAGCCGGGCGCGGGAGCACATGCCTTGATTCCAGCTACTCGGGAGGCTGAGGTGTGAGAATTGCTTGAACCCAGGAGGCACAGGTTGTAGTGAGCCAGGATCGCGCCACTGCACTCCAGCTTGGGTGACAAAGAGAGACTGTCTCAAAACAAACAAACAAAAATATTTAATCACCTTTGAATCTAAATTTTCAGTAGCACAGGGTTCATAGAAAATCACAGACTATGCATATGCAATCATTGAGATTGTCATGTTTCCCTTTTCAAGAAATATCTTCTTCCATTTCCTACTTTATTATATCAGTTGGCATTTATTTTATTGTATTATTATTTTTTGAGACAGAGTCTTGCTCTGTTGCCCAGGCTGGAATACAATGGTGTGATCTCGGCACACTGCAACCTCCGCCTCCTGGGTTCAAGCAATTCTCCTGCCTCAGCCTCCCAAGTAGCTGGGATTACAGGCGCACCCCCATGCCCGGCTAATTTTTGTATTTTTAGTAGAGATGGGGTTTCATCATGTTGGCCAGGCTGGTCTCGAACTCCTGACCTCAGGTGATCCGCCCACCTCGGCAGTTGGCATTTATGATGGAGTACAACGGAAAGCCCACTGACCTGACAGTCAGGATATCTGGATTCTAGCCCCAGCATGTAACTCCAGTTGTTAATCTTCTGGGTCCCAGTTTCTCCGTCTATAAAACAGAATGATACTTGTGTATATCACAGGCCTGTTATAAGTTTCAAAAAGTATTAATATGGAAGCTTCTTGCATTACCTCTTGCAATTTTTTTTTTTGTATTTTTTCGTGATTAAAAGAGGTACCATAACAAATGTGTAAGACATCTTCACATGCTTGTTAAATCCCTGGAACTGTTATTATACTTAAATTCACAACTGTATTTCCTAAAATTAATTTTAGACCCACTCTGTTAAGTTTTTGGCTTATAATTCAGTCAGAGGAATTGGAACTCTATGAATATTTTCTATGAGAATGATACCGTAAGCATGAGTAATAGTACTCAATTATGATGTAAAGACTTAGTGTGATGTTCAGATTAGGAAAGTATACTTATGGAATTCTCTATAATTGATTTCTTTCATTTATTTGAACATCTTATGCTCCACAACTCATGAGGTTCATCAAACCGTCTGTGCCTTCATTTCTGCTATTCTGGATACACATTCATCTTTTTTAAATCGTAAACAGAAATATCGGTAAAAAATAAAATAAGATTCTAGTTTTCTGAAGCTTCTTGAAAGTCAGTATGGTATATTGAAAAGATACAGTGTCTTTGTCTAGGCTTTAGAGTTCCAGGCCTGTCTCTGCTGGTAATTAGTTGCAAGAACTTAGGCATGTCAATTTACTTATTCTGGGCCTTGTTTTCCCATTATAAAAGTGGCTTGCTCTAGACCTTTTTTTTTGTTTTTAACATTCTTTGATTCTTTTTTAACTCTGCTAAGTATCTATCTGAGGGAGCTGATGAAAAGATTCGAGTTTATACTAATTTTTATGAGTACTATTTATTACACTTGATTTATACCTAAGGTAACCATATAATTTGCTGTCCAAACAAGAGGAAACTTTCTTTTTGTTTTTGTGTGTGTGTTTTGTTTTGTTTTGTTTTGTTTTGAGACGGAGTTTCACTCTGTCCCAGGCTGGAGTGCAATGGCATGATCTCAGCTCACTGCAACCTCCACCTCCCAGGTTCAAGCTATTCTGCCTCAGCCTCCTGAGTAGCTGGGATTACAGGCGCCCACCACTACGCCTGGCTAATTTTTGTATTTTTAGTAGAGACGGGGTTTCACCATGTTGGCCAGGCTAGTCTTGAACTCCTGACCTCGTGATCCACCCGCCTCAGCCTCCCAAAGTGTTGAGATTACAGGCGTGAGCCACTGCGCCCAGCCAAGAAGAAACTTTTGAAAGTGAAAGGGTGCACTGTTAGCAATTACTCCAGGACAACAGCTTTTAACCAGGATGTCTCAGGTAAACTAGAGTGTGTGTTCACCCTAATTGCACCCCATGTGTGGTTCTGTTAACTACATTGTTGGCCAAAGAGTTATCTGATTATCAGTTTTAATTCCTTTTCGTGGTTTCCCTGTTTTTTTTTTTTTTTCCTTATAGATCCACTGTGTGTGGAGAGTAATGCAGCATCATGCCAACAGTCTCCAGCCAGTAAAAAAGGGATGTTCACAGATGACTTACACAAGCTGGTGGATGACTGGACAAAGGAAGCAGTAGGAAATTCTCTTATTAAGCCAAGTTTAAACCAACTTAAACAAAGTCAACACAAACTAGAGACAGAAAACTGGAACAAAGTATATGAAGTAAGTTGTTTATACCCGATTTACTTTATTTACAAGAACTAAAACCATAAAAATTGATGCACTTAGGCCTATAGTTATAGTCACTATGAGAGGGTAGTATGACTTGATAACATAGAGACTTTTATCGTTTTTTAGATTCATTATGTCTTTGAGCAAATTATATTTTAGACCATGAGTCAGTAAACTTTTGGGGAGAAGGAGCCAGTTAGTTAATATTTTAGGCTTTTCAAGCTATACTATTACAACTACTCAACTCTGTTATAGTGCAAAAGCAGCCATAGAGAATATATAACCAAATGGGCATGACTTTGTTCCATTAAAACCTTATTTACAAAAAGACGTGGTAGGCTGTGGTTCGCTGACCCTTGTTTTAAAAAGACTGTTCTGTTTAAAAAAAAAAAAAAAAATCCAGCAAATATCAAAGAAGAAAGCATCTGGAATGAAGGTTAATTCAGTACAGTGTTCCAAGAAGAGTTTGGGTTTTAAGGAAAAGTTTTCCTATGTTTCACGTCAATATTCTTAGATCTGATAAGTTATTTGTTCATTATGAAAAAGAATTTTAAAGTTCTTTAAGCTAGAATATTATAAGAGGTGTTTTAAAGAAAAGATGCCTAGTTATTGCATGTGCCCTTAGTCAGGTGTACATGCAATGAAATGAAAGATGCCCACAGTGCATTCTGGAGTAGGAAGAAGTCAGGCTTAGAGAACAGCATACATAGTATAATATAATTTATGCAAAATTATATACATTAGATATGCATAAATATGAAAAGCCATGAAAAATATGCTGGATGGTAGAATTTAGGCCTTATTTTACTTCATACATTTCTGTGTTTTTGTATTTTTAAAGTAAGTGACTTTTTTTTTCAAAATGAGTAAACCTATTAAAATGGAATCAGGGCTTAGAATTTTAACCCCTTTAATTGAAAGAGATTTATCTCTGTGTGTTATATTTGTGTATATGTATTTTTATACATATATCGTCATATAGTTTGTTAAAGGAATAATGCATTTATTGTTAATATTGAATAAAAATTTTCAAAATCCTCGATTTCCCAAATTAGTGAGCAGTATATCTCCTTGGGAGCTCTGTATATTTATCTTACTTGTGGCACCAATTTATACACAGATAGCATCACCATTGTGAAAACTGGAAGCCTTTAGAGGCAAATTTCAAGACATAAATGCATTTGTACTGCCAGTGAGAGAACCTCTGAGTACTGTGTGAATGGAGGCTTTTGTTGACTAGTTGGAGGGCTGTTTACTGGAGTATAATGGAGGATGTTTGGAGGAAGGGTGAGTAGAAAATGGTGTGTGAATAAAAGTAGTGAAGGTCATTTAACAGACTTGGGTTCTAATGTCAGCTCAGTCACTTACTAGTTGTGTGATTTTAGAAAAGTCATTTGATCTATCTGTGCCTCAGTTTTCATGTCTTTCAAACAGAATACCTGCCTTACAGGATTGGTATGAGGATTAAATGAGATAACACCTATGAAGCTGTACCTTTATAGGTGCTACATAGTAGGTGCCCTATATATAGTAACTGTTTTTGTATTTGTAGGTTCAGTTGGTTATATCTTTTGTGTGGCAAGCCCATCTCACTAATGCTGTGACATTTTACTGCTCTGTATCCTTACTTAGAAATACATGTTTGCTTAACAGTTACGTACCAAGCCCTCTGCTAGACATGGGTTTGGTGAGTAAAAACAAGTGTGATCCCTACCCTCATGGAATTTATGCTCTGCTAAGACAGTTAGTTAGACATAACAGAATTGCATATACAAATATAAAATTACAACTGTAATAAGAACTACAAAAGAAAGATATAGGCTACAATAAGGGAAATTTGACCTCTTAAAGGAAAGTCAAGGAAAGCTTCACTGAGCAAGTGATGATTAAGCAGAGATCTGAAGGATCAATAGGTGTTAACTAGGTGAAAAGAGGAGGGAATAATGATTCCATGTGGAAAGGATCACATATGCAAAAGCCCTGTATGAGGAAAGGAGCATGAAGGGATTGAAAGTAGGCCATTTTGGCCGGGCGCGGTGGCTCAAGCCTGTAATCCCAGCACTTTGGGAGGCCGAGACGGGCGGATCACGAGGTCAGGAGATCGAGACCATCCTGGCTAACACGGTGAAACCCCGTCTCTACTAAAAATACAAAAACTAGCCGGGCGACGTGGCGGGCGCCTGTAGTCCCAGCTACTCGGGAGGCTGAGGCAGGAGAATGGCGTAAACCCGGGAGGCGGAGCTTGCAGTGAGCTGAGATCCAGCCACTGCACTCCAGCCTGGGCGACAGAGCGAGACTCCGCCTCAAAAAAAAAAAAAAGAAAGAAAGTAGGCCAGTTTGGCTGAAGTGAAGAGAACAAAGAGGAGTTAGTGCACAATGGATCTAAGGTAGATGGAATCTTAAAAGTGGTAATGATAAGGAACTTTGTATTTTTTGTTAGTTTGTTTGTTTTTATTTTTTTGAGATGGAGTTTCACTCTTGTTGCCCAGGCTGGAGTGCAATGGCGCGATCTCCGCTCAACCTACGCCTCCCAGGTTCAACAATTCTCCTGCCTCAGCCTCCTGAGTAGCTGGGATTACAGGCGCTCGCCACCATACCCGGCTAATTTTTGAGTTTTTAGTAGAGATAGGGTTTCATCATGTTGGCCAGGCTGGTCTCGAACTCCTGACCTCAGGTGATCCACCCGCCTCGGCCTCCCAAAGTGCTGGGATTACAGGCGTGAGCCACCGCGCCCAGCCATCTGTATTTTAAGAAAGATGAATAGCCATTTAAGCCCTAGGGTTGACATGATCAGACTTGTTTTTTGAAAAAATGACTCAAGCAAGAGAAAAGGATTATTTATTGGAGGTAAGGGTAGATGTTGGCAGACCAGTTAAGAGTTAGTCTAAACTGGTCTGGAAAATGGGAAAAGTTGAGTTGAAAAGAAGTGAACAGATTCCAAAAAATGCTTAAGAGATTAAATGGACAAGATTTGGTGATGGAATGGATGTATGGTGAAGGGGAGGTATGAAGGCTAGGTTTCTAGCTCACAGAACTAGATACTATGCTAGTGTACCAATCACCGAGATGGGGAATGTGAGCAGTGTGCTTTGGTAGGGGAAGATCACACATTTGATTTCCAGGCATTTGTTTCTGAGATGCCTTTGAAATATCCAAGAGAAAATGTATAACCTCTCCAATTTGTCTTCTTTAAAACATCAGGTTATCTATAACTAATAATGTTCATTATATAATTTAATCAGTGCAGAAAAGTACAAATTTTAAAATATCACCTTCAAATCCCACCACCCAGAAATAATTTTCATTAACTTTAGATAAACATCATGTCAAATATCTTTCTACGTACATATGCATGGAAATAACTATAAAAATGTAAGGCAGGGAAGATGGCATTAATTAAGGTACATAATTATGGTTAGCACATGGAAAGGTACTCCAAAATGGTAGTCCCTGATAGTAATAATAGGAATAGTATGCCAAAAAGACTAGGAAGGAATATTAATTGTGCAGCAGCAATAGAAAAAAAAAGAATAGGAAGGAATATAGACTGATAAAAGCATATACCAAATAAACTGATCTTTTGTTTTTATTTTTTTGTTAGAATACTCCATCTACTATGGGCTACACATCAACATGGATTTCTTCTCTGTCCCAAATCCGTGGAGCTGTCCCAACTTCCTTGCCACAAGGACTCTCACTCCCTTCATTTCCTGGGCCATTATCATCATATGGAATGCCTCATGTTTGTCAGTATAATGCTGTGGGGGGGGCGGGGTATCCAGTACAGTGGGTAGGAATTTCAGGAACAACACAACAGTCTGTAGTAATTCCCACCCAATCTGGGGGACCATTCCAGCCAGGGATGAATATGCAGGCATTTCCAACTTCATCAGTGCAGAATCCTGCCACAATCCCTCCTGGTCCTAAATGAATCAGAGTAGATTATGATAAAAAGGGAGGTTTTTTCAGAATTATTTTCAGGACACCTAAGATATTAAAGTTTCTTCTTCTTGGGTTCTGTCATATCTTCCCTCATTTGAGTTTACTTTAGACTATATATTTTTTGTTCCAGTGTGGTATTTGATACAGCTCATCATTGTGTAGAAATGTGCAGTTTGCACATAGAACACTGCACACAGAAATGTTTTTTCACTTCAAATTCTATCCTCTTTGATACTTGATTTTTTTAAAAATACTGTTCAGAATGCTTTAATAAGCTCAGCTTGAGCATTACCATTTCCAGGACACTTTCCATGAATTGTTGAGAAGCTCCCCAGCCCCACCTTTTTTTTTTACTGCTGCTATCTGCAGCTGGATACTTTTCTTTAAAAATGTTTAAAAATTATTTAGATTGATTCTCCCCAAATGTGGATGAACTGAGACCCTCCATCAGCCAGAGTCTTATGGGATCTTCACATGTTTGTCTAAGGTTTACCTTTCACAGAAGGCAGGGTAACTTGCTGCAGGAAACATTTTGGTGTATAAAATTAGAATAACTTTTTTTATTTTTTGAGATGGACTCTCTCTCTGTCGCCCAGGCTGGAGTGCAGTGGTGTGATCTCGGCTCACTGCTGCAACCTCTGCCTCCTGGGTTCAAGCGATTCTCCTGCCTCAGCCTCCTGAGTAGCTGAGACTACAGGCGCCAGCCACCATGCCTGGCTAATTTTTGTATTTTCAGTAGAGATGGGGTTTCACTATGTTGGCCAGACTGGTCTCAAACTCCTAACCTTGTGATCCGCCCTCCTTGGCCCCCCAAAAAATTATAATTTTGTCAACCAATACAGAACATGAGCCCTTTTTAAATGTGATTTCCCGTCATCACAGCAGTAGGATGAAGCCTTGTTTTGGATGAGACAGAGGGAAAGGAAAAAAACAGAACTGTAACAGTTCCTTGATTCTGCAGATACTGCTGTTGTTTTAGGATTTCAGTAATAATTCAAAGCAGCTGTCTCCTTGTTTCTCACATGCATACTACATTGGTTTTGAACATCTGAGAGGTATTGGTTTGGCTTGCATTCTTTTGCAAAGCATATATTGCAGCTGATATGAATCTCATTTGGGGGGAATCCTTGTACTCCTAACGAGGGGGATTAAAGCTACACCTCAGTCCATTCTTCTGAAGTGAAATTTACTTGACACAGTAGGTTTTGAGACTTACATATGAAACACTGGCTTTACAGGGTTCTCAGAGATGTGTGATATACACTGTCCTGCAGTGAGACAGTAGACCCTAGAAGGATACTATTTAAGTTGTCCTTAGCTCTTTTTTTAATTACCATTTTTAGTTGTTAGAATTTCTTTTTAGTATCTATAGTATCTTAGATTTAGATCTTAAATGAGTTTGGCAGCCTCTTTAGAATCTGAGAGAGATCACTGTCAAGTTGCACTTTACTGGGTTTTATCCAGTTTTAGGAGGAGGGGAGGCAATGTCAAAATGTACACCTTTGGTTTTTAAGAAAGTTAACTATAATAATGTTAAAGGCTAGTCACAGGGTTACCTAATGCTCAGTCTGTGAAACCCAAATAGAATTCTTAAAATGGTATTTACCAACTAAGTATTCATGTTCAGATTACTTACCTTCCACTCTGAAGACTTCGAGGTCGTTTCTAAATACACATTTACCTAATTAGGAGTTCTGTCTACTAGTAAACATTCCAAATTGTTACCCAACATTACTGTTAACAGATTTTCCTCCGTATTCTTCTAAAAATTGTACCCCATAGGCTTGCCAGGTAATGAGGAAAACTTAATGAGTGTACTTTTTTTTTTTTTTGCACAGTCTACTTTGTGACATTCAGTACCTCTTTTCCAAAAAAAAAAAAAAAAGTGTCTTATGTTGCTTACCTGAGGATCACATCCATTATCAAGAAGATTCTGTCACTATAATTTGAGGCATCTAGGGCAGCATTTTGAGAATTGCTGTTGATAAGATCCACTGTTTCTTTTCATAGAACATGCTCTGTTTTGTATGAGTCTTTCCAAATGTTAAGTACAGATTCTTCAAATTTCTTGTACAGTATTGGTTTGCAATTTGAAGTGATTTTAGGACATTTGTGTAATGCAAATGCTTGCATTGCACTGTTTTCCATATGTATAAAACAATGCTCCTAAAATCCCTAATTCTTTAAAACTGCCTGTGTTTCATTATAAAAAGTTGGCTTTGTGTAATTACACTGAGACATACACCTATAAAGTGAAAATACTGGAGATTTTAGGACCCCTTCTTCTCTAGTCACAATCATTTTAAACAGTGTACCCCAGGATGAAAAAAGCTCCATGGCTGACATGTACAATTACATGAATTAATGACTGCTCTACATCATATATTCTGCCTTTGGCCACCACCTGTATTCCACATATAATTCATCATTCTTGTTTGCCTGCAGACTCTTGCAGTGCCTTGTAATATTTACAATCTTTTCAGGTTTTTGCTGGAAAGAAAAGTAGTCTTCCAAAGTTTGAAGATGGTGAATAGTGTACTGCTGTCTCCATGCTGACTGCAGTAACTGGGTTATCATATATGTTATGTATACATTATGTATATATAACATGTGTACATTTTAAAATACAGAAAAAAGTGAGCTTATGCAGAAATGGAGAAAACAATGTTATTCTCATCACTGTGGGGTTTTATTAAAATTATTTTTTCCCATGGCTTACATGTTTGGTTCAGATTATAGTCACTTTGACTATAAATACTGGCTAGTTTTCTATCCAGGGGTTTTGCATTATGTCATAATTTTGCTAAATCATGTAATAGTGCTATTTTCATCCTTGTCTGAGGTACTTTTCTGCCCCAGAAATAATCAACCTGAGATAAAGCTCAGAAATTCCCTTCTTAACAAAGAGCCTACTATATAAAAGGGGCCTTCCTTTCCAAAAAACATACAAACCTTTCCTTTTCATTTTCCTTCTTGTAGAGGAGAAAATGGTTGTACTTAACCATCCTGCTTGTAAAGTTTATTCAGAGGATAGTCTGTATGTCCAGCCACCATGTTTACTTCTCAAAGTGCAAGTCTGATGAATAGTACTGTATCTCCATATGTGGCAATGTGAGCATTTCATCATGAAGTACCTGCTGCTATGTCTGTGAAGTTGGGTGTAACATCATGAGAATATGAAACCAGTATTGGTGTAAATCTAATGAAAATAACCCTACGTATATTTGTAGCAGTCTTGAATCACTATTTAAGGTAATTTGCTGTAATATAACAAAGATTCATTCTGTTTTTCATCCCTTCCTTGCCAGTTTTATATCAAGCATGAATTCTAATGGTTTGACTGCAAAATTATCTGTGAAAGTTTAAAAGGCACTTTTCTGCTGTGATTTTTGGATTGAGCGTGGAGTGTTATGTACAGTTTGATGGGATGTATCATTTTAGAACCCCAGATTTAATTCTAGTTCAATTAATTTTGTTTAACTACCTCGTTTTCAGTGCTGTTTTGGGTGCACAAGTAAACACTGCCTGTGAAACTTGCTTTTTTGCCTTGATTCTCAGTATTCTTTCAGATTATAAATCTGGTCTGCCTCTTTTTCCCAGTGCTAGGCTACAGTTTGAGATGAGAGGGACCATCACTCTGCCACCAATCTGTGTTTAAGTGGAGAGCCATGTGCTTCTGTGAAATATGCTTTGGGGATTTGGGGGTGGAGAGCAGAATAATAATTGAAATTGGTGGCAATATACGACTTAGGTGTAGGAGTTAGTTATAAAATAAACAAATGGTAAGAAAGTACCTGAATTAGACAATCCAGTGCCTATAACTTTGCATTTTTTATTAGAGATGCATTTCTCGTCTGTGTGCCTAAAGGGCAATGGGTTGAAATTGCTTTAACTACCACAGTGAAATATTTGACAAATCCTTCAGCAATGGCCTATCATTCAACATATATTAGCATAGTGCTAGGTATTTGCAGTGATATTGGTTACCTTAAAACGGCCAAATGCATTTAGTTGAAATGTAGTTGATAGTAAGGGTTTTATATAACTTTATCCAATCTCTAAAGTTTATGGAAGCATTGACTTTCTTCTTTGCTGTCTTTTCTGAGTGAAAATGATGCATTCCTTTTTTTTTTTCCTTGAAAACTCAGCAAATGTTTGTAACCAGATGTTCCTTGTTTCACATGTTTACTGTGTAACACTACAGCATATTTAATATTGGTAAATACTGTATTTCAGTCATTATGCATAAGTACATTCCTGAGGTATATTTGCCATCATTTTGGGATTCAGTTATTTTATCTTGTTTGGGTCAGTAAAACTTGAACTATTTGAGGTGGTATGCAGACCATTTTCTAGAATAGATTGTTTTTGGAATCTGTAGTTTATCAAGGACTTGTTCCACCCCTCCCTTTGTTTAGAAGAGGAATCAGAAAACGGGGGTGGTGTGTGGAAAAGGCCTTTGATTTGATAGATATAATTTCTAAGATTGAAATCTTAAAAAATGCAGATTGTAAGATAGTAACACTCAAACTTGATAAAATCCTTTGAATTGAAATTAGTATGAATTTTTTATGGAGCCAAATGCCTTCAGGTCACCCTGGAAATAGTCTTTATATGTGAAAAATGAACACAAACATTGGTCAGGAACCCTGACAGCCAATATATGAAGGAACCTGGGATAGTAACTAGGTTACACTAAAGTTATTTTCAACTAAGATAGCTAGACAAGTGTACAAACCAACAGCTCCTATTCTGGAAGGTTTTCTTTTAATTAAAAAATCCAAACAAGGCTAAAAGTCAAGCAAGAAGGGAAGAGAGAAACTGGGTTCTGAGAAAAAATGTGCCATTGTAAAATAAACTCCTAAATGCGTGCTTGTCATCCTCTAGTTTTTTTTAAGTTGAATTTCTTTTCCACTATAACTCAAGATTTGAGATTGAGGTTTGTGGTCCAGAACATAGCCTCAGCAGATATAGTGACTAACTGGAAAGTGCAGTTGTTCAAGGTCTGTCATGCTCAATCACCTAAAGCTATAATTTGTTTCATATATTAAGCATGTAGACCTAGTGCAGCATGGGAGCCACTCAGGAAGTTTATGCAATTAATAAACTTTCAGCATAATTTACTATGAAGTATGCAGAATTTCACCCTCTTCTCCACACTTAACATTTAGTTGTATATGTGAACTCTCCTTTCTTAATTGGGGAATGTAGCATTATATAGAATGTTGTTAAACTTAATTTTAATCCTTTTTGACATTACCTTTTTTTTTGGTAAACCAAGTGATCTGCCTTTCAGCAACTGTCTGATTTTGGTTCTTTGAAACTGTGATTTTTATTTCATTTGTACCCAACCATTGTAAGTATTTTGTTTTGTTTCCTGGAAATTCTGTTTTGAAACAGAAAATAAAGGCTATGTTAAAATGAGTATGTTATCTTATTAAAATGCTGCCATAGTCACTGCAATCATCTGGCTAAAACTGGTTCTTCATTTACCAAATGTAATTTAGCAGATTTAGAACATTTAGTCCTGTAAACTATGCTGGCCTAAAAAAACTAACCAAGCTGCGTGTTATCTCTTGATTTACAGTTCCAACAAATTGAGTTGGACTTCATTTTCACACTTGTACATGAGCCATAATTGTAACAGTCGCTCTTATTTACTGAACACATACTGTGTTAGCTAGGCTTTTACCTGCGATATTTTTAATTCACACAAAATCCTATAAGATAGGTCTGTTACTATTTCCACTTACAATGCAAATTTGAGGATCAGAGAGATTAAAGAATTTGCTAGGGCCACATACTTAGTCAGTGGTGAAGCCTGGATCCAAACCCAGGTCTGTCTGTCTGCACAGCTCATGGGAAAAACCCTAGGCCACACTGATTCTCAGGTGTACTACATGTATAATAATTCAGATAAATTTAGAGTAGGCCCTTATCTAATAGGATTTGTATGTACACACTTTTTTTTTTTTTTGAGACACAGTCTCTCTGTCGCCCAGGCTGGAGTGCAATGGCGCAATCTCAGCTCACTGCATCCTCTACCTCCCGGATTCCAGCGATTCTTCTGCCTCAGCCTCCGAAGTAGCTAGGACTATAGGCGTGCGCCACCACCATGCCCGACTAATTTTTGTATTTTTAGTAGAGATGGGATGTCACCATATTGGCCAGGCTGGTCTTGAACTCCTGACCTCGTGATCTACCCGCCTTGGCCTTCCAAAGTGCTAGGATTACAGGCGTGAGCCGCCTTGCCCGGCCCACTGGTCTTTTTTTTTTTTTCTTTTTTTTTTTTTTGAGACAAAGTCTCACTCTGTCACCCAGGCTAGAGTGCAGTGGCGCAATTATGGCTCACTGCAGCCTCAACATCCTGGGTTCAAATGATCCTCCCACCTCAGCTCCCCAAGTAGCTGGGAGCACAGGCACGTGCCACCACACCCGGCTAATTTTTGTATTTTTCATAGAGATGGGTTTTCAGCATGTTGCCCAGGCTGGTCTTGATCTCCTAGGCTCAAGCAATCCTCCCATCTCGGCCTTCCAAAGTGCTGGGATTACAGGCATGAGCCACTGCCCCCAGCCCGTATGAACACTTTTTACAATGTCTTTCATGAAGTTGTATCCAGTGCTTATTTCATAGTTTCAGAAGGAGGTTTTTATGGCCCAAGCAAGGATTCAAAGTGTTCCCTATGCACAACTTATTAAGGAGTATTTCCTTTCATGTTGATAATGTGTATGGTCCACCTTTAGAAAAACACATATTTGGAAATCTCCCTCCCACACTTATCATTCATCACTCTGACTTGAGAACTCAGACTGGGTCAGATCACTTGCTCATTTGGTAACTTAGGGAGAAGAACATACATATGCTTATGCAAACAACCCTGGATGAAGAGTAATAGGCCTATCAGAAATATTCAAGATTAGATGAGTGTTTTAAAAGTGTTTTTAAATATATGTTATCTTGATTTACTGACCCAATGACTGTGAGTCATTCTATCTTAGGTGATCCCTAAAGGGAGGCAACAAGGTACATGTGGAATAAGCATGTGTTTTTTTTTTATTCACAGAACTCCCAAACTTATATTTCCTCACTTGTAAAATGAAGTGGTTATGAGTATTAAATGAGACGTGTTAAGGCAACCAACACTGTCTCTAATTTACTAATTGCACTTATTGTTAGATATCACTGGTGACTTTCACAGTAAACTTGCACTTGGGAAATTAAACTGGTTTGGAAATGGGCCCTGATTCTGATTATAGTTAATACAGATACCTTTTGGAGTCAAGCAGACCTGTAGTTGTATTCTATCTTACGGACTTGGGAAAATTGCTTAACTTTTTAGCTTCAATTTCCTTACCTGTAAAAAGGATAATTCCCTCAGTGAGGTTGTTTTGAGGTTGTTTTGAGTTTGAATGAAAAAGCACATAAAGGGCTTATCACTGTGCCTGATACATAGTAGGTTTGCTCAAATAACTTACACAAGGGACCTTACAGATCATTATTTTAAATGAGGACAAAACAGAGGTGACAAAAAAACTGAACTCATTCTGTGGGTCAACATAAGGTCTGTGGTGGAAAAAAGTGGGTGTTGGCCCAAAAGGGGCAAGATGATATAATAAAGTGAGGTGTAGAGGTGAGAGTGTTTAAGTCAGGGAATAAGACCAGCATACACCCTTTTAAAATATGCCATCATTAATGAGCACCACTTGGTAAAAGAGTGAGATAACAGGCCAGGCGCAGTGGCTCACACCTGTAATCCCAGCACTTTTCGGAGGCTGAGGTGGGCGGATCACAAGGTCAAGAGATCGAGACCATCCTGGCCAACATGGTGAAACCCTGTCTCTACTAAAAAGACAAAAATTAGCCAGACATGGTGGCACACGCCTGCAGTCCCAGCTACTCAGGAGGCTGAGGCAGGAGAATCGCTTGAACCCGGGAGGTGGAGGTTGCAGTGAACCAAGATCACGCCACTGCACTCCAGCCTGGCAACAGAGTGAGACTCCGTCACACACACACACAGAATGACATAACAGAATTACATCTGTGACTAGAGTTTAGAAAGAGGTGAAGTAGTTGGGGAGTAGGGAGAAGATGGATATTATAACAGGAGCTCAAGACAGGAGTGAAGTAGAGCATAAATGATGGTTTAGATAGGAGCAAGACCTTGCGCTAGGTGGAGAAAAGACTATCATAAATTTTGGAATTGGAAAGGACTAGTTCACATGCATGTTACAAATGAGGAAGTAGGCTTAGGAATTTAACCAGTATTCATAAACATTCTCCATTCAAGCTCAGTGGTTCTCAACCCTGACTGCATATTAGAATCACCTTGGGAACTATTTTTTAAAATGTTTTAGTTGCACAACAATATAAATATACTTAATATTACTGAACCATATACTTAAAAATGGTTATGATGGTAAATTTTATGTGTATTTTACAATTAAAAATAAAATTTTTAAATTTAGTGTCTGGGCCCCATCTCTAGAATCACCATCATCTTAAAAAGCTTCCCAGGTGACACTGATAGGTGACTTGGGTTGAGAACCACTGTCATTGTTTACTAATCAAATAAATGACTTCCCTACTATCAGCCAGTTGCTGATTCAAGTAACACAAGCAATATGGCAACCTCATTAGACCTTCTGATGAATTATTTTCTATAACTCTATGACCTCATAGCCTCTCAAAGAGGCCCCAAGGATTGGGCAATACAGAAACCTAAGTGGACCTCTTTCAGAACTGAAAACTAGTTCCTACTTCGGTGGAATGATGACATAAGATTGAGTTTGATGTGAACTCTCCATATAACCTCTTTATGCTTCTCCCCACCCTTCATAAGAGTTAACATTTATTAGGTGCTTATTGTGCCAGTTATTATGCTAGTGCTCTACAATGTCATTTAATTTTCACAAGCTTCTAAGTAATCATTACTTATCACCTTTCTGTGCTCCTTGACTGTCTTTACAACTGTTTTCTTCCAGTGCCCAGCTTTATTCCTGGCATGTAGTAGGTATTAAATAAATCTGTTGAATAAATTAATGAGCCCCCACTTCACAGATACAGGAAGCGTACAAGAGGCTAAGCAACTTGTTAAAACTATACAGCTAATAAAAAGTTGAACTGGTATGGGAAACCAGTTCTTGGCTCCAAAGCACACATTCTGAAATACTATTCTATGACTTCCATCCTGTATAGTTTCTCCTGTACTATTTATGTTAGGAATCTTGTGTTTAAGTAGTATAAACACAATTTGAACAAGTTTAAGCAAAAATGGGAATTTATAAAGATAGGGGTGCCTCATAGAACCCAGGGATAGTACAGGTGGGCCTTAGGAACAAATGAACCAGGTGTCTGAATACAGCCAGGATTTTTCATGTCTTCTCCTCCAGCTCAATCAAATTCTCTGGGAACGTCCCTAAAGGATGGCTCCTGCTGCAACCATGAGGATAAGGTAGATAAGGTGGTAGAAAAGGGGTGCTGCAGAGACAGTCTAATAAATATTTACCTATAAACCTCCTCTTGGCTGTCCTGTAAACATGCTATTTTCCCCATACCTACAATTCCCAAAATGCCAGCACCTAACATTAGCCATGTACAACTGCTGGTCATATTCAACTACTGCATTCAGAAACAATGGTATGGCAAGGACATATTCTTTCCTCCTCTAGTTCGGTGACAGTCTAAATACGGCTGCTCTTGCTCTTGATCTCACAACCTCTGATAAACTTAATTGCCACCAATAGATCTAATATGCAAGAGTAGAGAAATAATTAGATAACCACAGTCAGAATGCCCTTTTAGGGGCCAGCACTTTGGGAGGCAAAGGTGGGCAGATCACTTGAGGTCAACAGTTAGAGACCAGCTTGGCCAACATGGTGAAACACCATCTCTACTAAAACTACAAAAATTAGCCAGGCGTGGTGGCATGTACCTGTAATCCCAGCTACTGGGGAGGCTGAGGCACAAGAATTGCTTGAACCTGGGAGGCAGAGGTTGCAGTGAGCCGAGATCCCACCACTGCACTCCAGCTTGGGCAACAGAGTGAGATTCTGTCTCAAAAAAAAAAATCCCATTAGGCCAGGCACAGTGGCTCACGCCTGTAATCCCAGCACTCTGGGAGGCCAAGAGACTGAGGCCATCCTGGCCAACGTGGTGAAACTCCGTCTCTACTAAAAATACAAAAATTAGCTGGGTGTGGTGCCACATGCCTGTAGCCCCAGCTACTAGGGAAGATGAGGCAGGAGAATCACTTGAACCCAGGAGGCAGAAGTTGCAATGAGCCGAGATCGCACCACTGCACTCCAACCTGGCGACAGAATGAGACTTCATCTAAAAAGAAGCCTATTTAGGAAAGGAGGAGTCACACCATTTTCAGCCACCAGGTCCATTTCCACCTGGATCGGAATAAAAGAAATTACAGGCATATAAAAAATGGCAACCAATTTACTGATGTACCTCTTTGCTTAACCAGTCTGGACATGGGCCTAAGAGTATGTTCTAGAAAAGCAGTGATTCTCAAACTCAAGAGTGCGGTTAGGATCACCTAAAGGGCTAGTAAGGAAGACCTGCAAAAACTCAGCAGGCACACTCCATTCAAACCCCTGCACTGAGACTTCACCAAACACTAGCATGGTTTCTGGCAGTCTAAGATTGAATCCCTGAGAAGACCCAGCTCACTTTTTGTTTTGTTTTGTTTTTTGAGACAGAGTCTCACTCTACTGAGCAGGCTGCAGTGCAGAGGCACAATCTCAGCTCACTGCAACCTCCGCCTCCCAGGCTCAAGTGATTCTCGTGCCTCAGCCTCCCAAGTAGCTGGGATTACAGGCATGCGCCACCAGGCCTGGCTAATTTTTGTGTTTTGAGTAGAGATGGGGTTTCGCCATGTTGGCCAGGCTGATCTCGAACTCTGACCTCAAGTGATCTGCCCGCCTCAGCCTCCCAAAGCGCTGGGATTACAGGCATGAGCCACCATGCCCGACCAGAGCAGTGATTCTCTGCTGGCGCATGCCTGTAGTCCCAGCTACTGGGGAGGCTGAGGCAGAAGAATCGCTTGATTGCTTCAACCTGGGAGGTGTAGGTTGCGGTGAGCCGAGATCACGCCACTGTACTCCAGCCTGGGCGACAGAGTGAGACTCCATCTCAAAAAAAAAAAAAAAGAGAGAGAGAATCACTGCTCTGGCTGATCAATTATGGCCCCTATTGACAGATTTGATTTTCTAGTGATACAGCTTCTTTAAAACCTTATATGACTTCCTGTTGGTTTCATTTGAGGGGACTCAGAATGCTAAAAACAAGTGCCAAGAATCTTGCCAAGTTAGGCTCTTTGAAGCTTCAGATCTGCTAAAGGGAATAGCCTGGATCATCCTGTTGTGGCTTCTATTCGTCACATTTAGGAGAGCTGGAGAACAAGGAGTACTACTTAGGAGGCAGATACAGATAACTTCGCTCCAATTGCCTTGATACCAGTTCCTAACTGGTGAAACCTTTGAGGCAAGATTAAGATTCTGCTGTAATTCAGCAAGGCCAATGAATATCTGACCCTCAGCAAATGCAGATCTCTTGATATAAGCAAAGGGGCTGCTGTTTTGAGTCCCAAGAGCAATAAGCAAATGCTTCACTGCCAAATAACACAGAATACCAACTTCCTTCCCATCAATCGATGCAGAGGTCTCTGATCTCTATCTGTTCCACGTTTTAGGGTCTCTACAAAAAATAAAGTCGAGGTTGCAGTGAGCTGTAATCACACTACTGCATTATCTGGAACCTGGGACTTGAACACAATGAAGACTCTATTTCTCACCTCTGCTCTTCTCTGAAAGTCTGCATTTTTTCTCTCTTTCTGCAGACCAGCATCTTTCACTTCTGTCCCTCTGGTGGGAAAATTAGTTGACAGCTTCCAAGCTTTACACTTAGAGAAAAGCTGGTATCTCTGGTCCAATTCCAAATTTCTAGAAAATGAGATTTTGATTGCCCCAGGTTGGATTAGGTGCCCTCCTCTGACCCAATAAGCTATGGTTATAGGAACATGACAGTTTTTGTCATAACCATATAAATGTGGGAAGGGGAGGGTCAATTCCCGGAAAAGAGGGCCTGGGCAGACAGTCCCACAGGTGTCCATTATACTAAAAACCTCCATTCCTTCCATCCTTCATCACTTCAAGCCACTGCTCTCTCCTTTCACTGTTTGCTTTCAAGAGTTAACTATGTACACTGCCTTGCCATCTACTTATTCTTTGACAATCTGACTTATTCCATCTCCACTATTTTAGAATTTCTTTCATGTAGCTTGAAGCTTTTTTGCTTTTGCATCCTAATAGAGTATTCCCCTATCTCATTTATCCTGATCACTCTTGGGTTCTGCACCTCTGCATTCTAACTCTGCCTGCCATTATCTCCTACCTTCCAGTAAGTTCCAAGCCAGATCTGGCTACTACTCATTTCAGATCTTGTTTTCTGCTCTATTCCTGCTGAAAGAGTGGGCCGGCCCTAAAAGCCAGAAAGAAGACAGGCACTGCATCTGTTTCATCTCAGTATGTTGAAACTACATTTTTCAAAAGATTATGACTCTATACATCTGAAATTAGAGCCCTTGCAGCTATTTAGAAAAGCTCCCGACAGACTAAAACACAATGAAGTTTGGAAACCAAAGGCCCTAACCATAGGACATAGTAGATCTGGGAGTACCAAAAAGGGACAACTTGTAATGTAATTGTGTTGGTAATTATCTCCCTGCCCAGAGCGATGCTTAGGGCATGGATATTCGATTTTATTTTGTCTCTGCCTTGCCTTAGGCAAGTTAATAATGTAAGTTTTTCTTTTTATTTTTTTTGAGATGGAGTCTGGCTCTGTCACCAGACTGGAGTACAGTGACGTGATCTTGGCTCACTGCAACCTCCGCCTCCCAGGTTCAAGCGATTCTCCTGCCTCAGCCTCCAGAGTAGCTGGGATTACAGGCACGCGCCACCCCGCCCGGCTAATTTTTGTATTTTTAGTAGAGACGGGGTTTCACCGTGTTGGCCACTATGGTCTCCATTTCCTGACTTCGTGATCCGCCCGCCTCGGAGGGATTACAGGCCTGAGCCACCGCGCCCGAACAGTTACGTCTTTCTTAATTGGGACCAACAGCTCTTTTACATATCATCTTTCCACTAAGGGGAAAATCCTCCCTCCTGGGGAGTTTAGCTCACTTTAGCTGAGTTCAGTCAATCCACTCTAACTTCCATTCCCATGATGCATCGATCCTTCCCCCAAAACTCTTTTTCCAGGAAAAAGCAGTAAATAACCTAAGCAGCTCAGTGGGATGCAAGGAGTGGGGAGTGCAACTCCTAAACACTCATCATCACGCCCCGCTTCCTGAGACCCTGTGAGCACAAGGGCTGAGAAGGTAGTATTCTGGTTCCTCGACTACATCCCACGGCCATAGAGAAGACTACAACTACCAAGATGCCCCTTTCCCCGCCCCGCCCCTCCTCGCTCCCCTTCCTCCAGCTAGAAAGCGTGTACCACGAGAAGACGAGGCAACATGGCTCCCGGAGGTGGAAGAAAGAAGCTTCACCCTTTCTAAAGCGCGAAGAAGAGCGACCGGAAAGGAGAAAAAGAGAAGTGACTAGAGCCCATCCTCGCTCTTATCCTCCCAGCCTCTCCCGGGTCCGGTCGGCCTCTCCTCTTCTCTCTACCCAAATTCAATTTGTGGTTTCCTCTTCTCCCCGCCCTCATTCCCTCGCTTCCTCACCCCTCCCCTCGGGAATCCTTTTCCCGCCCCACTTTGCCCCCCGCGGAGTGCGCACGCGCCCGCCCTCAGCTTCGCGCCCAGATCGTCGTCTAGCCTGCTCGCGCAGCCGCTGTCTCGTCTGCCCACCGACGAAGCATGGGTGTCCAGGGCTTCCAAGAGTTCCTGGAGAAGCGCTGTCCCGGGGCCGTGGTGCCCGTGGACCTCCTCAAACTCGCGCGCACGGTCTCGCGCCAGCAGCAGCAGCAGCACTTGCACCGCCAGCTGCCGCCGACTGCCGCCCTAGCGCCCGGGGCTCCACGCGCCGCCAGGGGCCCCGCGCCTCTGCAACCGCCGCTTCCGCCCGCTGCCTTGGGTACCTACTCCGGGGGCGCGGGGCCGACTCGGCACCACCACCCCGCTCACCACTTCCACCATCACGGCCAGGCGCAGACCGGGTTACACTCTCCGCTGCCGCCGCCGCCGCCGCCCCCTCCGCTCCCCGGGGCCCGGGTGCTGGTGGACGCCGGCTCGGCGCTGCCGCGGCTCTATGGCGGCTACCAGACGGATTGGGTGTGTGGCGGCCAATGGAACGCCATGCTGGGCTACTTGTCAGCGCTGTGCCAGGCTTGTGCCTATCCTGGCGGCGACGGCCTGGAGCTCGTGGTCATGTTCCCGGGGGGCCTGGGCAAGGACCGGCTGGCCGAGTGGGGCCGTCGGTGCCAGGCCGAGCGGCAGACAGCGCAACTGATCGTGGGACACGTGGGCAACAAGGGCACCCCTCCACCGCGGGCCTGGTTCCTGCCACCGGCCTGCCTGAGCCACTGCGTGAGGCTAGCACTCATCCGCTTCCGGGTCAAGGTGAGGGAGGGGCCGGATCTTAAATAACAAGCCCCACACCTATTCCCTCCCAACTAAATACCTAACCACCTACCCACTTACCCACTACCCTGCCTCCCATCTACCCACCCACCTACCCGCCCAACAGCTAACCTACCTGCCTAACTACCCTCTACCATTTTATCCATTTTCCTCCCCCCATCATACTACCCACTACGGATTCACTCACCTACATGGCCATATCTCTACTCATGTCATCCCAGGAGCTCCCTTTAGGTTCCCTTATCCAATTGGCCTACCACTAGGTTTCAGCAGAATCTAGTCAGAATTTCTTTTGTAGCCTCACCTTTCTCCTGCTGTCTTCTGCCTCAAACTGAAATGCCTTTACCCTGCTTTTTCCAGTTGACATCTCTCTCCTTTGTCTCTTTCCAACCTCGCAGTAAATCACTTAAGCAGGTGTGAACTGAATACCTTTCTTCTACATTATTTTTCCGTCTTCACCCACTGCTGCTTTTTTACCCATCTGTCCATTCAGCCTTTCTCATTTCAACACGCATCTTCTTCCTCCTGCCTTAGCCTAAACACATAAACAAAAACCCACTGATTCAGTCACTGTTCAACAAGTATTAACGCACTGAGTGTAAGAGTTTTAAAGACATGTGAGACACTGCTCATACCCTTGGAAAGTTAAATGTATACACATGAAACATTTAATTATAGCAATGTGTATGTGATTATGCCTTATGGTCCAGACAGTAAGTACAGTTCCTGTTTTCTGTATGTGGGGTTGGTGGATATCTTTGGACTAAAGTGGTCAGGGGAGGCTTCCCTGAAGAAGTCGGACCTCACCTGGGTCTTCAAAGATGGATTGGATTTGAATGAGTCACAAGCTTGGGAGGAGGTTGCTTTAAGTGGGAGGAAGAAAATGAGCAGAAGCAAAAAAGAGTATCAAGTGTGCAAGGCCCCATAGGCAGTTACGTCCAATCTGCATGTAGTTGGGTCACTGCATATGGGGCCTGGGGAACAGCTTGGCAGCATCCCCAGTTCTTGGCACCACTGCTGCTGCTCTGTTGCTTTCCCATACTCTTAGGTTTCAAGTTCCTACGTGTAGAGAATAGCAAGGCTTGGGAAGTAAAGGAGGTGGGCAGGAAGAAGAAAAAGAAAAGTAGTACAGGGTTGGGTAGAACGAAACCGCAAACCTGTTTCCCCAACCAAGGTTCTTGGGGGTTGTCCTTACAGTTAGACAGAACAGGGGATTGTGGGAATCACTTAAGAAGTGGTGTCTGCTGGAGTAATGAGGAGGAAAGAAGTTTTAGCTCAGAGACTAAAAGACCTAAACAGAGAAGCTTGCAGTGGTTATAAAGGTTGTGTCTAGAGTTCAGTCATGCTAGACTCGTTCTCAGCATCAAATCTGTGCCTAGAGTGCCTAGATTATAGTTGTTTTAGTTTAAACACATACAAACGTGAGCTATCTCATACAAGGTTAAAAAAAAAAAGGCACACATTTGCTTGCTCTTCTGACTGAACATTTTAAGGTAGATTCTTTATTCATGGCCATTCTTTCCACTTTGTTTTCACTGCTACCACCCAGGCTTGTAAGGAATTTTTAACCTCGTTATTAACCTGGTTGCTGGCAATAGTGACCACATTGATGGAATATTTGCTATGTGTTAGGTGCCGCTCTGTGCGCTTCTTTTAAAAAAATTACCTCATCATCCTTGCAATAACCTGTGAAGCAGTATTATCCCTGTTTTCTAAATGAGGAAACTGAGGCACGGGCTTAGAAACTTGCCCAAAGTCACCAAGAGATAAGTGGCAGGGCTGAGATTTGTGCCTATGTGGTCTTCCTCCAAAGATCATACTCTAAACAACAGTGCTACTATAAAATTAATCTTTCTAAAGTGCCACTGTGATTAGGTCATTTCCCCACTCAGCTAAACTCTTCCTTGGCTCCTGGTTAAAGACGGTTCAGGTCATTAACTCACTCTTTTATTAGAGTGCTTGCTGTAGGCTAAGTACTAGCTGCTTGCTGAGGACTGAGAGGTAAATAAGGGGATCCTGTCCTCAACGAGGACAAAGTTTAGTGAAAGAGATAATAAATTGCAGATACTGTGGGCTAATTGCAAATGATGAAAAATGTGGCCCCTATCGGGGGCATGGTTAATTCTGAGTAAGGGAGTGAAAGTTGGGGAAGGCTTCACCGATTGGTGTTAAGCCATGAAGAGGACTGAAGAGAGTTCAGATAGTGGACAAGGGTGTGGAGACCCGAATAGCCAGTTATGAGCTCTGAATAGATTTTGATTGGAGGTTGGCAGGAGGGTTGAACACTGAGCATGGGTTTGTGGTTTCCAAAGTTTTTTTTTTGTTTATATACCCCATCAGTCAAAATCTTTTGAGAAGCAGCCCTTAGTGTATTTTTGTCGTACTTCACCACACAGTCTCATTTTCAAAATCCCAGCAGTTAATAAAAAAGATGGATTGAATAGATAGATATGTGATAAATAAGGTATAGTAAAAATAGTAGAATCTCAGTCGTGGGTATTCAGATGTTCACTGTAAAATTATTTCAACTTTGCCATATGTTTGAAGTTTTTCATAATAAAAATGTTGGGGAAAAATTCCCAGCAGTTCTCTCTAGTCCTTAGAAGCACTCTTGGAGAATGTATAAATCTTATTCCCTGTGCTAGATTATAAACAAACTCTGATCTTTTTGTATTCTCCATAATGTCCTGTGTACTTTGGGTGCAGGGTACATTGTTTTTTTCCATAATGAATAGATCGATGATCCTAAGAGAATGGATTGTAGAAGTGACTTTTTAAGAGTGTAGTGTGGCTCTTAATGTAATGGATTTAAGACCAGCTCTAAAATTGCATATCTAAAGTGTCTGTCGATGTTATCAGAGTGAAGTTCTCTCCGGTTCCAGTCAGTGACTTTTTTATTTTTATTGAAGTGATGAAGAACTCCCTGGATTGTAGCACAGACTTGAAGGTATTAATAACCGATTGTGGTTTCCCTTTTCAGAGGAGTGTTCTACTGTCTTGAAGGTGGGAATTTTTCACTTGGATGATTTGCATGCCTACTATTTCTTTTGACTGAATGTCAGTGCCTCAGAACAAAACCCACTACTCTCTCCCCTCTTTGGTTTTGTTCTTCGGGCTAGACCACAAGATGGGCCTTTATTCCCAGTCTCATTTTCATTTGTGATACAGAAGTAGAGTGGAAGGATTAAATAATAGATAATTGCTGGGTTGTCTGTTTAGCTTTAGACAACTTCGGACTTACCATGAAAAGATCCAGTGTATATTGTTGGGATGAATTTTTTGATTTGGTTGGTTTCATTTATATGCTCTGCAAACCTTTGTAAATGATAATTAGTAGAAGGAAAATTAAGTAAACCCCAAATTGCTTGCCTGATTGCTTCCTAAGAGTCTCAGAAGTAGAGCAACCTAAAGCATTTTAGATTGTGATTCAGGAGATAATTTAGGGTGATTAAGGGAATGAATGCTTTGTTTTAATGTTACTGTGTAATTAAAAAAAAAGATCAGCACATCAAACTCACCATTTCGCAGCTATACTTTTTTAGAGTGATTATGATTAGATAAAATGAGTGATTTTAAAGAAAGATATTAAGTTGCAGTACTTGGATATGGCAGAAATCATGTTGGTGGTATATGAGTAACCAGACTTAGAGAACAGGTATCATCATTTTGTGCTTTGGTTCTCTAGAATACGATAAAGCAATGGCTGCTATGCCTCCTGATTGTTTACTTACCATTAGTCGTAGACATTCTGAAAAGTCAATGACTTTTCTAGATGCTCTAGTGGTTGGAAAATAATCAAAATAATAATTACTTCTTAGGCAACAAGTTGTATATTAAAAGCTTTAAAAATATCTCATTTAATCCTCAAGAATACCATACACTTGCAAGGTGTATGGTATTCTCCCCCATTTTACAGTTGAGTAACTGAGATAACCAAGAGGTAAAATAATTTTTCTTTGTTCTAAGTACTAGTAAGTGGTGGATAAAAATTACTGTTCTGGGTTTATATTGCTCAAAGTTTACACAATCCCACCATCCTGTTTCCTTCGTTTTGTACATTCTTGTGTATGATTGTACACTGTTACTGGCTAGATAATATGTATAGATACATGAAGACAAACAATCATAAGTAGATTTTTTGAGCACTTAGTTTGTGCCAGCATTGCTAAATGTACAATACTGCCAATACAAGGCAAATGTGTAAGCTAAGTGCCAAGTAAGTGAGTCATACAGTGATGTTATAGGAATTCAAAAGTAGTAATCCCTGTCCTTTCTACAGTTTCAGTCTCTGCCTCTCTGGTTTCTTTCACTTAGAGCATGCACAAATAATCTTTGAAAAACAGAAACTTCCCCTTTATTTTCTAATTCCTTCGAGCCATTATCTTTATCTCCTTTCTTCCCTATTCACCATTATTCTTAAAGAAGCAGATTGTATTAATTCGCATTTCCTAGCCTAGTGCTACTTTATATCTGATGTCACTACTCTGAAGCTGCTGCACGCATTTCCATTCTTAGCCTTTCTTGGTCCTCTTTAAGATCATTAATATCAAGCCATCCTATTCTTAAACTATCTTCCTTGGATTTCACAGTTCAACTCACTTCTGATTCTCCTTGTAACCCTCTAGTTCGTTCTTCTTTTTTCCTTATTCCTCTTCTGCCTGCTTCTTTAAATGTTGGTGCCCTCAAGGCTTCTGTCCTGGTCATATTCTTCTACTTTTGTTTCCTGAGCAATCTCATCCATTATGGTGGCTTTAAGTATTAATTAAATTCTGATGATTCCTATTGCTCTGTCTCTACCCTCGACCTCTCTCATGAGCTTTCAACACATCTTTTCACCTCTCTACTACTTGATGTCTTTTAGGTCACTTAAACTAAAAACTACCCAAAATGGAACTCATTATGTTTCCCCAAAACTTGTTCCACTTCTGGTACTCTCTATTTCTATGAATGGTGTCTTTCATCACTTTCAAGCCAGAAGCCGTGGAGTCCTCAATTCTTCACTCTCCTGTCACTTCCCACATTTACTTGGTCATTGGATCCTTTGAATTCTACGTTAGAAATGTCTCCTGAGACCAGGTACTTCTGTCTGTTTCCACCCCCGTTGCTTTAGTTCAGGCTACCAAAATTTCTTATCTGAACCAGGAAGACAGTGTCAACTTGTTCCTTTACCATAACACTCTCTGGACTCTATCTGCCATATTGCTGCCAGAGACACCATTCTGAAAACAGAAGCTGACTCTGTTATATGCCCAAAGGTGTATTTGCCTACCCTACTGAGTCCAAACTTCTCAATATGGCAGACAGTGCCCTTCACAATCTGATCCCAAACTCCCTCCAGACTTACCTGGTGCTCACCTCTGGCCACCCCTTTTCCAACCATTCTGTATTTTCTTAGTTTCCTAGACATACCGTGTCCTCTCTCATAGTATTTTTCTTATGTTTATCTTGACCTTTGCATAGGAAACTCCCCCTTATTCCTGCTCAAAAGTTATCGTTATAGTATCTTTCCTAGCCAGCCTCTGTCAGCTGTGGTAAATTAAGCCTTCCCTTTACTACCAGAGTACTCTGTTCTTACCTCTCTCATATTTTTTTCTCTTTCCTAGTATTTTCATATCGCTTAATTCTCTTTTAAATGAGTTTCAAGAGGGCGGAGATTTGCTCTAGGACTTGACATATATAAAATAATGTTTGCTGTGAGAGAGAGAGATTGGTTGGTTTACCTTTACTGACTGAATCACTGTAGAGGGCTTTACAGGTCAGATAAAGAAGAATTTAGAATCAGTGCTATACAATGTTATATATTAATTCCATCTAAATAAACTCAGATTGCAAACTGAATTGCCGAACTCCTGTTACTCAGAAGTTTTGTAGCTGCTTAGCAATGCACTTATAGAATATATTCCCTTTTGATGGTAGTAATAATGGCTACCACGTGGGCGAGGTCCCGCACCAATATTCATTTAATCCTCACAACCACCCAACAGGAGAGGTATTAATCTCTATTTTTTCCTCTACTCCTATGACAGATTAAATCTCTCTCTCTCTTTTGTGTTTGTTTTTTGTTTGTTTTGTTTTGTTTTTTGTTTTTTGTTTTTTGAGGCAGAGTCTCGCTCTGTGGCCCAGATTGGAGTACAGTGGCGTGATCTTGGCTCACTACAACCTCCACCTCCTGGGTTCAAGCAGTTCTCCTGCCTCAGCCTCCCAAGTAGCTGGGACTGCAGGCACATGCCACCACACCCAACTAATTTTTCTATTTTTAGTAGAGACGGAGTTTCACCATGTTGGCAAGAGTGGTTTCGAACTCCTGACCTCAGGTGATCCGCCTGTGTCAGCCACCCAAAGTGTTGGGATTACAGGTGTGAGCCACCACGCCCGGCCTAAATCTCTACTTTTTATAGCAAAAAAAAAAAAAAGAAAACAGGCTCAGTGTAGTCACTGGCCCAAGGTTGCACTGCTAGAACATGGTTGGACCAAGATTTGGACCTAAAGATATTTGACACCAAAATCCTTCATCTTTAACATATCTCAGAACGGTGTAATTGCATTTTTATAGTTATATTTTAATAACTTCTTCCAGAACATTTTTTCCTATATTTAGTTTGTGTAGCATAATGGCTGACAACACAGGCCTTGGAGCCAGACTGCCTGGGTTTAGATCCCTATTCTTCTAAGTACTCATTATGTAAGCTTAGGCAAGTTACTTACTCTGTGCCTCAGTTTAACAGTAATACCTACATCACAAATTTTGTTGTGAGTGTTAAATGATTTAAGTAATATGCTTAGAACATTATATGGCACGTAGTAAATGCCATATAAATGCCAGCTGCTATTATATTGACTAAAATGTCTTGTAGCAGGGCATGGTGGTGCCCACCTGTAGTCTCAGCTACTCAGGAGGCTGAGGCAGGAGGATCGCTTGAGCCTGAGAGGTTGAGGTTGCACTGAGCTGAGATCGCACCACTGCACTGCAGCCTGGGTGACAGAGTTAAGACCCTGTATAAAAAAAAAAAAAAATACAAACTATCTTGTGCACCTAGTAGGTTGGACATTGATCACCTCACTCTCATGCTTTAAGCTTAGCATGGCATGCCATGGCATGCCTTCATGATCTGCCCACCATTATCTAGCCTAATTTTACCCCATTTTTCTTATCAGGACGATGCTTTTCAGTTCAGTTAATATTTTTGAGCACCTGTTCTGTGCCAGACACTGTTCTAAGTACTATGAACAATGGAATTAATTTACTCAGACTGTGTTTATTGGACTCCTGTGCCAGGCAAAGTTCCAGATTATGAGAATACAGCAGTGAATAAAAAGATTTCTGACCTCATGAAACATATTCTAATGAGAAGATAGACAACAAACAAGATAAATAGGCAAAATATGTTTTGTGACATAGGAAATGCTGTGTAGAAAATGAAGTAGGAAGTGAGATAAGGAGTGTTGAAGTCAGGGGTACAAAGCATGGTACCCTACCCTTCCAGGAGCTCGTAGTCTAGTAGAGGAAACAAGGAAGAAAATACTTACGGTATAAGTCCCCAGGATCCTTTCTCTGGCCCTTGTCATTAGGCCCAGGACATAACCAATAGAAGTGGCAGAAACCAGGATTTGCATACCAGAAGCAAAACCCTTGCCCGTTCATCTGTATCACATGAGGAATTACAAAGGTATGGCAAAGATGGCAAACTGGCAGCCCATAGGCTTATGTGGCCCATTCATGTATTTTTGCATTGGCCCACATATTTTTTTTCCTTTTCTTTTTGAAAGAACTTCATTTATTTTCATTGATCAATAGTGTTCACCAGGATCTGAAATCAAATAATACACTTGGACTGAATATTAAGGCATCATCTAGTTGAATGAATTGAATGATTATCATTTCCTGCTGTCATTTAACTTGCATTTTTTTTTAACAAGTTCGAATTTGTTGCCAACTTTTAAAAATAGAGAAATGTTGCAAAAAAGTCTCTTTCCAACTACTGAAATATCAGATCCTCTGGCAATACTGCTTAACCCCTTTTGGTGAACCACATGGTCTTCATTTATTGGTCTCTACAGCTCCATGGTGTCTCCCTGCCACAATGACGAAGTGCCACTTGTCATTCATGGTAGACATCTTCTACAATGGCTCCCAATGATTCCCACCTCCTGGTATTCACACCCTTTTGTAATCTCCTCCCATCCCCCCAGTTTGTGGGCTGGACCTAGTGACTTGCTTCTGATGAGCAGACTACAACAAAAGTGATGGGATGTCACTTCCAAGATTAGGTTATGAAAAACTGTGACTTCCATCTTGTTTGCACTCTCTCTCTCTTTCTCTCTGGCTCTTCTTGCTTGATCACTCTGATGAAGCAAGCTGCCATGTTGTGAGCTGCCCTATGGAGAGACCCACAGGAAAAGAAACTGAGGGAAGCCTCCAACCAACACTCAGTGAGGAACTGAGGCCCTCAGTCCAACTACAGTCTGCAAGGAACTGAATTGCTGCCAACAGCCACGTACGTGAGTAAGCTTGGAAGCGGATCCTTCCCCAGGCGAGCCTTGAGATGACTGCAGCCCTGGCTGGCACCTTGATTGAAGCCTATAGGAGACCTTGAGCCAGAGGACCCAGCTAAGCCATGCCTACAGATACTATGAGATAATAAATGTTGTTTTAAGCCACTAAGTTTGGGGGCTAATTTGTTACACAGAAATAGATAACTGAAACACCATTGATTGTTGTGCTGTTCTTTTTAAATAATATTTTTGATGAACACGAAATATTTCTCATACCCACATCTGTGCAAAGTGAAAACAATCTTTTTTATGGAAGAAGTTCACGTGTTTGAACAGGAGAGAGCCTATTCTTTGTGGAATTGATGAATTTTCATATCCATCTAAATAAAATGTGTCTGTTGAAAGACTACAATTTAAGATACCATTTGAAAGTAAACCACTGTAAGAAATATCAGTGTACGGCCGGGTGCGGTGACTCACGCCTGTAATCCCAGCACTTTGGGAGGCCGAGGCAGGTGGATCACCTGAGGTCGGGAGTTCGAAACCAGCCTGACCAACATGGAGAAACCCTGTCTCTACTAAAAATACAAAATTAGCCGGGCATGGTGGCGCGTGCCTGTAATCCCAGCTACTCGAGAGGCTGAGGCAGGAGAATCACTTGAACCTGGGAGGTGGAGGTTGCGGTGAGCCAAGATCGCACCGTTGCACTCCACCCTGGGCAACAAGAGTGAAACTCCATCTCAAAAAAAAAAAAAAAAAAAAAAAAATCATACAAAAAGGATGAGTGCTGAAATGAAAAGAACTTAAAAATGTACTTGGAATTTCAACAGGCTATATTTCTAGATACAGATAAAATAAGTGATGCCACAGAAGGCAATTATGTATTAAATGAAAAAACTGCCAGGACTTTTTATACAGTAGTTTTATAAAAGTGTCGAGTACAACAGAAATTATGTTATAAACAAGCATTTGCAAAGGTAGGAAATACTTTGGCTCAGGATGTCAGACATTGATGGCTAAACATTCTTGGGACAGATGTAGTCAAAAAGTTAAATTATTTTTGGAGATTTACATAGCAGCTGGTTACAACAGATTAAAAACTGCATCCACATAGCTGTACAGTTAGCTGTATTCCTAGCCAGTGGTTCTCAAAGTATGGTCCCAGACCAACAGCACTGTACCATCTGGAAACATGTTGGAAATACACATTCTCAGTCCCTTACCCCTTTGGACCTACAGAATCAGAAACTGGTGGGAAAGGTGGGGGAGCTTATGGATCCGTTTCAACAAGCCCTCCAGCTGAGTCTGATACATGCTAAAGTTCGAGAGCCACTGCACTTAGGTATGATTCATGTGTTAAGAATTAGATGTAACCTGACTCTTGGACTCATCACAGGCACATCTGGAAATACCTGGATTTTGTGTGATGAGAAAAGTCTTGAGATTTTTAATATCAATTGGTCAAAATTAGTAAGTATGACTACAGATGGTGCTTCTGCAATAGTGTTTAGAACTGTTGGACCCAAGAAACAATTTGAAGCAGAAACACTTTCCGGGACCTAAACTTAAAGCTCTTTCTGCTAAAAGCTTAGAAATGAATCAGTCAGATCAGGAACTAGTAATTAACATGGTGGTTTGCTCCACAATTGAATGCTTTGCTTGGTGAATTATTGGGTGCATGTTATGGAAATCTGCCCTATTACATGAAGGTTGATTGGCTTAGTTGAAGCATGGTACTCAAGATACTGCAAAAAATGACTTGGCATCCAAAGGGCATTCACCACACCCGCAGAGAGTGAAATAAAATATTTGGCTTGTTTGGTTGATTTTACAACTCATCTAGACACTGAATAAAAACAGCATTGTTCAGAAATACCTTCACAAATGTATGGTTGTACTTGCTTGTTCCTAGCAAAATTATGCCTTTGAGAAACTCATTTGGCAAGAGATAAACTGGCTGACTTTTCTTTGCTGAAATTGGTTTCCAAGAATTGAAAGTGATGGCCTGAATTACATTCCCACAGTGTGAAGTTGTCTGTTGAATTCCAGAAAAGGTTCTCTGACATATTTGATGAAAATGAACTAATATTGTTCAATTAGCCTTTCTCAGTGTTTAGAGTATGAAAGAAGAGCTACAATGGAGATTCTGAATTACTGTGCCATGGTGCTGAAAATGAAGCATGATGTCATTGAAATGCCGAATTCTACAAATACTTTGGAAGTAGTTACTGAAATATAAAAACACTGTGCCAAACTTCTGTGTTTGGAAATGCCTACATTTCTAAACAGCTGTTTTCCATTATGAAATAGGATCAAATTAGTCACTTGAAGTGAAAGCCTTCAAGGCTGAATTCTGTACTGCATGTTGTAACACAAAAATATAAGACCTAACGTTGACCTCTTGGCACGTAAATGTGTCAGGCCTCCAGTTCCAAGTCAAAGGAGAATAAACTACCAAAAAAAAAAAAGTGTAATGATAAATCTAGTTTTTCACTTATGTCTTCAATGTAAAATGTAAACTCCAGTATTTTGCATGTATAAACACCCACAGCTTAAATAAAAATACATTTCTGTGTGTGTGTTTTTTATTTTTAAACACGGGGTCTTGCTCTGTTGTCCAGGTTGGAGTGCAGTGGTGTGAACATGGCTCACTATAACCTTGAACTCCTGGGCTCAAACAGTCCTTCCACCTCCGCCTCCCCAGTAGCTAGGACTACTGGCATGTGCCACCCAAACCCAGCTAATTTTTAAGGTTTTGTTTTGTTTGTTTGTTTTAGAGACAGGGTCTTGCTAGGTTGCCCAGGCTGATCTCAAACTCCTGGCCTCAAGCAATCCTGCCTCAGCCTCCCAAAGTGCTGGGATTACCCACCGTGCCTAACCAAAAATTACATTTCTGGAAGTTAATTTTTCTTTACTCAGCCCCTTCATTCATGTTAGCTGCCCATTCCTGTAAGCATTTACAGCCCCTAGTTCAAAGACTCTTAGAAATTTATTGTGATCATTGTCCTCTGTGCAGTTCCTGTCCTCCTTTCTGAGGTAACCCAGAGGTTCCCTTGGATTCTCGCTCTCTTACTCCTAAGGATACTTTTCATGAGACCTCTGACTTTTCAGTTGTGAAGATTTGCTTTGGGCTAAACAAGTGCCTATTCTGGTATCTACTTGTCTCAAATTATTTCTGAGGACCTTCAGGCAGTAGTGCATACCACAGACTTCATCTCTGCAAAACAGACTTTCATAACTACTTTTTCAGTCTGCCAGCTATTATATTATAAATTGTAAGTCTTAGAATTGGGTAGGAATCAGATAAATCTCCATTTTACAGATGAAGAAGCTAAGTGACTTGTCCCCACAAACTTTGATCATAGGTTCACTGGATGCCAAAGTTCTTGCTGTATACGCTGATAACAAAAGTTAGCATCAAAGTACAGTTTCCAGCCTGTGGTTGACACACAACAGGTTTTTTAAAAATCCAAGTTTTCCCTTTTGTTCTTAAATGTGACAGAAGGCGTCATCTGCAGAAATGGGCTGGCTTCTGGCAGCCTAAGAGTAATTAAGAGTACTAAATTGGGCTGGGCGCGGTAGCTCACGCCTGTAATCCTAGCACTTGGGGAGGCCGAGATGGATGGATCACCTGAGGTCAGGAGTTCGAGACCAGCCTGGCCAACATGGTGAAACTCTCTCTACTAGAAATACAAAAATTAGGAGGGTGTGGTGGTGGGCGCCTGTAATCCCAGCTGCTTTGGGAGGCTGAGGCAGGAGGATTGCTTCAACCCGGAGGTGGAGGTTGCAGTGAGCTGAGACCACGTCATTGCACTCCAGCCTGGGCAACAAGAGCAAAACTCCATCTCAGAAAAGAAAAAAGTACGAAAATTGGGTACTCGCAAATTAAAATTAGGACCTTAATAGCGTGTACTGAACACTGGATCGGTATTCTACTACCTCTAGCTTGAGTGCCGTATTTCATGGCCAAGGCTACCAAGTATGTGCATGTAGATAATTGAAATTCCTACAGTTGAGAGGGAAGGCCACCTTATCAATGTTTCCTTGAAGTAACTGTGGTTCCTAATTGCTGCTGTTCTTTCAATACATTATTCTTTAGCTTTGTGATTATCAGTCTGGTCTCTTAATGGTTGGTTGTTGAACTCCACAATGTAGTGATGCATATTTGCATCAACAGTAGTTTCAGTCTGTAATTATTTAGTAGTTAGAGTTCAAGGTGGCCTTCCAGTTGAAATGTAAGTCATCTATATTTCTGTTGCTGAATCAGACTTACACATAATCCATCCCGCCCTTGAATCTTCTTATAAGGTGATAATTCCTTACTGTCTTTGAATTCTTTTTGCCTTGGTAAGAACAGGTAGAGAAGATAGACCACAGAACTCTGCCCGAGTCAGTCACTAGTTTGGTGTATTTAGCATGGTAGAGGGGCTTGAGGGAATATGGGACAAGCTGGAGGAAGTCAAGTACTACAGAGGTCAGAAAGCAGTATTGCCTCTAGTTTGAAGTTAACTTGAACAAGCATTTATTATACTCTTTTTATGGTCCAGGCAGAGTGCTAACATAATTCTGCCACTAATGGGCTTATAGTCTAGTTATTTTTTTATGCCCTTGTGTTTATTGTGTTACTTGTGAGTTGATCTCAGATTACTTTATGCCCACTTTTCCAGTTTCCTTTATTTGAGAAACAGTGTACTTAATGGAAAGACCATTGTTTTTTAGAGACAGGATCTCACTCTGTTGCTCAGACTGGTGTGGGGTGCATGATCTCGGCTCACTGCAGCCTCAACCTCCTGGGCTCAAGCGATCTTCCCACCTTAGCCTCCTGAGTAGCTGGGACCACAGGCATGTGCCATTATGCCTGGCTAATTTTTTAAACAATATTTGGTAGAGATGGGATCTCACTGTGTTGCCCAGGCTGGAATCCTCGGCTCAGGCAATCTTCCTGCCTCTTCCTCCGCCTCCCAAAGTGCTGGGATTACAGGTATGAGCCACTATGCCCAGCCCTGAAAGCATTATTTTAAAGTCAGACCTAATTGGTTCAAATCCAAGTACTACCATATTGCTAACTGTGTGATTTGGAGCAAGTTAATTAAGTTTTCCAAGCTTCTGTTTTCTCTGTTTGAGTAAAGGAGAGGGAGGGGGATGAATGATCTAATACCCATTTCACAGAGTTAGAAGGATAAATGAAATATGCCTAGCCCAGTGTCTATCTTGAAATATTAATCACTGCAGTTAACTCCATGAGGTCAAAGACTCTTGGCTCTTGTTACTGCTGTGTTTCCATACCTAGATTGGCACCTGGCATATATCAGTGCCTGGCTCAGTACATATTGGTTGAAAGTTGAAACAGTTCATTTGTTGCCTACTCTGTGTGAGTGGTCTATGTACTGGAGATAACAGCAGTGAACAAAACATTTTTGAAATCTCAGCCTTCTTGAAGCTTACATTCTAGTGATTAATACTTCTGGTTGTTTTTAATATCAAATACTCTTCAAATGTTTCTGAAAGAGCCACAGTATGTAATACATAAAATGGGGACTATGAGCTCAGGTTGAAGAGAAAGTAGGAACACCAGGTCAGGTACGGTGGCTCATGCCTGTAATCTCAGCACTTTGGGAGGCCAAGGTGAGAAGATTGCTTGTGTCCAGGAGTTTGAGACCAACGTGGGCAACATAGCAAGACCTGTCTCTACACAAAATCAAAAATTAACCAGGCATGGTGGTGCACACCTGTAGTCCCAGCTATTTGGGAGGCTGCAGTGGCAGGGTTGCTTGAACTTGGGAGGTTGAGGCTGCAGTGAGCCGTGATCCCGCCACTGCATTCCAGCCTTGGTGACAAAATGATACCTTCAAAAAATAAAAAAAGTAGAAACACTAATCCTCTCTGGTTATTTGGTCCAGTCTCCACCTATGAAAATTCTGGTTTGGGGAAGCACAGTTTGAAAGCCACTTCTTTAGACTACCTGTAGGTTGGAAATGAGACATGTCTTCTCAGAGAGCTGTTTTCCCCTGAGGTTTTCGTTTTTGTTTGTTTGTTTGTTTGTTTGAGACAGAGTCTCGCTCTGTCGTCCAGGCTGGAGTGCAGTGGTGTGGTCTCGGCTCACTGCAACCTCCACCTCCCGGGTTCAAGTGATCTTCCTGCCTCAGCCTCCTGAGTAGCTGTTACTACAGGCACCCGCCACCATACCCGGCTAATTTTTTTTTTTTTTTTAATAGAGACGGAGTTTCACCATATTGGCCGGGCTGGTTTCGAACTCCTGACCTTGTGTTCCACCTGCCTTGGTCTCCCAAAGTGCTGGGATTACAGGCATGAGCCACCACACCCGGCCTCCCCTGAGTTCTGTAAACAGGTGTCACTTCCTCTCAAAAACCATCACCCCGCTGACTGTTGAGGTGCCTTTACTCTGTTCCCATGGTACCCTGTGCTCCATAACTTCTCACACGTTAAGTGTCTTGCTTTGTGCTGTCTGCATCCTGGCACTTAGTAGGCCCTCAACCTCTATTCACTGAACTAGAATGGTGAACCAGCAATTAAAAGCTATAGATGGTCATTCATAATCTCAACTCTCGCTTTCTTTAAAACTCAAATGTGCTGTTTTTTCTGATCAGTTGTTTGGGTATGTTATAATTGAATCTCTCCTAAATCATTTTACTCTCCTAAATCATTTTACTCTCCTGGAAAATTACAAGGTTAACAACTAAACTGGACCAATTTGGGCCAGGCGCGTACAGGTGGTACCAGTGATGATAAATGTGTAAATTGAGCCACAGTGCTCACTATTCTGACGGTCATTGTTGGCTCTTTGCCCTGTCAGGATTGAATGCAGATTGTATTTTGCTAGGAATAAATTGCCATGTTGTGTGATCTGACTAGATAAGTGTTTCTTAAACTTGCTTCATCATAAAATCATCTGGGGTTCTTGTTAAAAACAGATTTCCAGCCTGACCCTAGACCTACTGAATCAGACTTTAGGGGAGGGGCTTAGAACAGCGATTACTTCCAAGGAATGAGAGTAAAAGGATTATTACTTTTCATTCTACATACTGCCATATTGTTTGATTTTTTTTCCCTGAATATGTTCTGCTTTTATTCAGTTGTAATTTTATATTTTGATTAACTTACAATTCATGGTACAAAAATTCAAAAGATACAAAAGGATATGTGATAAAAATATTCCACCCCTTCCCAGTCACTAGGTTCTCCTCCCTGGAGGAGACCATATTATCAGTTCATTGTGTATTCTTTCAGAGATACTATGGCTATAAAAGCATATATAGTTACACATTTTATATATATATGCACATTTTACATATATACATATTCTACACAAAAATACCTTTAAAAACAGCATAGTATAATGTTCTGTCCCTTGCACTTACCATTTACCATATCTTGGTGATTTTTCTATGTGTATAGATAAGAGTTTTGTCATTTTTTATGGTTTTGCACGATTCCATTGTATGTATACATTATGATTTACTTAACTAGTCCCTTATTGATGGGCAATTAATCAGGTTGTTTCCGGTCTTCACCTATTACAAATAATGCTGCAGTAAATATTTTGTGTTTGCAGAGAGGTTGCTCATACTTAGGCACTTGCATTGTTGTTCCAAGTGCTTTACATATCTAAAAGATAAATCCCTGAAAGGAGAATTGCTGGGGCAAAGGGTATGCACATTTGTAATTTTGAAAGGTCTTGCCAAATCGCTCTCCCTAGAGATTCTACCATTTATACCCCTACCAGGAATGTTTGCAAGTGCCTGTTTCCTTCACCAATACATTATTTGCTAATCTTGTAGGTGAAACATCATGTTTCAGTATTATTTTAATTTTTATCTCTCTTATCACAAGTGAGTTTGATCATCTTTTTATATGCTTAAAATCTATTTCCTTTTTTGTGAAATGTTCTCTTAGATTGTTAGGTTTTTTTCCCTTCTCTATTAAGGAAATTAGTCTTCTGCACTGTAAGTTGCACATTTTTTGCAGATTGTCATGTCTTTTGAGCTTACTTACATTGGTTTTTCCCAAGCAGAAATGTTTGATTTTTTTTTTTTTCTTATTCATCAGTCATTTATACATTCATACTGTGGAAATGTTTGATTTTCTTTTTTTTTTTTATTTATTTATTTTTTAATTAATTAATTTATTTTTATTATACTTTAAGTTCTAGGGTACATGTGCATAACGTGCAGGTTTGTTACATATGTATACTTGTGCCATGTTGGTGTGCTGCACCCATCAACTCGTCAGCACCCATCAATTCATCATTTATATCATGTATAACTCCCCAATGCAATCGCTCCCCCCCCCCCCCCCCCATGATAGGCCCCAGTGTGTGATCTTCCCCTTCCCGAGTCCAAGTGATCTCATTGTTCAGTTCCCTCCTATGAGTGAGAACATGCGGTTTTGGTTTTCTGTTCTTGTGATAGTTTGCTAAGAATGATGGTTTCCAGCTGCATCCATGTCCCTACAAAGGACGCAAACTCATTCCTTTTTGATGGCTGCATAGTATTCCATGGTGTATATGTGCCACATTTTCTTAATCCAGTCTGTCACAGATGGACATTTGGGTTGATTCCAAGTCTTTGCTATTGTGAATAGTGCCGCAATAAACATACATGTGCATGTGTCTTTGTAGTAGAATAATTTATAATCCTTTGGGTATATCCCCAGTAGTGGGATGGCTGGGTCATATGGTACATCTAGTTCTAGATCCTTGAGGAATTGCCATACTGTTCTTCATAATTGTTGAACTAGTTTACAATCCCACCAACAGTGTAAAAGTGTTCCTATTTCTCCACATCCTCTCCAACACCTGTTGTTTCCTGATTTTTTAATGATTGCCATTCTAACTGGTGTGAGATGGTATCTCATTGTGGTTTTGATTTGCATTTCTCTGATGGCGAGTGATGATGAGCATTTTTTCATGTGTCTGTTGGCTGTATGAATGATTTTCATATAGTCAAGGGTACTGACCGTTTTCTGGGAGTGTTACTGGATTTGCTCATAAACTATCCCCACTCTGAGATTATACAAAATTTCCCTCATGTTGTCTTTTATTTTTATTTTTATTATTACTATTTTTTTTTTTGAGACGGAGTCTTGCTCTGTCACCCAGGCTGGAGTGCAGTGGTGCGGTCTTGGCTCACTGCAACCTCTACCTCCTGAGATCAAGCAAGTCTCCTGCCTTAGCCCCCCCGAGTAGCTGGGATTACAGGCACCAGCCACGATACCTGGCTAAATTTTGTATTTTTAGTAGAGACGGGGTTTCACCATGTTGGCCAGGCTGGTCTCGAACTCCTGACCTCAAGTGATTTGCCCGCCTTGGTCTCCCAAAGTGCTGGGATTACAGGCATGAGCCACCGTGCCTGGCCTATTATTTTTATGGTTATCCTAGTTAAAGTGTGAAGTATGGATCCATGTTTTTCTCCTCAAATGACTCTTCAGTTATCCCAACACCATTTGTTAAATAATCTTTATTACTTTTCTAATCTAAAAACTGAGTTTTTTTAAAACAATAAATGGCATATAAATAAAGGGAAGGGGAACTGCTATACGTTAAGATCCTTAGAAGCCATATCAACCAAATACAGCATGTGAATTCTATTTGAATCCTGATTGGAACAAAGCAACCATCAAAAGACATTTTGGGGACAATCATAGAAAGTAGAATAGGGACTGGATATTATGATATTAAGAAATTGTTAATTTTGTTGGGTGTGATAATGGTACTATTTGTTACTTTAACTGTGAGAGTTAAATAATGAAGTATTTATGGGTGAAGTGATTTGATGTCTGGAATTTGCCTTAAGATATGCCAAGAATGATCAATAGCTTATGAAAAGATATTCAACATCACTAATCATCCGAGAAATGCAAATCAAAACCACAATGAGATTACCTTACACTCATTAGGATGGCTACTGTTAAAAAAACACACAGAAAATAAGTGTTGGCAAGGATGTGGATAAATTGGAACCCTTATGCACTGTTGGTGGGATTGTAAAATGCTGCAGCTGCTGTGGAAAACATTATGGAGGTTCCTTAAAATATTAAAAATAAAACTACCATATAATTCAGCAATTCCACTTCTGAGTATATATCTAAAACAATTGAAAGCAGGATCTCTAAGAGATATTTGCACACCCATGTTCATAGCAGTACTATTCACAGTAGCCAAGAGTTGGAAGCAACCCAAATGTCTATTGATGGATGAATGGATAAACAAAATGTATAGCATACAATAGAATATTATTCAGCCTTAAAAAGGAAAGAAATCCTGTTACATGCTACAATATGGATGAACACTTGAGGACATTATGCTAAGTGAAATAGGCCGGTCACAAAAGGACAAATTCCATATGATTCCGCTTATGTGAGGTGTCTAAAGTAGTCAAATTTATAGAAACAGAAAATAGAATTGTGGTTACCAAGAGCTAGGAGGAGGGAGAAAAGGGAGCTGTTATTTAATGGGTATAGAATTTCAGATTTGCAAGATGAAAATATTCTGGAGATACGTTATATAACAATGTGAAAATCCGTAACACAGCTGAACTGTATGCTTAAAAATAGTCAAGATGGTAAATTTTATGTGATTTTTAATCCCAACAAAAAATATTAAAATACCATAGAAAGGCCAGGCGTGGTGGCTCACACCTCTAATCCCAGCACTTTGGGAGGCTGAGGAGGGTGGATCACCTGAGGCCAGGAGTTCGAGACCAGCCTGGCCAACATGGTGAAACCCTGTCTCTTCTAAAAATAAAAAAATTAGCCAGGTGTGGTGGCATGTGCCTGTAATCCAGCTACTGGGGGTGCTAAGGCAGGAGGATCACTTAAACCTGGGAGGCAAAGGTTGCGGTGAGCCGAGATCATGCCACTGCACTCCAGCCTGGGCAACAGAGCAAGACTCTATCTCAAAAATATATATATATATGTGTGTGTGTATATATATATGTGTGTGTGTACACACACACACACACACACACACACACACACACACCGTAAAAAGGAGAGGGGCAAGGTAGATGAAACAAGAATGACTTAACATTGATAACAATTGAAAGTGGGTATTGCTTTCATGGGGGGTTCATTACCTTTGTATGTTTAAAATTTTCCGTAATAAAAAGTTCTTAAAGTTCTTAAAGCTTTAGGGGAGCTTGGGATTTGTGAACAGAACTGAATTTGAATCCTAGCTCCACTTTTTAAAAATCGAGGTATAACTCATATACCATAAAATTCAACATTTTAAAGTGTACAATTTAATGGTCTTTAGTATATTCATAGTGTTGTGCAGCTACCACCACTAATTCCAGAAGATTTTTATAACCTCAAAGGGTAACCCAGTACGTACTAGTCTTGTTCCCCATCCCCACAATCCCTGGCAACTACTATTCTTCCATCTCTTTGGATTTGCCTATTCTGGGCATCTCATATCAAAGAAGTCATACAATATATGACTTTTTGGGTCTGGCTTGTTTCACGTTAGCATTCTGTTTTCAAAGTTCATTGATGTTGTAGCATAAATCCCTACTTCATTCCTTTTTATCGCCAAATAATATTTCCTTTTATGGATATACCACATTTTGTTTATCCATTCATCAGTTGATAGACATTTGGGTTTTCTCCACTTTTGGGCTATTATGAATAAGCCTGCTGTGAACTTTCACGTACAAGTTTTTGTGTGAACATAGCTTTTCAGTTCTCTTGGGTATATACTTAGGAGTAGAATCGTTGGATCATGTGATAACTATGTTTAACCATTTCAGGATCTCTGAGACCATTTTCCAAAGTAACTGCACTATTTTTCATTCCCACTAGCAATTTACGAGGATTCCAGTTTCTCTGCATCCTTGCCAACACTCATTATTTTCCATTTTTTTATTATAGCCATCCTAGTGGGTGCTAACTGGTGTCTCATTTTGATTTTGATGGGCATTTCTGTAATGACTAATAATGTTGAGGAGTTTCTCATGTGCTTATTGCTAGCTTCACTTTTTAGCTATGTGACTTTGGTCAAGTTCTCTAACCTCTGACCCTCATTGATCGTTTGTCTTTAAAATGAAGATAATAATGCCTCCTGACGTTATTGCAAGGTTAATGGACATGAGGTGGGTTTGGAACAGTGCCTGGTACATAGTAGGTACTTAATTGATATCTAATACTACTTTGCTACTTGAGCTGTGGATAGCTTGCAATCTAGTGATTCCACTACATCTGCTGTAGAAGTTAAATGCTGAGATGATAGTGCCCTCTCATTTACCAGAGCTGTTTTTCCTTTTAACAATCTCACTAGGCCTTTCTTTACTATTCTGTACCAATCAGCTCCTGTTCTCTGTCCTTTCTAGTTGGAAGGACATGGTTAGGATCATGGAGATAAAAGAGTAAGATAGAACCTGTGACCCTAAAACTGGAAGATGATGGTATTGTCAAATTAGTTCTGTGACTGTGTCATCCATTCTGTGCTATAAGAGTGAAGAGGAGGGGAATTAAAAATAATTTGTCCAAGAGGTGGCAGGCCTATGGAAAGTATTCAGAACATTGGGAATTAGCCTGTTAGGAGAGGGGTACTGCGGAATTGTGAGAGAGATTCGTGAGATTCTTATTCTATTGTTTTCCATTACCTACTCTAGAATATTTAGTAAAAGAAGTCCTATACCTGGAATCATGAAACTTTTGTTCTAATCTTGGTTCAGCTGCAATTAGCTAGGTCAAGTCATTTATCCTCTCTAGGCCTCAGTTGCCTATGTGATAAAATGAATGATTGCATTAGTTCAGTGATTCTTAATTGGGGGTGTGCATGAGAACCTACTGAAAACTGTTTTGAAATATAGGTGTTTGGATCACACTCAAGACATTGTTCCAGGCTAGGTACAGTGGCTCACGCCTGTAATCCCAGCACTTTGGGAGGCCGAGGCCGGCGGATCACCTGAGGTCAGGAGTTTGAGACCAGCCTGGCCAACATGGTGAAACCCCGTCTCTACTAAAAATACAAAAATTAGCCTGGTGTGGTGGCATGCGCCCGTAGTCCCAACTACTCAGGAGGCTGAGGCAGGAGAATTGCTTGAACCCGGGACACGGAGGTTGCAGTGAGCCGAGATCAGGCCACTGCACTCCAGTCTGGGTGACAAGAGTAAGACTCTGTTTCAAAAAAAAAAAAAACAAGAAATGAATAATTCCAGCAGATCTGAGGTGACGCTCAGGTTTGTATATTTTGAAAAAGATCTCCAGGTGGTTGTGATGTACATTCCTAGTGTTTTAAGAGCTACCAAATTGATTAAAAATCACTAGTCCTTGGCTTTCTGGAGTTGAAATCACTTGAATGGTGGCATAATCGGCTTCAGACCAGCTAAAGATTAAGTGTTGTAGTAGAAAGGGTCTTTGGTGACACCAAGAGACTTTGATGTCAGTGTAACCCAGGTTGCTGTTTCCCAGCTTGATAGCTCTGAGTATGGCATCTTACTTTTCTGAGCCTCAGTTTCCTCATCTGTAAAATGGGGCTTCTAATACCTGCATGGTGTGGTTGTGATGATGAGAGAGAAAATATCACACTTAGTAACTGTGCCTGGTACAAGGTCAATGGATGCTCAACTTGTATGACTTGTATGAGTGGTGTGCTGGAAGAAACTATACCAGGGGACAGCATAAAACTTTACTCCTACCCTGACACATCTGGAGTTACTCATATCTCTAGGCATAAATATGTTACAATACTTTTTGGCTCCTTTGCCTGGATATCACATAAATATCGACCTTGCTTCACTATCTGCATACTGGTGTCTCTTCCCTTGTGTGTGACATGACTAGCAACTGTAACTAGACTCCTTTTCCATAATCTAGCAAAAGTTTAATGCATTGAAACTCCTGTTAAACTCCAGAAAATACCATTCCAACTTAAATGAAAAATAGATTAGTCAAGTTGTAAAAAACCATCAAGGTCCACAGGCTCTAGAGCCAAAATCTGGGCTTTGCTCCTCCTCGCCATATGACCTTGGGGCTAATAATGTGTAAAATGGGGATAATAATAATAGGTATGCCCTCACAAGGTTGTTGTGAGTATTAAATGAGTTAATGAACATAGTACATATTCAGTATCTGTTAGCCATTATTATTACTACTATGTACCAGGTCTTACGTGGGAGCCAGGAATACAGAGGTAAATTCTCTATATGGTCAAGGAACTTAATCTGGTGGAGCCGGTATACAGATAATTTCAGTATACTTCAAGTACAGCAATAGAGGCATGTACAGGAAGAGTACTTAACAGTTTACCTCTATTACATAAAAAATAATGATCTCCAGGAAGAAGCACGGTACAACAGAAAGTATGCATTCCAGAGTCAGATCAGCCTGGATTTGAATCCTGCCTACCACTCACTCATTATGCAACTTTGGGGGCAGTCAATCTCTCATAGCTTAGTTTCCCCATTTCTAAAATGGGGTGAAGTTTCTGACTTCTCACTGTTGGAAGTGCAACTATTTAGGTGCCCTGCGATGTAGGGTGCTACTAAGAAAAAAAGCAAGGACTTTTTAAAAACAGATAAACTTAGATTTCTATGTATATTTCTACGTCTTAAGTTTTTCATCCATATGTACCTACCTAAGGTTAATGATGAGATAATATATAAAATATGTACAGCATATAGATGCTGAGCAATAAATAATAGCTTTATTATCTAACAGAAGTCTCTAATGTTATTGTTTGAAGTAAAAACTTAAGTAATATATACTGTGTTAATTTCAGTATTCTAATTTTGAAGAGCCTCAGGGCAAGTTTCATAAAAGGAGTGAAAAAAAAACTGGGGGAATGAACACATGTATAACGCTGTCTGTGTTTACAGTAATAATCAAGTTGTAGACTGGGAGAGCATTTTTTTTTGTTTGTTTTTTAAGAGTATTCTGTTCTGGTTGGGCACAGTGGCTCATGCCTGTAATCCTAGCACTTTGGGAGGCCAAGGCAGGAGGATCACTTAAGCTCAGGAATTCAAGACCAGCCTGGGTAGCATAGTGGGATCTCATCTCCGTATTAAAAAAAAAAAAAAAGTAAAAGATGTTAAAAGAATGTTCTGTTCTGTCACGTACAATCTCAAATTTCACCAAACTATAAAATTTAGTTGCTAAACCTGACCTTCTAACAATACAAATCAGCTTCTGTGGCATGACACGTTCTCTTCTTCCCTCCTAGGTCTTTCAGAGCCTCGAAGACCACCATTTGGAAGTGGTGGCGTTTTTCAGGGAAAATGGCTTTCATGGCCTTCTTGCCCATGACTCCGAGTATGCTCTCTACAATATTCCTCTTACTACAGTTCCCATGCTCTGAAACTGAGCTGGAATGGGAAGAACCTCACTACCAACCAGTTCCTGATGCAAGAAGTAGCCAAGCAGCTGGGCCTGAAGAGGATGAATTTCCCCATATTTGCTGCACTGCTAGGTAGGTCATCCAAAGAAAAGACTGCAGTGATTGGTAGTTTCCTCTTCTGGTGTTAAGAGATGAGGACTAGAGTGATTTAGCCTGTCATCATTAGATTTGTCTTCTTAAAAAGTCTTCACACTAAACACTGCTGGGGAGAACTCAGCATGGTTTTTGGGCTTCTTGATAGAGCACACTAAAACTCAGCATGTTTGTTTTGTGGGTTGCTACAGATTATTCCAGAACATTATTTAGATTCCTGTAAACCTTCTTTTGCTACATTTTATAACTCTTTTATGCAGAGTATTCTCAAGCCAAATGTTTTATTAGCCCTAAACAACTTTGGTTCCCCACACAGAGCATTAACATTTCTTGCCCAGTGTCTCAGTTTGGATCAGAAAGACAAATTATTGATTATGTTTTTCTCTTTGTTTCTTTTGTGCTAGTATTTTTTATGAAAATTTCCAAATACACAGCAAAATTGAAAAAGGGCTTTGCAGTAAAAACTCTATATCCACCACCTGTATTCTGCCATTAACATTTTACTATAATTGCCTTATCATATATCTGTCCATTCCTTTACCCATCCATCAATCTATCTCTTATTTTATTTATTTATTTATTTATTGAGACAGAGTCTCGCTCTTTTGCCCAGGCTGGAGTGCAGTGGCACGATCTTGGCTCATTGCAATCTCCACCTCCCAGGTTCAAGAGATTCTCCTGCCTCAACTTCCTGAATAGCTGGGACTACAAGCACCCGCCACCATGCCCAGCTAATTTTTGTATTTTTAGTAGAGACAGGGTTTCACCACGTTGGTCAGGCTGGTCTTGAACTCCTGACCTCAAGCAATCCACCTGCCTCGGCCTCCCAAAGTGCTGGGATTACAGGCGTGAGACACTGTACCTGGCCCAATATATCTCTTAAAGATGTGTTTCAAAGTAAATTGCAGAGAATTGATTATGTTTTGAATTGGTTATTCAAGTACTTAGCACATGAAGGTTAATATTCTGTCTCAGGCGTGACCTTTGCTCTATAATTCCAAAGGACATGAGTTTGGATAATATAATAGAGTCAGCACAAGTTTTGGAATTAGGCCATCGGCAAATCACTGAAGTGACATCTCCCTGGTTTCAGTTTCCTCATCTGTGAAATGCGGATAATAATACCTCATGGTGTTATTGGTAAAGTGAAATGAAATAAGGTATACAAAATGCTCAGCACTCATTAGGCAGTTAGTAATTGGTGGCTGCTGTTATAGAAGGCAACGTGACTCAGGGGATAAGTAATAGCATGGGCTTTGGAGTTACATTCCTAGCTTTTTATCTTGGTGTGTGTACCTATTGGCCAGACCACGTTGGGCCAAGTCACCAAACTTATCTGAACCTCAGTTTCCTTATCTGTAAAATGGAAATGATATTACCATATATAGTCATTATAAAGATGATACATATATACACATGAAACATATTAAGTGATCAACACAGAGCTACTGTATTACATTAAGAATATAGACCTATGTGGATTATTTGATCATTTTCTCCCCCAGAACCCCTTTCATGGCTGGAGGTTCTAAGAAAACATTTGTATAGTCAATAAATGACAAATATACTTTATAGGTAACCACATCCTCCCAGATGAGGACCTGGCTGCTTTTCACTGGAGCCTCTTGGGACCAGAACATCCTCTTGCATCACTTAAGGTAATGTTTCCTATTTCTTGCCTATACAGATTAGGGGATATGAGGTTTTGATTGGAGTTTGATGGAATAATTATCTTATATTATATTAAAATATTTCACATACATACTAAAGAAAAAAAAATTGGTTATGGCCAGGTGCGGTGGCTCATGCCTGTAATCCCAGCAATTTGGGAGGCCGAGGCAGGCAGATCACCTGAGGTCAAGAGTTCAAGACCAGCCTGGCCAACATGATGAAACCCCGTCTCTACTAAAAATACAAAAATTAGCCGAGCATAGTGGCAGGCGCCTATAACCCCAGCTACTCAGGAGGCTGAGGCAGGAGAATCGCTTGAACCCAGGAGGCGGAGATTACAGTGAGCCAAGATCGTGCCACTACACTCCAGCCTGGGCAACAAAACAAGACTCCATCTAAAACAAAAAGACAGAAAAAAATTGGTTATGATCAATACCCTTAATATCTCAAGAATTCATACAAATCTATAAAGAAATATACTGATAACCCAATAATGAAATAATGAACAAAGGACAGAAGCAGAAAATTCACAAGAGAGAAAATACAATGACTAGATGTTCAACCTCACTATTGATCAGACGTGTAAATTAAATGATAAGTGTGATTTTTCTTTTTCTTTTTTGAGACAGAGTCTCACTCTGTCATCCAGGTTGGAATGCAGTGGCACAATCTCAGCCAGCTCACTGCAACCTCCACTTCCTGGGTTCAAGCATTTCTCATGCCTCAGCCACCCAAGTAGCTGGGATTACAGACATATGCCACCACACCTGGCTTTTTTTTTTTTTTTTTTTTTTTTGAGACAAAGTCTCACTCTGTCACCAGGCTGGAGTGCAGTGTTGCAATCTCAGCTCACTGCAACCTCCACCTCCCAGGTTCAGGCAGTTCTCCTGCCTCAGCCTCCCGAGTAGCTGAGATTACAGGCGTGCACCACCATGCCCAGCTAATTTTTGTATTTTTAATAGAGACAGGGTTTCACTATGTTGGCCAGGCTGGTCTCGAACTCCTGGCCTCAAGTGATCTTCCCACCTCAGCCTCCCAAAGTGCTGGGATTACAGGCATGAGTCACCGCACTCGGCCAGTGTGAATTTTTTTTTTTTAACTTAACAGTTGAAAAATATTGAAAAATTAGTTTACCCACTATTATCAAGACTGTTGCAGCCAGGGCATGGTGGCTCATGCCTGTAATCAAAAATTAGCCGGGTGTGGTGGCACGTGCCTGTAGTCCCAGCTACTCGGGAGGCTGAGGCAGGAGGATCACTTGAACCCGGGGGGCGGAGGTTGCAGTGAGCTGAGATCACGCCACTGCACTCTAGCCTGGGTGACAGAATGAGACTCTGACTCAAAAAAAAAAAAAAAAAGACTGTTGTGAGACTGATACCTGCATACACTTCAGGTGACTGTATTCTATTTCCCTCGTTCTTTCATTCTCCTAGATGACTGTTTCATACCTTCTCTGTCTTCAAGCCTCTAATATTTCTCCTCATGTGCTCACTCTCAGTTCATGACCTTACTTCCTATTTTACTGAGAAAATGGAAGCAATGGGAAGAAAACTTCAACGAGTTCTTAGCCCCTCTTCACCTCACCTACAGGAAGGTGTTATCCCCTCTGCAGCCACATATTCTGCCTGCCTCCTATTAATTGTGCATGACCTGTCCATGTTCCTATCTAAGGCCAGTCCCTCTACTTATACTAGGTCCCATCTCTGTTTATTTAAAAAAAAAATTTTTAAGAGACAGGGTCTTGCTATGCTGCCCAGGCTGGAGTGCAGTGGCACAATCACAGCTCAAGTAATCAATCCTCCTGCCTAAACCTCCTGATAGCTGGGACTATCGGGCACAGCTCCCATCTCCTTTGGCCAACTTAAGAGCATCAGTTCAGCAGTTCTCGCCCTTTTTCTCCTGCATCATCAAGTTTCCTCTTTTCATTGGCTCTTTCCAAATTGTATAAGCATGCATCTATGAAGTTTAAAAATACAACTTTATTTTTTTAAGAAAAGCCTCTCGATCTCACTCTCCCCACCCAAGCTACTGCTCTATATTTCTCGTTATAGAAAACTCCTCTAAAGACTTGTCTACACGTGAGTTTCTTACTGTTTCCTTCCCCTGTTTGCTTTTCAGTTGATTTGCTGAAATTGCTCTCGACAGGGTCACCAATATAACTTCTCAGTTAATAAACCCAGTGGCCAGCTGTCGGTTTTCATTTTACTTGACCAGTCAGCAGCATTTGACACAGATGCTCACCCATTCTTCCATAGAACACTTTTTTCACTTGGCGTTAAGGACACTACTCTCTTCTTATTTCTTCCTACCTCACTGACTGCCGCTTCCCAGTCTCCGTTACTGCTTCCTTGTCTTTTCCACTTGTTAAAGGTGGAATAGAGTTCCATCCTGGTTCCCTTCTCTTTTCTTTTCTGGTTTGTTTTGTTTGTTTGTTTGTTTGTTTGTCTGTTTGTTTTTGAGACAGGGTCTCATTCTGTTGCCCAGGCTGGAGTGCAGTGGGGCGATCATGACTCACTACAGCCTCAAACTCCCAGACTCAATTCGTCCTCCTACAGCAGCCTCTTGAGTAGCTGGGACTACAGGCACATGCCATCATGGCTGGCTAATTTTTTTTGTATTTTTTGTAGAGACGTGACCTCACCATGTTGCCCAGGCTGGTCTCAAACTCCTATGCTCAAGCGATCTTCCCACCTCAGCCTCCCAAAGTGTTGGGATTATAGCCGTGAGCCACCATGCCCGGCCCCTTCTCTTTTCTGTCTCCACATACGATTGATCTCATATAGTTTTATGATTTTAAATACCGTCGGCCTGTTGATGACTCCTAAGTTTTATGTGTTCAGCTCTGACCTCTCCCTTGAACTCCAGATTCTAATATCTAACTGCCAATTCAGTATTTTCATTTACATATCCAATAGGCATCTCAAAGTTATATGTTCAAGTGGAAATTCCTGATCTTCTCCCTAAACGTGTTTCTCCCACAGCCCTCCTCATTTTTGTTAAAGGCAGCTTCCTCCTTCCATTTTCTTTCTTTCCTTTTTTTTTTTGACATGGAGTCTCGCTTTATTGCCCAGGCTGGATTTGTGCAGTGGCACACTCTCAGCTCACTGCAATCTCCACCTCCTGGATTCAAGTGATTCTCCTGTCTCAGCCTCCTGAGTAGCTGGGACTACAGGCGGGCACCACCACATCCAACTAATTTTTGTATTTTTAGTATAGACAGGGTTTCATCATGTTGGCCAGGCTGGTCTCAAACTCCTGAGCTCAAGTGATCTGCCCACCTTGGCCTCCCAAAGTGCTGGATTACAGGCGTGAGCCACTGTACTCAGCCCATCCTTCCGTTTTCTCAGGTTAAAATCCTTGGGGGTCATCCTGACATCCCCCTCTCTCTCTCATACCCCACATCTCATTTGTCAGCAAATACCATCAGTTCTCCCTTCAAAATATACCTACTTCTTACCATTTCCACTGCTGCTACCCTGACCAAGGCACCATTATTTCTTGCCTGGATTATTATAATAGCTTACTAACTATTGGTCTTCTACTTACACTCTTCCCCTTACCTCCATTTTATTCTCAATATAACAGGTGAGCAACCCTTAAAAAAAAAAAAAAAAACTGAGATCCTGTCACTTCTCCATTCAAAATCCTTGGCAGGGCACTGTGGCTAACACCTGTAATCCCAGCACTTTGGGAGACTGAGGCGGACGGATCACTTGAGGTCTGGAGTTCGAGACCAGCCTGGCCAACATGGTGAAACCCCATCTCTACTAAAAACTTAAAAAATGGCTGGCGTGGTGGCTCACGCCTGTAATCCCAGCACTTTGGGAGGCCAAGGCGGGCAGATTGTGAAGTCAGGAGTTCAAGACCAGCCCAACCAACATGGTGAAACCTGATCTCTACTAAAAATACAAAAATTACCTGGGTGTGGTGGTGTGCATCTGTAATCCCCGCTACTCAGGAGGCTGAGGCAGGAGAATCGCTTGAACCCAGGAGGTGGAAGTTGCAGTGAGCCGAGATCATGCCACTGTACTCCAAGCAACAGCGAGACTCCGTCTCAAAAAAAAAAAAAAAAAAATTAGCTGGCCTGGTGTTGCGTGCCTGTAACCTTAGCTACTCGGGAGGCTGAGGCAGGAGAATTGTTTGAACCTAGGAGGCAGAGGTTGCAGTGAGCCAAGATCATGCCACTGTACTTCCTCCTGGGTGGCAGAGCAAGACTCTGTCTCAAAAAAAAAAATTCTCCAATAGCTCTTCATGTCACTCTGCCAATCCTTACCATGGCCTGGCCTACAAAGCCCTTTACTGTCTGGCCCCCTCTCATATCTCTGATTTCTTTCTTTCTTTTGCTCTTAGAACCTTTGCACTTATCATTCTCTCCACTTGGAATACTTTTCCCCTCATAGCTATTTCTTCACTCCTGAAGGTTTTCTAAAATTTTGTTCTCAGTGAGGCTTTTCCTCATCACCCTATAAAAAATTATATGCACACACTTATCTGCAGTAGGGATTGTCTAGAAAACAATTATGTGCACATGTATGCACATACATACTTGCATTCCCTAGCTTCTTCTCTACTCTTCTCTCCGCAGCACTTATCTGCATCTAGTACTCTACATCTAGTACACACCCGGTTAATTTTTGTATTTTTAGTAGAGAGGGGGTTTCACCATGTTGGCCAGGCTGGTCTCGAACTCCGGACCTCAGATGATCCGCCAACCTTGGCCTCCCAAAGTGCCTGGATTACAGGCGTGAGCCACCGCGCCCAGCCTACACTGTACATTTTACTTACTTAGTTTGTTTAACTCCCCTCACCCTATCCCAACACATCTACACTAGAATTTAAGCTCCCGTGAGGGCAGAGATTTTTGTCTGTCTTGTTCACTGCTATTTCCCTGGTGCCTAGGACAGTGCCTGGCACATAGTAGGCAGTAAATATTTAAGGAATGAATAATAAAGCCTTTTGGCAAAACAATTTATAAAAATTCAGAAACCTTTAGGAAATTTATACCCTCTGCCTCAGTAATTACAGTTTGAGGAAGCTTGTAATTAAATCATTGGAAAGTGGGCAAGACGTCATACCTATAATTTATGAAAGCATTAAAAACTTTTTCTTTAAAAATGTGTTAAGGGCCAGGTGCAGTGGCTCATGCCTGTAATCCCAGCACTCTGGGAGGCCATGACAGGCAGATCACTTGAGGTCAGGAGTTCAAGAACAGTCTGGCCAACATGGTGAAACCCTGTCTCTACTAAAAATACAAAAATTAGCCGGGCATGGTGGCAGGTGCCTGTAATCCCAGCTGCTTGGGAGACTGAGGCAGGAGAATTACTTGAACTCAGGAACTGCACATGTGTGCACATAATTGTTTTCTAGACAATCCCTACTTCATTTCAGCCTGGGCGACAGCAAGACTCAATCTCAAAAACAAAATAATAATAATAATAATAATAATAGACGGCACCATGAGGGAAATTTTGTATAATCTCAGAGTGGGAATATTTTATGAGCAAATCCAGTGGTGGTGTGTGCCTGTAATCCCAGCTACTTGGGAAGCTGAGGCAGAAGAATCGCTGCAACCCAGGAGGCAGAGGTTGCATTGAACTGAGATTGCACCACTACGCCCCAGCCTGGATGACAGAGTGAGATTCTGTCTCAAAAAAAAAACAAAAAGAAAAAAAAGTTTAGGCATCACAAAAACAGGAAAAGTAATATATAGTAAATCACCATTGTAACATCTTCCAGATCCAACAGTTACCAATATTTTGCCACATTTTCTGGTTTTTTTTGTAGTTGCTAATGTTTTTTAAAGCAAATCCCTTTCACATTCTTCAGTACACATCTCTAAAATACTTGGGCGGTTTCTTACATAAGCATAATGCCGTTATTACTCCTGACAAAATTAATGCTAATTTCTTGGTATCATCTTAATATCCAGTCCATTTTCAGATTTTCCTGATTGTCTTAAAATGGCTTTTTGTGGCCAGGCGCGGTGGCTCAAGCCTGTAATCCCAGCACTTTGGGAGGTCGAGACGGGCGGATCACGAGGTCAGGAGATCGAGACCATCCTGGCTAACACGGTGAAACCCCGTCTCTACTACAAATACAAAAAACTAGCCGGGTGAGGTGGCGGGCGCCTGTAGTCCCAGCTACTCCGGAGGCTGAGGCAGGAGAATGGCATAAACCCGGGAGGCGGAGCTTGCAGTGAGCTGAGATCCGGCCACTGCACTCCAGCCCGGGCGAAAGAACAAGACTCCGTCTCAAAAAAAAAAAAAAAAAAAAATGGCTTTTTGTGATTAGTTCAAATCAGAATCCAAATGTTGTCAACTCATTATAATATTACATTTAACAGCAAAAAAACCAAAATGTCTCATGAAAGGAAGCCTGATTAATTGTGAGTGTCATATACAGTAGTTATCTCTGTAGGAAGATGGATGATATGTTTTTATTGCTTTATACTTTTCCATGTTTTCCAAATGTTCTGTACTGAGAATGAAGGGGTGAAACTATTTTTAAAGAAAATATTTTAATTGTCTCTCTGTGGATTTACCAAATTTGGATTCCATATCCCCCCTCAACTTCACCCTTTTTCTTAGTGATCCATCTTTGATGTCAGCGTCCCTTGCTTATCTTGCCTTTTCTAGGTTCGAGCTCATCAGCTGGTTCTTCCTCCCTGTGACGTGGTGATCAAGGCTGTTTCTGAGTATGTCAGTTCCATCAAAGATCCCTCAAACCTAGATGTAGTTGGAAGGATGTTTTCAAACAGTCTCAGGTAAGTTAGCATTCCCGTCCTAAGAGTCCTCAATTTTCTTACCTTCTTCAGCAACACCAACAGGTCCCTGATCTTTTCTGTGACACCTAAGTTTTCCTAGCTGCTTGTCTTCTCCATGCTTACAAACCAGAGCTCCAAAATTTCCTTTAAAAAACATTACATAGCCTGGATTGAAAGTGTCCTTTACTTTTTTTTCTACTGATGATTGAAGTAATATAAGCCCATTCTAGTCCGGGCACAGTGGCTCACACCTGTACTCCCAGCATTTTGGGAGGCCAAGGTGAGTGGATCACTTGAGGTCAGAAGTTCAAGACCAGCCTGGCCAACATGGTGAAATCCCATCTCTACTAGAAATACAAAAAATTAGCTGGGTGTGGTGAGGCAGAAGAGTTGATTGAACCCGGGAGGCGGAGGTTGCAGTGAGCCGAGATTGCGCTGCTGCACTCCAACCTGGGTGACAGAGTGAAACTTCATCTTAAAAAAATAAATCAGTAAAGTAATATAAGCCCATTCTAGAAAATTTAGAAAATGAAAACAAATCATATAAAATCTCATTACCCATAAACAGCTTGCTATAGTTACCACTCTGACATATGTCCTTCTAGTCTTTTTTTTGTTTCAGTGTACACATGGTGGCTCACACCTGTAATACCAGCATTTCGAGAAGCCAAGGCACGAAGATTACTTGAGCTTAGGAGTTTGAGACTAGCCTGAGCAACATAGCAAGACTTTGTCTTTCCCCCCAAAAAATTTGAAAGTAAATTTTTAAAAATGTACACATCCCTCACTTAATGTTGATTCAACTTAACATTTTTCTGCTTTCCAGTAGTGCAAAAGCAATATGCTTTCAGTAGAAACTGTACTTTGAGTACCCATATAGCCATTCTGTTTTTCACTTTCAGTATAGTATTCAGTACATTACATGAGATATTCAATACTTTATTATAAAATAGACTTTGTGTTAGATGATTTTGCCCAGCTGTATGCTAATGTAAGGTATTCTGAGCACATTTAAGGTGGGCTAGGCTAAGCTATGATGTTCAGTAGGCTAGGTGTATTAAATGGATTGTTGACCTATATTTTCAACTTGTGATGGGTTTATTGGGACATAACCCTGTCATAAATCAAGGAGCATCTGTGTATCTTAACATAAAGGAGTTCTTGCTCAATGGAAGATAATGAGCAAAGAAAAAAGACTACTTAGAGTCTACATAACACAAAAATGAAAATTTCATTGTTAATAGTGGAAAAAGAGCTCAACTGGGATTTTATTCTACAAAATGAAATTAAAAGTTATGAAAATAAGTTAGTTTTATTTTTAACAATTTGATTTATATTTTCAATTTGGATTTCTCACTTATTTTTAAAATTAACATACAGTCAAGCCGACTTGTGAATTTTAACACATGTATTGATTTATGTGACCATCATCACAATAAGAATATAGAACAGTTGTACTACCCCAAAAAACATGCTATCCCTTTGTAATAACACCCAAACCTACCTTTAACCCCTGGCAACCAGCAGTTCATTTTCTGTTACTATGGTTCCGTCTTCTGAAGAATATCACATGAATCATACAGTATGTGATTTTTTTTTTTCTTTTTTGAGACGATGCCTCGCTCTTGTTGCCCAGGCTGGAGTGCAATGGTGTGATCTCGGCTCACTGCAACCTCCACCTCCCTGGCTTAAGCGATTCTCCTGCCTCAGCCTCCAGAGTAGCTGGAATTGCAGGCGCCCACCACCACACCTGGATAATTTTTTATATTTTTAGTAGAGAGGGGTTTTCACCATATTGGCCAGGCTGGTCTTGAACTCCTGACTTCAGGTGATCCACCTGTCTTGGCCTCCCAAAGTGCTGGGATTACAGGCTTGAGCTACCACGCCCAGCCCAGTACGTGATATTTTGAGAATGGCTTCTTTAATTCAACATAATACCTTTGAGATTCTTCTAAGTTGTTGCGTGTTACCTGTATCAATAATTCATTCCTTTTTATTGCTGAGTAATAGCCATTGTATGGATATCCCAGTTTGTTTATCCATTCACCCCTTAAAGAATATTTAGATTGATTTCACTTTATGGTGTTATGAATAGAGCTGCTATAAACATTTGTGTACAGGTTTTTGTATGAACATAAGTTTTTATTTCCCTAGTGTAAATACCTCCAAGTGGAGTTTCAGGGTCATGTGGTAAGTGTGTGTTTAAATTTATAAGACCTTGCCAAAGTAGCTGTTCCATTCCTTACCAGCATTTGGTATTGTCAGTTTTTTTCCATTTATTTTTTTTTACTGACAAATGAAAATTATATATATTTATTGCATACAACATGTTTTGAAATACGTATACATCGTAGAATGGCTAAATCGAGTTAATTAACATATATATTACCTCAAATGCTTTTCATTTTGTTGTGGTGAGAACACTTAAAATCTACTCTTTTAGTAATTTCCAAAAATATAACACGTTGTTATTAACTGTAGCCCCCATGTTATACAACAGATTGTCAGTGTTTTTTATAGCTGTTTTAATAGGTGTGTAGTGGTAGCTCGTCATAGTTTTAATTTATGTTTCCCAAGTGACTAATGATGAACATTTTTTTCTTTTTGAGACACAGTCTCACTTTATTGCCCAGGCTGGTGTGTAGTGGCATGATCTCGGCTCCCTGCAGCCTCCGCCTCCCGGGCTTGAGCAGTCTTCCCGCCTCAGCCTCCCAAGTAGCTGGGACTACAGGCGCACACCATCATGCCTGGCTAATTTTTGTACTTTTCGTAGAGACAGGGTTTCGCTGTGTTGCCTAGGCTGGTCTCAAACTCCTGAGCTCAAGCAAGCTGCCCACCTCAGCCTCCCAAAGTGCTGGGATTACAAGTGTGAGCCACCGCGCCTGGCCAACATTTTTGTCCTGAGCATACTTCATGCATATATCCTCTTTGGCAAATGGTTTGTTCATGAACAGTCTTTTGCGTCTTTTTTTAATTGGTTTGTTCATTTACTTACTGTTGTGTTTTGAGAGTTCTTTATAATGCATATGAGTGCTTTGACAGATACCTGGTTTGCAAATATTTTCCCCCAGTCTGCAGTTGTCTTTTCTTTTAACAGCATCTTTTGCAGAGCAAAGTTTTACAATTTTCATTAGCGTTTATCTTTTATGGGCCATGCTTTTGGTGTGATGTCTAAGAACTCTTTGCCCAACTGCAGGCATGACTATTTTCTTCTGTTTTCTTTTTTAAAAATATTTTTTAAAAAGAACATTGGCCAGGTGCAGTGGCTCACACCTTTAATCCCAGCACTTTGGGAGGCTGAGGTGGGTGGATCACCTTAAGGTCAGGAGTTTGAGACCAGCCTGGCCAACATGGTGAAACCCCAGCTCTACTAAAAATACAAAAAATTAGCTGGGCATGGTGGCGCGTGCCTGTAATCCCAGCTACTCGGGAGGCTGAGGCAGGAGAATCGCTTGAACCCGGGAGGCGGAGGTTACAGTGAGCCGAGATTGCACCATTGTACTCCAGCCTGGGCAACAAGAGTGAAACTTCATCTCAAAAAAAGAAAAAACAAAACATTTATTGCGTGACCAATCATGAAATTCTTAAAATGAACTGGATGCTGCTACAGCTGCCCCTTTGGGTATAGGTGTTACTCCTTCACAGAGTATGTGCCTGAATTCATGGTATGCAATTTTTAGCTACCTAATTATACCACTCCTGGTGGTATTTTGTCTTTTAGCCTTGGCACTCTAGTTATACTTTATTTTATGTTTGGGAGGGTAGCGACATTTGCCACATGTTGACTTCTGAAAGTGGCAGGTATTAGAGCTGTAGCAGCAGCACAATGTGTGCGTCTAAATGTGAGGCTTTCCAAATAATGACGTTCCCTTCATCACCTCACTTCTACTTTCTGTTTTTCTTTCTTATTTATTTATTTATTTGAGATAGAGTCTCACTCTGTCACCCAAGCTGGAGTGCAGTGACACTATCTTGACTCACTGCAACCTCCACCTCCTGGGTTCAAGCAATTATCATGTCTCAGCCTCCGGAGTAGCTGGGATTACAAGCACGCGCCCCCACACCTGGCTGATCTTTTGTATTTTTGGTAGAGACGGGGTTTCACCTTGTTGGCCAAGCTGGTCTTGAACTCCTGACCTCAGGTGATCCATCCGCCTAGGTCTCCCAAATGCTGGGAGTACAGGAATGAGCCACCACACCCAGCATGCTTTTTTGTTTTTAATTACATAGTTCTATACTTCACATTTTAGAACAAATCATCCATATTTAGTTGATTTCTGTATAAAATATGAGAGGTTGTATTTTTCATATGGATGTCAAATTGTTTCAGCACAGTTCGTTGAAAAGACTATCTTTTCCCCATTGAATTGCCTTTGCACTTTTGTTAAAAATCAATTGACCATGTTTGTGTTGGTCTATTTCTGGACTCTGTTCTGTTCAGTTGATCTATGTGTCTATCCTTTTACCAGTAATACACTGTCTTGATTACTATAACTTTATAATAAGTCTTAAAATTGGTTAGTGATTCCACCATATTCATTCATTCATTCATTCATTCATTCATTTAGACACAGAGTTTCATTCTGTTACCCAGGCTGGAGTGCAGTGGCACAAACATGGCTCACTGTAGCCTCAACCTCCTGGACTCAACTGATCCTGCTGCTTCAGCCTCCCAAGTAGCTGGAACTACAGGTGTGTGCCACCATGCCTGGCTAATTTTTAAATTTTTTGTAGAGATAAGGTCCCACTATGTTACCCAAGCTGGTCTCAAACTCCTGGGCTTAAGCAATCCTCCTACTTTGGCCTCCCAAAATACTGGGATTACAGGCATGAGCCACTGCACCCAGCCAACTTTTATTATTTTTCAGTGTTATCTATACTTGTTCCTTTGTCTTTCCATATAAATTTTATTTTTTTAATTACTTTTTTAAATTATAATTTAAGTTCTAGGGTACATGTGCACAACGTGCAAGTTTGTTGCATATACATGCATGTGCCATGTTGGTGTGCTGCACCGTTAACTCATCATTTACATTACGTATATCTCCTAATGCTATCCCTCCCCTGTCCCCCCACCCCACGACAGGCCCCAGTGTGATGTTCCCCACCCTGTGTCCAAGTGTTCTCATTGTTCAATTCCCACCTACGCGTGAGAACATGCAGTGTTTGGTTTTCTGTCCTTGCAGTAGTTTGCTCAGAATGATGGTTTCCAGCTTCATTCATGTCCCTACAAAGGACACGAACTCATCCTTTTTTATGGCTGCATAGTATTCCATGGTGTATGTGTGCCACATTTTCTTTCTTTTTTCTTTTTTTTTTTTTTATTATACTTTAAGTTCTAGGGTACATGTGCATAACGTGCAGTTTGTTACATATGTATACTTGTGCCATGTTGGTGTGCTGCACCCATCAACTCGTCATTTATGTCAGGTATAACTCCCAATGCAATCCCTCCCCCTCCCCCCTCCCCATGATAGGCTCCGATGTGTGATGTTCCCCTTCCCGAGTCCGAGTGATCTCATTGTTCAGTTCCCACCCATGAGTGAGAACACGTGTGCTTGGTTCTCTGTTCTTGTGATAGTTTGCTGAGAATGATGGTTTCCAGCTGCATCCATGTCCCTACAAAGGACGCAACTCATCCTTTTTTATGGCTGCATAGTAATCCATGGTGTATATGTGCCACATTTTCTTAATCCAGTCTGTCACAGATGGACATTTGGGTTGATTCCAAGTCTTTGCTATTGTGAATAGTTCCGCAATAAACATACGTGTGCATGTGTCTTTATAGCAGCATGATTTATGATCCTTTGGGTATATACCCAGTAGTGGGATGGCTGGATCATATGGTACATCTAGTTCTAGATCCTTGAGGAATTGCCATACTGTTTTCCATAATGGCTGAACTAGTTTACAATTCCACCAACAGTGTAAAAGTGTTCCTATTTCTCCACATCCTGTCCAGCACCTGTTGTTTCCTGACTTTTTAATGATAGCCATTCTAACTGGTGAGATGGTATCTCATTGTGGTTTTGATTTGCATTTCTCTGATGGCCAGTGATGATGAGCATTTTTTCATGTGTCTGTTGGCTGTCTGAATGTCTTCTTTTGAGAAATGTCTGTTCATATCCTTTGCCACTTTTTGATGGGGTTTTTTTTTCCTTGTAAATTTGTTTGAGTTCTTTATAGGTTCTGGATATGAGCCCTTTGTCAGATGAGTAGATTGCAAAAATTTTCTCCCATTCTGTAAGTTGCCTGTTCACTCTAATGGTAGTTTCTTTTGCTGTGCAGAAGCTCTTTAGTTTAATTAGATCCCATTTGTCAATTTTGGCTTTTGCTGCCGTTGCTTTTGGTGTTTTAGACATGAAGTCCTTGCCCATGCCTATGTCCTGAATGGTACTACCTAGATTTTCTTCTAGGGTTTATGGTATTAGGTCTAACATTTAAGTCTCTAATCCATCTTGAATTAATTTTCGTATAAGGAGTAAGGGAAGGATCCAGTTTCAGCTTTCTACTTATGGCTAGCCAATTTTCCCAGCACCATTTATAAATAGGGAATCCTTTCCCCATTTCTTGTTTCTCTCAGTTTGTCAAAGATCAGATGGCTGTAGCTGTGTGGTATTATTTCTGAGGACTCTGTTCTGTTCCACTGGTCTATATATCTCTGTTTTGGTACCAGTACCATGCTGTTTTGGTTACTGTAGCCTTGTAGTATAGTTTGAAGTCAGGTAGCGTGATGCCTCCAGCTTTGTTTTGACTTAGGATTGTCTTGGCAATGCGGGCCCTTTTTTGGTTCCATATGAACTTTAAAGCAGTTTTTTCCAATTCTGTGAAGAAAGTCATTGGTAGCTTGATGGGGATGGCATTGATCTATAAACCCTGGGCAGTATGGCCATTTTCACGATATTGATTCTTCCTATCCATGAGCATGGTATGTTCTTCCATTTATTTGTGTCCTCTTTGATTTCACTGAGCAGTGGTTGTAGTTCTCCTTGAAGAGGTCCTTTACATCCTTGTAAGTTGGATTCCTAGTATTTGATTCTCTTTGAAGCAATTGTGAATGGAAGTTCATTCCTGATTTGGCTCTCTATTTGTCTGTTACTGGTGTATAAGAATGCTTGTGATTTTTGCACATTAATTTTGTATCCTGAGACTTTGCTGAAGTTGCTTATCAGCTTAAGGAGATTTTGGGCTGAGACAGTGGGGTTTTCTAAATATACATCATGTCATCTGCAAACAGGGACAATTTGACTTCTTCTTTTCCTAACTGAATACCCTTGATTTCTTTCTCCTGGCTGATTGCCCTAGCCAGAACTTCCAAGACTATGTTGAATAGGAGTGGTGAGAGAGGGCATCCCTGTCTTGTGCCAGTTTTCAAAGGGAATTTTTCCAGTTTTTGCCCATTCAGTATGATATTAGCTGTGGGTTTGTCATAAATAGCTCTTATTATTTTTAGATGCGTCCCATCGATACCTAGTTTATTGAGAGTTTTTAGCATGAAGGGCTGTTGAATTTTGTTGAAGGCCTTTTCTGCATCTATTGAGATAATCATGTGGTTCTTGTCTTTGGTTCTGTTTATATGCTGGATTACGTTTATTGATTTGCGAATGTTGAACCAGCCTTGCATCCCAGGGATGAAGTCAACTTGATCCTGGTGGGTAAGCTTTTTGATGTGCTGCTGGATTCGGTTTGCCAGTATTTTATTTAGGATTTTTTGCATCGATGTTCATCAGGGATATTGGTCTAAAATTCTCTTTTTTTGTTGTGTCTCTGCCAGGCTTTGGTATCAGGATGATACTGGCCTCATAAAATGAGTTAGGGAGGATTCCCTCTTTTTCTATTGATTGGAATAGTTTCAGAAGGAATGGTATCAGCTCCTCTTTGTACCTCTGGTAGAATTCGGCTGTGAATCCATCTGGTCCTGGACTTTTTTTGGTTGGTAGGGTGTTAATTATTGACTCAATTTCAGAGCCTGTTATTGGTCTATTCAGGGATTCAACTTCTTCCTGGCTTAGTCTTGGGAGGGTGTATGTGTCCAGGAATTTATCCATTTCTTCTAGATTTTCTAGTTTATTTGCGTAGAGGTGTTTATAGTATTCTCTGATGGTAGTTTGCATTTCTGTGGGATCAATGATGATATTCCCTTTACCATTTTTTATTGTGTCTATTTGATCTTCTCTCTTCTCTTTATTAGTCTTGCTAGCGGTCTATCAATTTTGTTGATCTTTTCAAAAAACCAGCTCCTGGATTCATTGATTTTTTGAAGGGTTTTTTTGTGTCTCTATCTCCTTCAGTTCTGCTCTCATCTTAGTTATTTATTGCCTTCTGCTAGCTTTTGAATTTGTTTGCTCTTGCTTCTCTAGCTTTTTAAATTGTGATGTTAGAGTGTCAGTTTTAGACCTTTCCAGCTTTCTCTTGTGAGCATTTAGTGCTATAAATTTCCCTCTACACACTGCTCTAAATGTGTCTCAGCGATTCTGGTGTGTTGTGTCTTTGTTCTCATTGGTTTCAAAGAACATCTTTATTTCTGCCTTCATTTCATTATGTACCCAGTAGTCATTCAGGAGCAGGTTGTTCAGTTTCCATGTAGTTGAGCCGTTTTGAGTGACCTTCGTAATCCTGAGTTCTAGTTTGATTGCACTGTGGTCTGAGAGACAGTTTGTTATAATTTCTGTTCTTTTACATTTGCTTTACTTCCAACTATGTGGTCAAATTTGGAATAAGTGCGATGTGGTGCTGAGAAGAATGTATATTCTGTTGTTTTGGGGTGGAGAGCTCTGTAGATGTCTATTAGGTCCGCTTAGTGCAGAGCTGAGTTCAATTCCTGGATGTCCTTGTTAACTTTCTGTCTCGTTGATCTGTCTAATGTTGACAGTGGGGTATTAAAATCTCCCATTATTATTGTTTGGGAGTCTAAGTCTCTTTGTAGGTCTCTAAGTACTTGCTTTATGAATCTGGGTGCTCCTGTATTGGGTGCTCCTGTATTGGGTGCATATATATTTAGGATAGTTAGCTCCTCCTGTTGATTTGTTCCCTTTACCATTATGTAATGGTCTTCTTTCTCTCTTTTGATCTTTGTTAGTTTAAAGTCTATTTTATCAGAGATTAGGATTGTAACTCCTGCTTTTTTTGTTTTCCATTTTCTTGGTAGATCTTCCTCCATCCCTTTTTTTTTTTTTTTTGAGCCTATGTGTGTGTCTGCACGTGAGATGGGTCTCCTGAATACAGCAAACTGATGAGTCTTGACTCTTTATCCAGTTTGTCAGTCTGTGTCTTTCAACTGGAGCATTTAGCCCATTTACATTTAAGGCTAATGTTATGTGTGAATTCGATCCTGTCATTATGATGTTAGCTGGTTATTTTGCTCATTAGTTAACGCAGTTTCTTCCTAGCATCGATAGTCTCTACAATTTGGCATGTTTTTGCAGTGGCTGGTACCAGTTATTCCTTTCCATGTTTAGTGCTTCCTTCATGAGCTCTTGTAAGGCAGGCCTGGTGGTGACAAAATCTCTCAGCATTTGCTTGTCTGTGAAGGATCTTGTTTCTCCTTCGCTTGTGAAGCTTAGTTTGGCTGGATATGAAATTCTGGGTTGAAAATTCTTGTCTTTAAGAATGTTGAATATTGGCGTCCACTCTCTTCTGGCTTGTAGGGTTTCTGCTGAGAGGTCTGCTGTTAGTCTGATGGGCTTCCCTTTGTGGGTAACCTGACCTTTCTCTCTGGCTGCCCTTAATATTTTTTCCTTCATTTCAACTTTGGTGTATCTGACAGTTACATGTCTTGGAGTTGCTCTTCTTGAGGAGTATCTTTGTGGCGTTCTCTGTATTTCCTGAATTTGAATGTTGGCCTACCTTGGTAGGTTGGGGAAGTTCTCCTGGGTAATATCCTGAAGAGTGTTTTCCAACTTGGTTCCATTCTCCCCATCACTTTCAGGTACACCAATCAGACGTAGATTTGGTCTTTTCACATAGTCCCATATTTCTTGGAGGCGTTGTTCATTTATTTTCACTCTTTTTTTCTCTAAACTTCTCTTCTCGCTTCATTTCATTCATTTGATCTTCAATCACTGATACCCTTTCTTCCACTCGATCGAATCGGCTGCTGAAGCTTGTGCATGTGTCACGTAGTTCTTGTGCCATGGCCTTCAGCTCCAACAGGTCATTTAAGGTATTTTCTATGCTGCTTATTCTAGTTAGCTGTTCGTCTAATCTTTTTTTCAAGGTTTTTAGCTTCTTTGCAATGGGTTCGAACATCCTCCTTTAGCTTGGAGAAGTTTGTTATTACCAATCGTCTGAAGCCTTCTACTCTCAACTCGTCAAAGTCATTCTCCGTCCAGCTTTGTTCCATTGCTGGCGAGGAGCTGCATTCCTTTGGAGGAGAAGGGGCGCTCTGATTTTTAGAATTTTCAGCTTTTCTGCTCTGGTTTCTCCCCATCTTTGTGGTTTTTATCTACCTTTGGTCTTTGATGATGGTGATGTACAGATGGAGTGTTGATGTGGATGTCCTTTCTGTTTGTTAGTTTTCCTTCTAACAGTCAGGACCCTCAGCTGCAGGTCTGTTGGAGTTTGCTGGAGGTCCACTCCAGACGCTGTTTGCCTGGATGTCACCAGCAGAGGCTGCAGAACAGCAAATATTGCAGAGCGGCAAATGTTGCTGCCTGATCCTTCCTCTGGAAGGTTTGTCTCAGAGGGGCCCCCGGCTATATGAGCTGTTGGTTGGCCCCCACTAGGAGGTATCTCCCAGTTCAGCTACTTGGGGGTCAGGGACCCACTTGAGGAGGCAGTCTGCCCGTTCTCACATCTCAAACTCCGTGCTGGGAGAACCACTACTCTCTTCAAAGCTGTCAGACAGGGACATATAAGTCTTCAGAAGTGTCTGCTGCCTTTTGTTCAGCTATGCCTTGCCCCCAGAGTTGGAGTCTACAGAGGCAGGCAGGCCTCCTTGAGCTGCGGTGGGCTCCACCCAGTTCGAGCTTCCAGGCGACTTTGTTTACCTACTCAAGCCTCAGCAATGGTGGACACCCCTCCCCCAGCCTCGCTGCTGCCTTGCAGTTCGATCTCAGACTGCTGTGCTAGCAGTGAGCAAGGCTCCATGGGCATAGGACCCTCTGAGCCAGGTGTGGGATATAATCTCCTGGTGTGCTGTTTGCTAAGACCATAGGAAAAGCACAGTATTAGGGTAGGAATGTCCCGATTTTCCAGGTACCATCTGTCACGGCTTCCCTTGGCTTGGAAAGGGAATCCCACGACCCCTTGCACTTCCCAGGTGAGGCAATGCCCCACCCTGCTCCGTGGGCTGCGACAAACCCCAGTGAGATGAACCCAGTACCTCAGTTGGAAATGCAGAAATCACCCGTCTTCTGTGTCACTCATGCTGGCAGCTGTAGACTGGAGCTGTTCCTATTTGGCCATCTTGGAACCTCCTCCCTTTCCATGTACATTTTAGAATAATCTTGTCTATACATCTACAAAAAAGAAATCCTGCTGTGATTTTTATTGGAATCGCATTAAGTATATAGATGAATTTAGTGAGCCTTTGAATCCATGAATATTATCTGCCTATTTATTTAGGTCTTCTTTGATTTTTTTATCAGCTGAAAGTTTTATAGTTTTTAGCATACAACTTCTGTACATATAAAAAATGTTTATACTTATTTCATATTTGCAACACCTATTATAAAGGATATTTTGGTTTTTTAATTTCTAATTGTTCATTGCTAATATATAGAAGTGTAATTGATTTTTGAATGTTGCCCTTGTATTCTATGACTCTTCTAAACTCACTACTTCTAGGAGTTTTTTGGTAGATTTCTTGGGATTTTCTATGTAGGTGATCATATTGTCTATGGATAATGACCGTTTTATTTTATTTTCCCATCTGCATGCCTTTTTCTTCTTGATTTACTGCACTGTCTAGGATTTCCAAATGATATTAATACAAATGCTAAGAATATATATTCTTATCTTGTTCCTGATCTTTAGAGAAAGCATTCAGTCTTCATTAAATAGGATATTAGCTGTAGTTTTTGTGCATGTTATCAGGTTGAGAAAGTTATCTTCTGTTCCTAGTTTCCTGACTGTTTTTATAATGAATGGATGGTGTATTTTGCCAATTGCATTTTTCCACATATATTGATAGGATCATGTTGTATTTCTTCTTTAGTCCATTAATATTTTAGATTGTTTTTGAATATTCAGCCATCCTCATATTCCGAGGATGTGATTGTAGTATATTAGTCCAGTTATGTATTGCTGGATTTGAATTGCTGGTATTTCGTTGAGTATTTTTGCATTTATTTTCATGAGGGATATTGATTCATAATGTTTTTGTGCTGTTCTTAGTCTGTTTTTATTATCAAGGTAATGCCGGAGTTAATGAAATGAGTTGGCAAGAGTGTTTTCCTCTTCTGTTATTGGAAGAGATTTTGTAGAATTGGTGTTATTTCTTCTTTAATTGTTTGGTAGAATTTGCCACTGATGTGTTTGGCATGGATTTCTTTGAATTTATCCTGTTTAGAGCTTCTTGCATCTCTGTTTGTCATTCACTAAATTTGGGGAGTTTTTAGCTACTGTTTCTTCTTTTTTTTTTTTGATACAGAGTCTCACTCTGTCACCCAACCTGGAGTGCCGTGACACAATCTCGGCTCACTGCAACCCCTGCCTCTCGGTTCAAGGGATTCTTCTGCCTCAGCCTCCCAAGTAGCTGGGACTACAGGCACCTGCCACCACGCCTGGCTAATTTTTGTATTTTTGGTAGAGACAGGGTTTCACCTTGTTGGCCATGCTGGTCTTAAGTGATCCACCTGCCTTGGCCTCCCAAAGTGCTGGGATTACAGGAGTGAGGCACTGTACCTGGCCAGCTATTCTTTCTTTCTTTTTTTCTTTTCTTTTCTTTTTTTTTTTTTTTGAGACGGAGTTTTACTCTTGTTGCCCAGGCTGGAGTGCAGTGGTGTGATTTCGGCTCACTGCAACCTCCGTCTCCCGGGTTCAAGTGATTCTTCTGCCTCAGCCTCCTGAGTAGCTGGGATTACAGGTGTCCGCCACCACGCCTGGCTACTTTTTTGTATTTTTAGTAGAGATGGGGTATCACCACGTTTGCCAGGCTGGTCTCAAACTCCTGACCTCAGGTGATCCACCCGCCTCAGCTTCGCACAGTGCTGGGATTACAGGCATGAGCCACCGCGCCCAGCCGCTATTATTTCTTTTCTTTCTTTCTTTCTTTCTTTCTTTTTTTTTTTTTTTTTTTTTTTTGAGACAGAGTCTCTTGTCTGTCAGCCAGGCTGGAGTGCAATGGTGCAATCTCAGCTCACTGCAACCTCTGCCTCCCGGATTCATGCAATTCTCCTGCCTCAGCTTCCTGAATAGCTGAGACTATAGGTGCGCACCACCACGCCCGGCTAATTTTTGTATTTTTAGTAGAGATGGAGTTTCACCATGTTGGTCAGGCTGGTCTCGAACTCCTGACCTCGTGATCTGCCCGCCTTGGCCTCCCAAAGTCCTGAGATTGCTGGCCTGAGCCACCACGCCCAGCCCTATTATTTCTTAAAATTGATTTTCTGCTCTACATGTTTCTCCTTTCCTTATATGACTTCAGTGACACCATTGTTAGGCCTTTTGGTATTATCCCATGTATCCCTGAGACTGTTCTTTTTTTTGTTAATTATCTTTCTCCCTTGGATAATTTCTATTAATCAGTCGTCAGCTTTGCTGTGTTATTCCTCTGTCATCTCCATTCGCCGAAGAGTTGATCCACAGATTTTTTTTTCAGTTTGGTTATTTTTATTTATTTATTTATTTTTTGAGACCGAGTTTCTCTCTTGTTGCCCAGGCTGGAGTGCAGTGGTGCAATCTCGACTCACCCCAACCCTGGCCTTTCAGGTTCAAGCAGTTCTCATGCTTCAGCCTTCCTGAGTAACTGGGATTACAGGCATGCGCCACCACACCCAGCTAATTTTGTATTTTTGGTAGAGACAGGGTTTCTCCATGTTGGTCAGGCTGGTTTCGAACTCAACCTCAGATGATCCGCCCGCCTTGGCCTCCTAAAGTGCTGGGATTACAGGCGTGAGCCACCGCACCCTGCTGGTATTGTATTTTTAAGCTCTATTAAAAAATTTTTTTGTGTAGTTACTGAGTCTCACTATGTTGCCCAGGCTAGTCTCAAACTCCTGGCCTCAAGCACTCCTCCTGCCATGGCCTCCCAAACTGCTGAGATTATAGGTGTGAGCCATTTCCAATGGAAATTCTAAAATTTCCATTTCCTGTCTCTCCATGTTGCCCAGGCTGGAGTGCAGTGGCGTGATCTTGAGTCACTTCAACCTCTGCCTCCTGGGTTCAAGCGATTCTTATGCCTCAGCCTGCCAAGTAGCTGGGACTACATATTTGTGCCATCATGCTCAACTTATTTATTTATTTATTTTGTATTTTTAGTAGAGACGGGGTTGTGTTATGTTGACCAGGCTGGTCTCAAACTCCTGACCTCAAGTGATCCACCTGCCTCAGCCTCCCAAAGGCATGAGCCACCGGTGGCCTGCTAAGACTTTGTACCTCATTGTTTCAAAAGTATTATGATTACTTTCAATCTTTATTTATTTTTTTTTTTTTTTTGAGACAGTCTTGCTCTGTCACCCAGGATGGAGTGCAGTAGTGTGATCTCGGCTCACTGTAACCTCTACCTCCTGGGTTCACGCCATTCTCCTGCCTCAGCCTCCTGAGTAACTGGAACTACAGACGCCCGCCACCATGCCTGGCTAATTTTTTGTATTTTTATTAGAGACGGGGTTTCACCATGTTAGCCAGGATGGTCTCGATCTCCTGACCTCATGATCTGCCTGCCTTGGCCTCCCAAAGGTGCTGGGATTACAGGCATGAGCCACCGCGCCCGGCCACTTTCAACCATTTTTATAATAGCTTCTTTAAGTCTTCGTCAGATAATTTCAACATAAATGTCATCTAGGCACTGGCATCTGTTGATTGTTTTTTTGCATAAAACATTAAGTTTTTGCTGGTTCTGCCCATATCAAGTATTTTTGGATCATATCTTGGACATTTTGATTATTTTCTGAGGCTCTTGCTCTTGTTTCAGTATTATGGGGAGTATTGATACACGTTCAGTATCCCTTATACAAAATGCTTGGGACCAAAGGTGTTTTGGATTTTGGATTTTTGAAATTTTGGAATATTTGCCTTGTCCTTAGTGGTTGAACATTTCTAATCCTCAAATCTGAAGTCCAAAATACTCCATTGGGCATTTCTTTTGAGCATCATGTTGGTGTTTGGAAAGTTTTGGATTTTGGAGCACTTCTAATTTCAGGTTTTCAGATCAGGAATATTCAACCTGTAGTTTAGTTTTTAGGAGACATTTAGATTGAGGCCACCAGTTTTCACCGGTTTTCTGTGACCTGTAGTTTCAATGTCAGGACTTATTTGGATCCATCCTGTGTGTATGCCACCTAGTGGCCAGTCTGAGACTTGGACCATGGTCTATCTTTTTTTTTTTTTTTTTTTTTTTTTTTGAGACGGAGTCTTGCTCTGTTGCCTGGGCTGGAGTGCAGTGGCCGGATCTCAGCTCACTGCAAGCTCCGCCTCCCGGGTTCACGCCATTCTCCTGCCTCAGCCTCCGGAGTAGCTGGGACTACAGGCGCCCGCCACCTCGCCCGGCTAGTTTTTTGTATTTTTAGTAGAGACGGGGTTTCACCGTGTTAGCCAGGATGGTCTCGATCTCCTGACCTCGTGATCCACCCGTCTCGGCCTCCCAAAGTGCTGGGATTACAGACTTGAGCCAGATCTCAGAGTCTGTGGGCTGCTGTTTAGTATCATCAGATCTATGCATGTGCAGCTCATGAGTGAGCACAAGTGTTCATAACACCTTTTTTTAGGGTCACTTCTTGAGCTGCTCCCTCTCTGTGATCTCTTCAGTACTTCTGGTTTATTGGACCACCCCCTTTTCAGTTCTTCTCCCCTAAAGTCAGGGTTTTCTTTGTTTCTTTTTATTTTTAAGAGATGGGGTCTCGCTGTGTTGCTCAGGCGGAGTACAGTGTCTTTTCACAGACGCAATCCCACTACTGATCAGCACGGGAGTTTTGACCTGCTCTGTTTCTGACCTGCTCTGGTTCATCCCTCCTTAGGCACCTGGTGGTCCCTCGCTTCCAGGAGGTCACCATATTGATGCCGAGCTTAGTGTGGACATCCTATAGTCATAGCACATTACAGGCCAAAACCCCTGGTGGCAAGCAGTTCTCCCGCCTCAGCCTCCAGAGTCGCTGGGACTACAGGCACACACCACCAAGCCTAGCTAATTTTTGTATTTTTAGTAGAGATGGAGTTGCCATGTTGGCCAAGCTGGTCTCTAAGTCCTGGGCCAAGCGATCTGCCGGCCTTGGCCTTGGCCTCCCAAAGTGCTGGGATTACAGTCGTGAGCTAGAGCCAGGGCTTTAATTGCCCAACTCCGCTATGCACTTTTTGTGACTGTGCCCAAGGCTAGGGCCAAGCAGTAGGAGGACAGAGAGAGAAAAAAAGCATTGGGGACTCACCCTACCCTCTTGAGACCACTGCTCCTCTGATTGGAGAGGAAGGTTCCACATCATTCACAGTTTCAGTTTCCTGCTATTTTCCTATTGCCACTGCTGCCACTAAAAGTTTGCTTTTGGCTGGCATATAAGAGAACAGAAAAAAGGAAAAGGAAGAAGAGTGGGGAATTTCTATACACTCTCTGAGTTTTTGGAGACACCTCTCTTACTCCTCAGGCCAGAACAAAACTGGTTTCTCCTGGAGCTCTCCCTGTCCACATCTATGGACACTTGTGGATTTTAAGCTACATTGTGACCACTCTAGGGAATACTAGAAGAAAAATAAATGCTAAACTCATTATTAGTTCAGTGGTACTTTGAATCCTGGTCTTCTTCCCTAATCTGCCTGGTGCGGGTTATTTTTTAGAGTCCTCAAATAGCTATCACTGGGTTTTAGAATTATCTTTAGTGGTAACAGGTGAAGTGTGCTTATTTCATTTTATTCAGCACTGAAACCTCTGTGAATTTTTTAAATGAATAAAGAGTAAAATCAAGTATTTGATTTGGGGGCATAATTTTTCCAACAAAATTTTGTGATAGGGCAGGGCGCGGTGGTTCATGCCTGTAATCCCAGCACTTTGGGAGGCTGAGGTGGGCGGATCACTTGAGGTCAGGAGTTCGACACTAGCCTGGCCAACATGGTGAAACCCCATCTCTACCCAAAATACAAAAATTAGCCAGGTGCCTGTAGTCCCAGCTACTCAAGAGGCTGAGTCAGGAGAATCCCTTGAACCCGAGAGGCAGAGGTTGCAGCGAGCTGAGGTCGCACCATTGCACTCCAGCCTGGGTGACAGAGTGAGATTCCATCTCGAAAAAAAAGAAAAATTGTGATAGTACAATCTAACATCTGTTACTTCACATATAACCTGCTACCACAATCATAAAGAGGGCTTTTTTTTTTTTAAGTATACTCAGGCTTTATTTTTCCCAAGGGATTACATTCTTTTGATATTCAAATCATTCTCTTTTCAAGTGCCTTTCTTGCCATTATCTTTTGTAATTCTCTCTTGCCCTGTTGTAACTGTACCAGATCCTCATTTGTCTGTGGCTTCTAGCATGAAGTAAGCAGTCCTCCATCATTTTCTTTGATGTTAGAGAATCCTGACTCTTACGACAGATTTCCTCATTTACTTTGATTTGCATTATCCTTTCAACTGTTTGCATCAGACGGTTAGGAGGGGACTGACCCACAAAGAACTTGATCGATTTGGTAGGGAGAGATGTTAGTAGGGATGCTGTCCAAGTGGTGACTATTTTTAGCTTACAGCCTCATAAATTTTAGAATTTGGATAATGATTATTCTTAATTATAAGGATCCCCCTTTTAACTAAAAAGACCCCAAAAATTGGAAAATAGAGATGTCAGTCCTAATTCCACTCTAGTCTTCTTTATATGTATGTTTTGATAAGGTAGCTATCTCTGTGTAAAATAAATTTAACTTTTATTCACTTAATAATGTATCTTAAACCATTTGTCATTGTTGCTGTATAATCTTCACCAAATCATTGTTGATAGCCACAGAATTATAAGGAGAGCTCTCCTAAACAAACGTATAAGAACTGTTAGGTAATAATGTCAAGGTGAGGGGTTCTGTGTTGCCACTTGTGCCTCTGTGGATCTCTAAAAGAAAGGGTAGAACTTGCCGGGTGTAGTGGCTCACGCCTGTAATCCCAGCACTTTGGGAGGCCAATGTGGGAGGATCACCTCAGGTCAGGAGTTCGAGACCAGCCTGGCCAACATGGTGAAGCCCCATCTCTACTAAAAAACACAAAAATTAGCCAGGCGTGGTGGCGTGTGCCTATAATCCCAGCTACTTGGGAGGCTGAGGCAGAAGAATTGCGTGAACCCAGGAGGCGAAGGTTGCAGTGAGCCGAGATCATGCCACTGCACTCTAACCTGGGTGACAAGAGTGAAACTCTGTCTCAAAAAAAAAAAAAATGGGTAGGACTTGATTACATATCATCATAGAGCAAATACTGAAAAAGTTCTTTTATGTGCAAGGCCCTGTGGTAGGCACTAGGATATAAATGTGAGGAAACTATTCTATGTCCTCACGGAACTTGAAGTTAAATGGGGAGTCGGAAGCAAATAAATAAGTACAGTAAGGAGAAAACACAGAGGAGGAGAGGGTAGTCTGGAAAGGTTTCATGGCAGTGATACCCCTTGAAGGAAGAGTAAGTGTTTGCCTGTCAGGGCACAGGGCATAGTGGTACATTAAGGGAAGTACATGTAATTCAGTATTTCAGGGGATAAGGTCACAGATCTCTATGTATTGACATTGAGTAGTGTATAAGACGTTATTAAGTGCAAAAAGCAAGATGAAAAACATGATGATACAGTTTCACTTATGGAAAAAGCAAAGCCATAATGGTATCCATATATATGTGTATATAAACACATAACATTTATGAAAGAACATCTACCAAACTGGTAACATTATTCACCTCTGGAGAGGGGAGTGGATGCAGAGGTAGAGATATTGAGGGGGACTCTAAGTGTGGTTTGTGTTTTTTAGAAGATTGTTTTCATTATGTGTTATTAAGCATAATAGGGGATAATAATAAATAATAATAGAATATTAATAATAAATAAATAATGGAACGTTCATACAATGGAATGTTATTCAACCACATAGATATCATTCTCCGAGTCAGTGATTTGCAAACATTCTTTAGACTTGGCATCTCTCACTCCCGCCCTCAGAACCCTTTCTTTTTTTTATTTTGTTGAGACCGAATCTCATTCTGTCGCCCAGGCTGGAGTGCAATGGTGTGATCTCAGCTCACTGCAACCTCCGCTATCTGGGTTCAAGCAGTTTTCATGCCTCAGTCTCCTAAGTAGCTGGGACTACAGGTGCATGCCACCATACTCGGCTAATTTTTTTGTATTTTTAGTAGAGACGGGATTTCACCATGTTGGCCAGGGCTTGTCTCGAATTCCTTATCTCAAGTGATCTGCCTGCCTCGGCCTCCCAAAGTGCTGAGAATATGGGTATGAGCCACCGTGCCCGGCCAGGAACCCTTCTTTCAAATAGTTATATAAAATTCAGCTTTTTGGAAAAAGGAGAGCCATTTTGTTTTTAAGTTAGGCTGGAGGAGCTGAAGACCTCAACTCTTGTGTTTATGTACATGCATGCTGCAAATAAAGAGGCCTGGAATGCTGTATAGATCCTGGAGTGTTAATAATCACAATCTAGCCAGGTGTGGTGGCACACACCTGTAGTCCAGCTACTCAGGAGGCTGAGGTGAGAAGATCACTTGAGCCCAGGAGTTCAAGGCTGCAGTGAGCTATGATCACACCACGGTACTCCAGCCTGGGCAACAGAGGAGACCCTGTCTCAAAATATAAATAAATAAATAATTTTAAAAATAAAAGCAGGGGCTGGGCGAGGTGGCTCATGCGTGTAATCCTAGCACTTTGGGTGACCGAGACGGGAGGATCACGAGGTCAGGAGATCGAGACCATCCTGGCTAACACAGTGAAACCCCGTCTCTACTAAAAATACAAAAAAAGTTAGCCAGGCATGGTGGTGGGCACATAGTCCCAGCTACTCGGGAGGTTGAGGCAGGAGAATGGCATGAACCCGGGAGGCGGAGCTTGCAGTGAGCCGAGATTGCGCCACTGCACTTCAGCCTGGGCACAGAGCAAGACTGTCTCAAATAAATAAATAAATAAAAGCCAAAAAAATCACAATCTATGAGAGATAACATTATACATGTTTTACAGTTTTTTACTTGTAGAGAATACTCAACACTAGGGCTGTATGGTGGGACACTCTCATACGTTGATGATGATGGGAAAGAGATTTAGTATCATGTGTCAAGAGTTGGTAAAAATGATCACACCCTTTGACCTAGTAACTACACTTCTAAAATTTGCCCTATGAAATAACCCAGAAGATCTACATAAAAATATGCCTATATGAGAGTGTTATGTATAATTAGAAACTGAAAATGACTTTAATATCTTCCATTCCGAAATTTGATGAAATATTATGATGGTCTTAAAATTATATTCAAGGAGACTTTTAAATAACTTTGGAAAAGGCTTGATAAATGAAAAAGCCCATCTTAGCCCTTTCCCTCCAGAGATAAACATTGATTTTTACTTCTGTTGCCATAGATTAGTTTTGCCTTTACCTGAACTTTTTGTTTGTTTGTTGAGACAGTCTTGCTCTGTTGCCTAGGCTGGAGTGCAGTGGCATGATCTCAGCTGACTGCAACCTCCTGGGTTCAAGTGATTCTTTTGCCTCAGCCTCCCGAGTAGCGGGACTACAGTCCTGCACCACCACGCCCAGCTAATTTTTGTGTTTTTAGTAGAGACAGGGTTTCACCATGTTGGCCGGGCTGGTCTCGAACTCCTGGCCTCAGGTGAGCCCCACCTTGGCCTCCCAAAGTGCCAAGATTACAGGTATGAGCCACTGCGCCCGGCCCTCCTTTACCTGAACTTCATATGTACTCTTTTTTTTTTTTTTTTTTTTTTTGAGGCAGGGTCTCACTCTGTTGCCCAGGCTGAAGTGCAGTGGCACAATTTCGGCTCACTGCAGCCTTGACCTCCCAGACTCAAGCGATCCTCCCATTTCAGCCTCCTGAGTGCCTGGGACTACAGGCACACGCCACCACACCCAGCTAATTTTTGTATTTTTTGCAGAGATGGGATTTTACCATGTTACTCAGGCTGGTCTGAATTGCTGAGCAGAAGTGATCTGCCTGCCTCAGTCTCCCAAAGTGCTGGGATTACAAGTGTGAGCCACCGGGCCCAGTTTATGTGTAGTCTTTTATGTCTCCCTTCTTCACTCAGTATAATATCTTTGAGACTTACACATATTATCATGTATATCAATACTTTGTTCTTTTTTATTACTGTATAGTAATCCATTGTATGTATATACTACAATTGTTTATTCTTCCATTGATATATATTTGAGTTGTTTCCAGTTTGTGGCTATTATGAATAAAGTAGTTGTTAACATTCTTGTTCATGTCTTTCGGTGGATATATGTACTCATTTCTCTTGGGTAAATACTTAGAAGAAGTGGGATTGCTGTATCATATGGAAAGTGTATTTTAATTTTATAAGAAACTGCCAAATTGTTTTCCAAACTGTACCAATGTACACTCCCACCATCAATGTACTGGAGTTCAGTTACTTCATATCCTTGCCAGTGCTTGATATTGATAGTCTTTTATTTTAGCCATTTTGGTGGATATGTAGTGGTGTCACATTGTGGTTTTATATATGTTTAAGTGCCTTTGGTTTTAATGTTCATACCTTTTGAACCAATAATTTCATTTTTAGGATATTTTCTTAAGAGCATAATCTGAAATCCAGAAAAAAATTTATATAGACAATATATACTCTTTGCTGTATAACTTATAAAAGCCAAATGTGAAAAATTACCTAAGTGTTGTTTATTAGGGAAGAGGTTACATAATTTATGACACATTCATAATGACAAAATATGCAGCCATTCAAAATTACTTAGATTAGATTATTATAATAAAAGCAAGACACAAAATTGTACATAAAGCATACTGTCAACTATAGAAAACTATGTATATTAAAATAGACCAGCTATACATCAACAAAAAAAAGTATATAAAATAATACTGTAAGCCAGGCACAGTGGTTCATGCCTATTATCCCAGCACTTTGGGAAGCTGGGGCGGGAGGATTGTTTGAGGCTGGGAGTTTGAAACCAGCCTGAGCAAAAATAAAAAAATTGGCTGGGCACGGTGGCATACGCGTGTAATCCCAGCACTTTGGGAGGCCGAGGCGGGTGGATCACCTGAGGTCAGGAGTTCGAGACCAGCCTGGCCATCATGGTGAAACCTTGTCTCTACTAAAAATAAAAAAGTTAGCTGGGCGTGGTGGCACACACTGTAATCCCAGCTACTCGGGAGGGTGAGGCAGGAGAATCACTTGAACCTGGGAGGTGGAGGTTGTAGTGAGCCAAGATCGCACCACTGAACTGGGTGACAGACTCAGTCTCAAATAATAATAATAATAGTAGTAAAATAATAAAATTAAAACATACTGTAAGGAAAGACACCAAAATATATTTGGATGGTGGTACTATGTGATTTTTTCCCCCTTATCCCGTTGTATTTTTTTTGTAATGATCATGTAATCATTTTAGAATAGCATAAAATATAAGTAAGCTTTAAGTATTCCATATTTTATGTTTCATAATGCTTTCTCCCTGCCTAATCTTTCTGCAAAGCGAAAATTTGCTATCTTAGGTTTCTTTAAATATTTGATTCTGATAATTATTTTGATTCCCAAATTATAAATTGTATTAAAAAAACACTCTTATGTTGTTTTTTCTTCTGAAAATCTGATGTTCCAACATCCAGTCCAGGACAGAAGATAAAATAGAGCGATTCAAGAAAGCAGTTGAGTACTATTCCGTCACAACCAAACTCTCTTCACTGCCAGTGGGTCCCTCCTTTCTAGGTAAGGCTTCCATCTGACCCGAAGCTGCTCTGTTCATAGGGGAAACTGAATTGGTCCCTCACGAACTCCAGGACCAGAGTTGAATCACTCGTTCATGTTGTATTCTCCTACAAGTCATTCGTCATCCCTTTTTGGTAGGCTTTCTCCTTTTGATTTCTATGTCATAAGAGACGTAACATAAGAAGGGCCCTGGCCAGGTGCAGTGGCTCATGCCTGTAATCCCAGTATTTTGGGAAGCCGAGGCAGGCGGATCACCTGAGGTCAGGAGTTCACAACCAGCCTGGCCAACATGGTGAAACCCCATCTGTATGAAAAATACAAAAAATTAACTGGGCGTCATGGCAGGCACCTGTAATCCCACCTACTCGGGAGGCTGAGGCAGGAGAATCGCTTGAATCCGGGAGGCGGAGGTTGCAGTGAGCCGAGATCGTGCCATTGCACTCCAGCATGGACAACAAGAGTGAAATTCTACCTCAAAAAGAAAAGGGCCCTGCTTTCTCAAATTTACAGATGGGGTGCAATGCCATTTCCTTAGCTTGGGCTTCTTCTGATGCCAACCCCCATTCTGGCCTGGTACATGTAAAATAGCCCTGTCTTTGGGGTCTGGCCTGAGTTGGAATTCCGCTTCTGCTAATTTCCAGCAAGTGAACCTGGGCAAGTCACATTTGTATGAAATGTGGCTCATGATACCTACTTTATAAGATTTTATCAGATGAAATAATTTATGTAAGGTTCCCAGCATGGCACATAGTAGCTGTTCAATAAATTGTAACGTATTTATTAATAACACTTTTTCAGGTGATATGGGGTGAGCAGAATATAACATGGTAAAATATTAGGATTGACTAAAGTATAGCTCTTTCTCTTGGCTTCAGCTTTTCGGAATAATAGGCTTGGAAATCCTCCCCTTCCACGAAATCAAGTGGGCACCATTTCTCCTGGAAAGCCAATGGTAAGCATCCTTTGAGAAACCTGAGACCATTTGATAGCATTAGACTCAGGTTGCTTCTTGATTTTTATAATCTGAGGAGTTAGGGTGATTCAGTGTTATTACACTGTCAAGGCTATATATACTACGTTACCTTCTCAACTTACGGCTGGAAGACTATGCAAAAAAAGCATCTAAATCAGTAACCACTAGTCATTGTGAAAATAGATTAGCTAATATCAGAGAACAGTTCTAGGAGACTTCAACTGTTCATTGTCCTGCCTGTGGAGGATTCTGTTCATACATCACTGTTAGAATCATTTCTCATTATTCTCAGTAGGTACTTTGTATCTCAACAGTCTCCACTACTGGCATCATCCACTGTGTCACAACTTCTGAGGGAGCCATCTTGGAGCCTTACAAAATGTTAAATAGCTCTTCTGTCTGTTTTATCGTTTAGTTTTCTCACCAAGTGCCCCAGAAAGTGAAATATCCACCACCATTCCCAGTGGGACCCAGCTCATCTCTTCTCTTCTCCTCCCATGCTTTGGGGGAATCCCATGCTTTTTCTGAGGATCCCATGCTGCAGACCAACCCCTTTGCCAATTGGGCTGTCTCCTATGACTCTTCTGCATCCCAGTTTCCCAATTACCTGCCTTCTAAAGCCTCACCTCCTTTGGTACCAGACTCTTCCCACTCCTCTTCCTCTGATGGTGATGAGCCAAATGGAGCTAGCTCTGAGTAAGTATCTCTCTAGACACCTAAGGGAATAGATTTCTGAGGCATCTGTGTTATTTTGCTTGTTAGATGGGTGGAGGGTATGGGGAAGTGTAATTCCTGGCTTTCCTCTGTAGTGTTTTGCTCTTAGGAAAGCAAAGCAGGAAAACGTTTTCTATGCTTGCCCACTTCATGCTTATTTGGCCCTGTGCAGATGGTAATTTTCAAACACCCAGGCAACTGAGGTAAAAGGCAGCATAGTAGCTAGTTAAGGAAGCCTTTGTATGGGTATTGTGGCTGTCATTTCTTAATTTGTGAGGAGGGTAGATTAAATGTCAAAAAAAGAAAAGCATTTATGGAGTGGAAATAGTGGAATCATTGAGTAAGCAATTACATTGCTTAGTGACTAAGACAGGGTTCTGAGGATTAAAACAGTGGGATTTGTGGTAGCCCATTTGTTGGCAGATTATTCCTCTAAGCAGATTATTCCTGGGAAACAGAGCTGCTTTGAGGTTGTAATTGTGATTATTTTCTTAAAACATAAGCAAACTCTAAACATGGCCTCTTACAAGGTATAAAGGGTCCAGAGTGATTCCCATGACTTTTGATCACTTTGTTGGTGTCAGATGAAAGAAGCTAGGAAGTCAGTAATGGCCATTGAGAGGAAAGGTACCAGTCCAGTGCTAACCCAGTGTCCTGGCCTCCAAAGGGTTTGTGAGACCCCTTGGGTCCAGAACAGGCATCTTAAGTAAGAATATTTTTATCAATCTCCCTTTTTAGTTTGACACTGTCTTTCTAAATTTTTTAGTCATATCACAGAAGCATTTCAGCAACAGCCTGAGTGGGGAAATCTCAATCGTGACAGAGGGTCCTGGGCACAGCCTGTTAATACTGGAGTTTCAGAAGCAAGCCTAGGTGATGGTGAGCCCCACATCCCATCTCTGCTGTCTATGTCTACGAGGAACCACATGGATATCACCATTCCACCCTTACCTCCAGTAGCTCCAGAAGTCTTGCGAGTTGCTGAACACAGACACCGGAGGGGTCTTATGTACCCATATATCTACCATGTCCTCACTAAGGTGAGGCAGCACATCAGCACCTACCTCCCTGCTCTTAACACTGTACTTCCTACTTCCTAGGACTGTAAGTTACCAGAGAACATTCTGATCATTGGTATATGAAGTTAGAAAAAGAAGGCCACATGCAGTGGGCCCCTCATCATACTAAGGCCTTAGGTGAGGCCAGACTAGCAGGAGTTGGGACTGTGTGGTAAATGAGGCCCCTAGAAGATAAGTGTAATTGTGAGATTTTGAAGTAGATAATGCACCAAGTTGGTGGAGTCTGGTTCTAGGGATGAACACAGTCCAAGAGGCTTTATGCCCTTTTCCTTATTTCTTTTTCTACTTCTGCAAAGCTGTTCCCTTCCTCCGGTCTTTTACATACCCATCCTCCAGCAAAATGCCTAACGTGGACTTTCCCCATTCGTTAGCTATAGTCATTGTTGAGTCTTATTTTATTTTATTTTATTTTTTTTTTTTTTTTTTTGAGACGGAGTCTCGCTCTGTCGCCCAAACTGGAGTGCAGTGGCCAGATCTCAGCTCACTGCAAGCTCCGCCTTTCGGGTTCACGCCATTCTCCTGCCTCAGCCTCCCGAGTAGCTGGGACTATGGGCGCCCGCCACCTCGCCCGGCTAGTTTTTTTTTATTTTTTAGTAGAGACGGGGTTTCACCGTGTTAGCCAGGATGGTCTCGATCTCCTGACCTTGTGATCCGCCCGTCTCGGCCTCCCAAAGTGCTGGGATTACAGGCTTGAGCCACCGCGCCCGGCCATTTTATTTTATTTTTTGAGACAGAGTCTCGCTCTGTTGCCCAAGCTGGAGTGCAGTGGCGCGATATTGGCTCACTGCAACTGCCTCCCAGGTTCAAGTGATTCTCCTGCCTCAGCCTCCTGAGTAGCTGGGACTACAGGCGCCCGCCACCATGCCTGACTAACTTTTGTATTTTTAGTAGAAACGGGATTTCACCTGGTCTTGAACTCCTGACCTCAGGTGATCCGCCCACCTCAGCCTCTCAAAGTGCTGGGATTACAGGCGTGAGCCACCGCGCCGGTCCGTTGAAACTTTAAAAATGAAATATAGCTTATAAGTTAGCTGCAATCAGCTAAGCTTGTTAGAGCTTCTTTTTAGTATGAAACTCTGTCTAAGCACAAATAAAAAATTTAGTGGATAGACCACAGAGGCTACAGTTTATTATTGGTTCTTCTCGGCTCAGTTCTAAACCTTGAGGTAACTCATTTTTTCCTTTTCCCTGGAACGTTCTCTTGTTAGGGTGAAATTAAGATTCCCGTATGTATTGAGGATGAGTGTAACATGGAGCTGCCTCCAGCTGCTCTCTTATTCCGGTCAGCTCGTCAATATGTATATGGAGTTCTTTTTAGTCTGGCAGAGACACAGAGGAAAATGGAACGCTTGGCCATGCGACGGCGGCTGCCTGTGGAAGGTAAGTGTAGTTCTAGCTATGACAATTCTCTCAGCACTTGACACAGAGCAGGCATGTCTGTTCAGGCACATTGGGTACCTTTGGCTATGCAGTAGTCTTTAAGAAAATGTAACATTCAACAAAATGCATACTGATACTGGGAACACATTAACTTAAGCCCCAATTCTGCAATTATCAAGCATTTAGAGTGACTACTACTTATAAGAACCATGCTGGACCAGGCATGGCAGCTCATACCTGTAATCCCAGCACTTTAGGAGGCCAAGGCAGGCAGATCACTTAAGCTCAGGAATTCAAGACCAGCCTGGGCAACATGGCAAGACTCCATCACTAGAAAAAACGCTGGGTGCTGTGCCTCATGCCTGTAATCCCAGTACTTTGTGGGGCCGAGGCGTATGGATCACTTGAGTCTAGGAGTTCAAGACCAGCCTGGGCAACACGGAGAAACTCCGCCTCTATTAAAAATCTAAAAAATTAGTCAGGCGTGGTTGTGTACACGTGTAGTCCCAGCTACTTGGGGGGCTGAGATGGGAGAATTGATTGAGTCTGGGAGGTCAAGGCTGCAGTGAGCCCTGATCATCTTACTATACTCCAGCCTGGGTGACAGAGTGAGACCTTGTCTCAAAAAAAAAAAAGAAATAAAGAAATAAAAAACAGGCCAGGTGCAGTGGCTCATGCCTGTAATCCCAGCACTTTGGGAGGCCGAGGCGAGCAGATTTCCTGAGGTCGGGAGTTTGAGACCAGCCTGACCAACATGGAGAAACCCCCTTTCTACCAAAAATACAAAATTAGCCAGGCATGGTGGCGCATGCCTGTAATCCTAGCTACTCGGGAGGCTGAGGCAGGAGAATCGCTTGAACTCAGGAGGCGGAGATTGTGGTGAGCTGAGATCGTGCCATTGCACTCCAGCCTGGGCAACAAGAGCGAAACTCCATCTCAGAAAAAAAAAAAAAATTAGCTGGGCATGGTGGCATGTGCCTCTAGTTCCAGCTACTTGTAGGGCTGAGGTGGGAGGATTGCTTGACCCTGGGGGGTTGAGGCTGCAATGAGCTGTGATCGTGCCACTGCACTCCAGCCTGGGTGACAGGAGACCCTGTCTCACATACAAAAAGAAAGAACATACTGGGCTTTGGGAACATAGAGGTGTATCTAACAGTCTCTCTCCGTGAATTTTTTGTTTTGGGATTTGAACCTGTAGGTAGTTGGAGACATTGAAGTATTTTAAGCTACACAGTGCCATAGTCAAATTAGTGTGTTCAAAAGAACATTCTCTGTTTCTGGGACGATAGAGTTGATCAGATGTACTTTTCCTTAGTCCTCATGCTAAGTACAACTAAAAGCCCAGGACATTATCCATAAAACAAGCACAAGACACTAGAAAGTAGAAATCTTGGGGCCCAAGGAATGACACAGTGGTGCAGTGGTGAGTTCCCTGAATTTTTTTTTGCCTCACATATTCCAGACTGGGTGTGGGACAAACTGGCAGCCCATAAATGTCAACAGCTGCAGACCAGTATAAGCCCCCCACAAAACCTACTTTCTCTGGCCAAAGGACCAGAAAGGAACAACCTAACAACACAAAGATTTTAAAATAATAATCTCTGTACTCCAGCCAAATACTACAGGAAGACTGTGGTCTACCCCCAACCCTCCCAGCAAAGGCCAAATGAAGAACCTAGACTTCCATACTTACCCAGGCTGTAATGAGGTGCCCCTACCTGCTCCTGCTGGGGAGGTGTCAGATAAGGTCAAGTGGGGAGCCAGGACTTTCACTTTCACCTGTCAATAATGACACAGTATCCCCCTTCACCCACCATAGTGGGGTCAGAAAAGGCCTACTAATACACAAGGTTTAAGTAATATCCAGAGTCTTTTAAAATAATACCCAAAATGTCCACTTTTCGGCCGGGCGCGGTGGCTCACGCCTGTAATCCCAGCACTTTGGGAGGCCGAGGCGGGCGGATCACAAGGTCAGGAGATCGAGACCATCTTGGCTAACACGGTGAAACCCGGTTTCTGATAAAAATACAAAAAAATTAGCCAGGTGCGTTGGCAGGCGCCTGTAGTCCCAGCTACTCGGGAGGCTGAGACAGGAGAATGGCATGAACCCGGGAGGCGGAGCTTGCAGTGAGCCGAGATCACGCCACTGCACTCCAGCCTGGGTGATGAGCAAGACTCCATCTCAAAAAAAAAAAAAAACACCAAAAAATGTCCACTTTTCAGTGGAAAATTTCTCATCATTCCTAGAACCAGAAAGATACCAAATTCAGACCTCAAGAAAAGAAAATGAACATAGAGATGACAGAAGTTTGATTATCTGACAAGGATTTCACAACAGCCACCATAAAAATGCTTTGATAAACAGTTATAAACATGTTTGACTTTTGCATATCAAAAGAAACAACAGAGTAAATAGCCTACAGAATGGGAAAAATATTTGCAAGCTATGCATTGGACAAAGGGCTAATATACAGAATCTACAAGGAACTCAACAAGAAAAAAGCAAATAACCCCATTAAAAAGTAGGCAAAGGACAAGAACAGACGTTTTACAAAAGAAGACATACAAGTGGCCAACAAATATATGAAAAAATACTCAGCATCACTAGCTATCAGAGAAATGCATATTAAAACCACAATGAGCTGGGTGCAGTGGCTCATGCCTGTAATCCCAGCACTTTGGGAGGCTGAGGCGGGCAGATCACATGAGGCCGGGAGTTTGAGACCAGCCTGGCCAACATGACAAAACCCGTCTCTACTAAAAACACAATAAATTAGCTGGGCATGGCGGCACAGACTTGTAATCCCAGCTTCTCGAGGGGGTGGAGGGTGGCGAGAAGGGGAGTGGGACTGAGGCACGAGAATCGCATGAACCTGGGTGGTGGAGGATGCAGTGAACCAAGTCTAAAACCAACAGATGTTGGCAAGGATGCAGAGAAAAGGGGATGTTTCTATACCGTTGGTAGGAATGTAAATTAGTACAACCTTTATAGAAAATAATACAAAGTTTTCCCAAAGAACTAAAAAATGAACTACCATTCGATCTAGCAATCCCACTACTGGTTATACATTCAAAGGGAAATAAATCATTATATCAAAAAAGATACCTGGGCCAGGCATGGTGGCTCACGTCTGTAATCTCAATACCTAGGGAGGCCCAAGTGGGAAGATGCTTGAGGCTAGGAGTTTGAGACCAGCCTGGGCAACATAGTGAGACTCCATCACTTAAAAAAAAAAAATTTATTTAATATAGCTGAGCATAGTGCATACTGTAGTCCCAGCTGTTTCACAGGCTGAGGCCAGAGGATTGCTTGTATCCAGGAGTTTGAGGCTGCAGTGGGCTGTGATCACTCCATTGCCCTCCAGCCTGGGTAACAGAGTAAGATCTTTTTTTTTTTTTTTTTTTTTGAGACGGAGTCTTGCTGGCTGGAGTGCAATGGAATGATCTCGGCTCACTGCAAGCTCCACCTCCCAGGTTCACACCATTCTCCTGCCTCAGCCTCCTGAGTAGCTGGGACTACAGGCACCCGCCACCACGCCTGGCTAATTTTTTGTATTTTAGTAGAGACGGGGTTTCACCGTGTTAGCCAGGATGGTCTCAATCTCCCAACCTTATGATCCGCCTGCCTCGGCCTCCCAAAGTACTGGGATTACAGGCGTGAGCCATTGCGCCTGGCCATCTCATCTCTTAAAAAGAAAAGGGAGTACATAAAAACAACACTTCAGACCAGTATCCTTCATCAATATATGTTATGGATTGAGTGTTCCTGTCCCCCGCAATTCATATGTTGAAATCCTAACCCCCAATGTGATGCTATTAGGAGATGGGGCCTTTGGGAGGTAATTAGGTCATGAGTATGGAACCTTCATGAATGAGATTAGTGCCCTTATAAAAGGAAACCCAGACAGCTCTTTCTACTCTCCACTATATGAGGATACAATGAGAAGACAGCCATCTGCAAACCAGGAAGCAGGTTTCACCAGATGTCTCTGCCAATACCTTGATCTTAGACTTCCCAGCCTCCGCAATTGTAAAAAATCTATTTCTGTTGTTTATAAGCCTCCTAGTCTGTGGTACTTTGTTATAGCAGCCCAAATTGACTAAAACAATATGGATGCAAAAATTCTTAATGAAATATCAGCCAGGGGAATTCAGCAATATATAGAAAGAATTACATGCCCTGGCCAAGGCCAAGTAGGATTTATTCCATTGTTGTAAGACTTGTTCAATATTTGAAAAATCTGTAAATATAATCCACTAAATAAACAGGCTAAAGAAGAAAAATCATGTGATTATATCAGTGGATGCAGAAAAAGCGTTTGACAAAATTCAACACTCATTCATGATAAGAACTATCAGGAAACTAAGAACAGAGGGGAACTTCCTCAAGATAAAGGATATCTACAAAGAATCTACAGCTAACATACAGTCATTCCTTGCCATACATGGGGGATTGGTTCCAGGACCCCCACATATACTAAAATTCACTCATAATCAAGTCCCACAGTAGGTAGGCCCTGCAGAACCTGTGTATATGAAAAGTTGGCCCTCTATATACGTGGGTTTGGCATCATGTGAATTCTATGTTTTCTGTCGTGTTTGGTTGAAAAAAATTTGTGCATAAGTGGACCCGTGTAGCTCAAACTTATGTTCAGGGATCAACTGTACTTAATGGTGAAAGATGTTTTTCTCCTAAAATCAGGAAGAAGGCTAGAATGTCTGCTCTTTCCACTGCTCTTCAACATAGTACTAGAAGTTTTAGCCAGACCAGTAAGGCAAGAAAATGAAATAGAAGACATAGACATCAGTAAGGAAGAAATAAAACTGTAATTGCAGGTGGTATATAGTCGGTCTATGTAGAAAATCACAAGGAATCTACAACAAAACTCCTGGAACTAATAAGTGAATTTGTTAAGGTTGCAGGATGCAAGATAAATATATAAAAATTGATTACCTTTCTATATATACTAACAATGAATATGTGGAACTGAAACAAAGTGCAAGACCATGTACAGTCCTTCCAAAGAAAATGAAATAGTTAAAAATTTAACAAAAGGTGTTCAAAGAGTGTATGCTGAAAGTCACAAAATGCTGATGAAAGAAATCAAAGATCTAAATAAATGGAGAGATACAGATGTTCATGGATTAGAAAACTCAACATAGTGAAGATGTCAGTTCTCCCCAAATTGATAACACAGGTGTGATGCAATTCCTATCCAAATCCCAGCAAGATTCTTTGTAAATATAGACAAGATGATTCTAATGTTTATGTGGAAAGACAAAGGAATTAAACTAGCTAAAATGATTTTTGAAAAGGAAGAATAAGTTGAAAGCAATTGCTGAACCTGACTGTAAGACTTACTAGGTAGCTACAGTAATTAAGATTGTAGGCCAGGCATGGCGGCTCACGCTTGTAATCCCGGCACTTTGGGAGGCCAAGGTGGGTGGATCCCTTGAGCTCAGAAATTCGAGACTAGCCTGGGCAACATGGAGAGACCCCATCTCTACTAAAAATAAAAAATATATAGCCAGGTGTGGTGGTGTATTACCTGTGGCCCCAGCTCCTTAGGAAGCTGAGGTGAGAGGATCACTTGAGCCTGGTGGGTAGAGGTTGCAGTGAGCTGAGATCACTCCAATGCACTGTAGTCTGGGTGTCAGAGTGAGACCCTGTCTTTAAAAAAAAAGATTATAGGCAGAGGTATTGACACATAGATCAATGGAATACAACAGGGCATCCAGGAATAGTCCCATATGAGTACTGCTTTTTTTTTTTTTTTTTTTTTTGAGACAGAGTCTCGCTCTATTGCCTAGGCTGGAGCGCAGTGGCACGATCTCCGCTCATTGCAACCTCTGCCTCCTGGGTTCAAGCAGTTCTCCTGCCTCAGCCTCAACTGGGATTACAGGTGTGAGCCATCATGCCTGGCCAGCAAACTGATTTTGACAAAGCTGCAAAAGCACTTCATTGGAGGAAGGATAGTTTTTTGTTGTTGTTGTTTGTTTTTTTTATAAATGGTGTTAGATCAACTGGACATCCATAGTGAACAGGTACCACATATCTATACTAGTATCTAAAATATATAAAGAACTCTCAAAACTGAACATAACAAAAACAATTGAATTAGAAAATTGGCAAAAGACATGCACAGACATTTCACTGAAGAAGATATACATATGGCAAAGACATGAAAAGATGTTCAACATAGCAGCCATTAGAAAAATACAAATTAAAACCACAATGAAATATCACTACATACTTACCAAAACGGCAAAGGTGAATAATAGTGATAACACCATATCCCGGAGAGGATGCAGAGAAGCTGGATCGCTCATAAATGCTGGTAGGAATGTAAAATGGTGCTGCCATTCTGGAAAATAATTTGTCATTTTCTTTCAAAACTAAAAATAGACTTATACAACTCAGCATTTACACTCTTGGGCATTTATATTGAAGACTTATTTTCATGCAGGAACATATTCACAAGACAGCATTATAACCCCAAACTGGAAGCAACCCAGATATGCTTCAGTGGGTGAATGATTAAACTGTGGTACATCCATGCCATGGAATACTACTCAGTAAAAAAGCAGAATGAACTATTGATATATACAACAACATGGATGGATCTTAAGGGCATATACTGAGTGAAAATGCCAGGTTCTTTTTTTTTTTTTAAGATGGAGTTTCACTTTTGTTGCCCAAGCTGGAGTCCAATGGTGCAATCTTGGCTCATTGCAACCTCCGCCTCCTGGGTTCAAGCGATTCTCCTGCCTCAGCCTCCCGAGTAGCTGGGATTACAGGCATGTGCCACCACACCCAGCTAATTTTGTATTTTTAGTAGAGACAGGGTTTCTCCATGTTGATCGGGCTGGTCTCAAACTCCCAACCTCAGGTGATCCACCTGCCTCAGCCTCCCAAAGTGCTGCGATTACAGGTGTTAGCCACCACGCCCGGCCAATGCCAGTTTCAAAAGGTCGTATACTGTATAATTCCACTTATATGATGTCCTCAAAATGAAAAAATTGTAGATGGACAATAGATTAGTGGTTTCCGTAAGTTAGGATTGGTGCTGGAAGTCATTGTTTGTGACTGTAAAGGGTTGGCACAATGAAAATCTTTGTGGTTATGGGTTTGTTCTGTATCTTTTTTTTTTTTTTTTTTTTTTGAGACGGAGTCTCGCTCTGCCGCCCCGGCTGGAGTGCAGTGGCCGGATCTCAGCTCACTGCAAGCTCCGCCTCCTGGGTTTAGGCCATTCTCCTGCCTCAGCCTCCCGAGTAGCTGGGACTACAGGTGCTCGCCACGTCGCCGGGCTAGTTTTTTGTATTTTTTTAGTAGAGACGGGGTTTCACCGTGTTAGCCAGGATGGTCTCGATCTCCTGACCTCGTGATCCTCCCGTCTCGGCCTCCCAAAGTGCTGGGATTACAGGCTTGAGCTACCGCGCCCGGCTGTTCTGTATCTTGATTGCAGTGGTGGTTACACAAATCCGTACAACATAGAACTACACACTTACATTGTACCAATGTCACTTTCCTGGCTTTGACGTTGTATTATAATTATTTAAGAGATAACACCGGCCGGGCGCGGTGGCTCAAGCCTGTAATCCCAGCACTTTGGGAGGCCGAGACAGGCGGATCACGAGGTCAGGAGATCGAGACCATCCTGGCGAACACGGTGAAACCCTGTCTCTACTAAAAATACAAAAACTAGCCGGGCGACGTGGTGGGCGCCTGTAGTCCCAGCTACTCGGGAGGCTGAGGCAGGAGAATGGCGTAAACCCGGGAGGCGGAGCTTGCAGTGAGCTGAGATCCGGCCACTGCACTCCAGCCTGGGCGACAGAGCGAGACTCCGCCTCAAAAAAAAAAAAAAAAAAAAAAAAAAAAAAAAAAAAAAAAGAGATAACACCATTGGAGAAACTGGGTGAAGGGTACACAGGACCTCTCTCTACTATCTTTGCAACTTCCTGTGAATCTATAATTATTTCAAACTAAAAAATTTGTTTAAATAAGAACATTCTAGTGCTTGTGGAGCATGGGTGTGAGGGAGACCAAACAGGATAAAGGTAGAAACAGTCTTGAAACTCTTGTCAGGTCAAAGATAATATTTGAACCGCTGCTGTGAAAGAGAAAACAGGACAGATAGAAGGGATTATAAGGAGGTAGAGTCAGCAAGACTTTGTTAATCACCAGATATGTAGGACATGGAAAAGAGACAAGGCTTTGGAATGATTTCCAAGTCTTGCTTGGGTGACTGAATAGATGCTTGACATCTCAAATAGAAGAGGGAGGCCATAGCTGAGGAATCTGAGGTGGAGTAGAAATATATAGAAGCCACGTTTTCCTGCTCTGTTATGCCTTTGTAAATCTTTTTTTTTTTTTTTTCTTTTGAGATGGAGTTTCACTCTTGTTGCCCAGGCTGGAGTGCAATGGCACGATCTCGGCTCACCGCACTCTCCGCCTCCCGAGTTCAAGTGGTTCTCCTGCCTCAGCCTCCCGAGTAGCTGGGATTACAGGCACGCGCCACCACGCCCAGCTAACTTTGTATTTTTAGTAGAGACGGGGTTTCTCCATGTTGGTCAGGCTGATCTCGAACTCCTGACCTGAGGTGATCTGCCCACCTCAGCCTCCCAAAGTGCTGGGATTACAGCCGTGAGCCACTGCGCCCAGCCTGCCTTTGTAAATCTAAAAGATGTTGATTTTTTTGAGAATTTTGTGAAATATCTTAAGGTCTTTTGGGGTATCTCATTGTGTATTATTGTGTGCAGTTATTTAAATAATTCTTCCTTGTGCTTCTTTCCTTGCCTAGCCTCGTGCATCTACTGAAAAAATAAGATTCAGAGTAACTAAGAAATGTGTGACCTTGGACCTTGTTTTATTTCTCCAAGTTACTTTTTTTTTTTTTTTCAGACAAAGTCTCGCTCTGTCGCCCAGGCTGCAGTGTGGTGACTTGATCTTGGCTTACTGCAATCTCCGCCTCCCAGGTTCAAGCGATTCTCCTGCCTCTGCCTCCAGAGTAGCTGGGATTACAGGCACCTGCCACTATGCCTGGCTAATTTTGTTTTTTGTCTTGTTTTGTTTTGTTTTGTTTTGTTTTTGTAGAGACGAGGTTTCACCATATTGGCCAGGCTGGTCTTGAACTCCTGACCTCAAGTGATCTGCCCACCTCGGCCTCCCAAAATGCTGGGATTACAGGCATGAGCCACCACGCCTGGCCTTCTTTTTCTTTTTCTTTTTCTTTTTCTTTTTTCTTTTTTCTTTTTTATTTTTAGAGACGGAATTTCACTCTGTCACCCAGGCTGGAGTGCAGTGGGAAGATCATAGCTCACTGCTGCCTCAAACTCCTAGGCTCAAGGGATACTCCTGCCTCAGCCTCCCAAGTAGCTGGAACTACAGGCGCGTGCCACCACACCCAGCTAATTTTTAAACTTTCTGTGGAGGTGGGATCTCTCCATCTTGCCCAGGCTGGTCTTATACTCCTGGGCTTAAGCGATCCTCCTTCCTCAGCCTCCCAAATTGCTGGGATTAAACGTGTAAACCACCACCCCCGGCCCCTTGATTTCTTTATCTGCAAAATGAGCATTTTGTTTTGTGATAATGTATCATAATAGTTCCCACTCAGGATTTTTGTGAGGAGTAAATGAGATAATATATATAAAGTACTTGCATATCAAGCACTTAATAAACACATACTATTCCTGCTGCTAAAAATAAAAATTATTGTGACAGAAAATTAAGAGTTGAAATGCGATGGAGCCTGTCAATGTCCTGTGGCTAGCTGTAGAAATGCTAAGAGATTCTCTAGAGCCTCTTTTTCCTCAATTTCTGTTTTCCAGTTCCTTCAGTGATCCTTAAAGAGTGGTCTGCCTATAAAGGGAAGTCACCTCAAACCCCTGAGCTGGTGTCTGCACTGACATTTCGGGAATGGACTTGCCCAAACCTCAAGAAGCTCTGGCTAGGCAAAGCAGTTGAAGACAAGAACAGAAGGATGCGGGCCTTCCTGGCCTGTATGAAGTCAGACACTCCCAGTATGCTCAATCCAGCTAATGTCCCCACCCATCTGCTGCTCATGTGTTGTGTACTCCGGTAAGCTACCTGATAGGCAGGCGGCCAGTTCTTTCTCTTTTACTTTTTAAATACTTCCTTTAAGCACCTGCTTTTATGGTATTTCAAGGTGAGGACATTTTTATTTTGTGTTTGGCTTATGCTCCAGAAACACCGAAAATGATTGTTCAGACAGCCTCCTCAGTCTATGATCCTTGGTCATATCAGTCCATGCATGATTCCTCTTTTATATTTGATTTTAGTTTAGTTTTGTCTTGTTCAGTCCTCGTCCCTGATCCAATTTCCTTCTTTTATTCACCCCTAGTCATCTACTCTTGGGTATTTGATGTGTGTCCTTCCAAGCCATCTTCCATATATTTATTTAGACATACATATATTCATGCACAGTCTATAGTATTTTCTATGGGTAAAATTTTTTCCTTTTATGGCATGAATGGTATTGTGCTGTACATCTCATTGTTTCTTTGCTTTTCCCTTTTTTTTTGAGACGGAGTTTCACTCTTGTTACCCAGGCTGGAGTGCAATGGCACAATCTTCGCTCACTGCAACCTCCACCTCCTGGGTTCAAGTGATTCTCCTGCCTCAGCCTCCCAAGTAGCTGGAATTGCAGGCATGTGCCACCATGCCTGGCTAATTTTGTATTTTTAGTAGAGATGAGGTTTCACCATGTTGGCCAGGCTGATATCGAACTCCTGACCTCAGGTGATCCGTCCACCTTGGCCTCCCAAAGTGCTGGGATTACAGGCATGAGACACCCCGCCCAGCCTGTTTCTTTTTTTCACTCAATATTATTTTTGAGGTCTGTCCATATTCATATATTAATAATTCCTCTTCACTGTTGGGTTGTGTTCTATCAAATACTAATATCACAGCTTTTTATTTATTGATTGATAGATAATTGTTTCCAGTTCTTTGGTTATTATTACAAATAGTGCTGCAAGGGATTTCCTCATAGATGTCTATGCCTCTTTGTATTCCTGAGTCACTTTAAAGTATATACTGAGAAGTAGAATTTCTGGATCCTGTAAAATATGCATGTAGCTTTTTCACTAATACTGCCAAATTGCTCTAGATTATAGCTGCACCAATTTATATTCCTGTGAACAATACGTGTTTCATTTCCTCATATTATTGCCAGTACTAATATCATAAAACTTCTTAATTTTTGCCAATCTAGTATTTTCAAGTAGTATCTTTAATTTTAATTTGTATTTGACTACAGAGGAGGTTTATCTTCTGTTTTTATGCTTATTAGCCATTTGAGTTTTCTCATTCTCTGAAGTGCTTCTTTATTTGACTTGCAAATTTTTTATTAGGTTACTTCTCTTATTTGCTGATTACAGAAGTTCTTTGTCAGATATGTATGTGTGTACTCTCAGACACACATGTAGCAAATATCTTTTCTATATTTCAGTGTGCATGCATGTGTCTATGCTTGTGTATCAAGTATCTTTTCCAGTCAGTCACAATTTGTTTAAACTTTATATATAGTGTTCTTTGTTTACCAGAAGTATTTCGTTTTTACTAGCCTTTTAAAAATTTAACTTGGCTGGGCGTGGTGGCTCACGCCTGTAATCCTAGCACTTTGGGAGGCCAAGGTGGGCAGATCACTTGAGGCCAGGAATTCAAGACCAGCCTGGACAGCATGGTGAAACCCCATCTATACAAAGAAAAAGGAAAAAAATACAAAATTAGCCAGACATGGTGGCAGGTGCTTGTAATCCCAGCTACGTGGGAGGCTGAGGCAGGAGAATCGCTTGAACCCAGCAGACAGAGGTTGCAGTGATCAGACATTGTGCCGCTGCACTCCAGCCTGGGCAACAGAGTGAGACTCTGTCTCAAAAAAACAAACAAACAAAATTAGGCCGGGTGTGGTGGCTCACACCTGTAACCCCAGCACTTTGGGAGGCAGAGGCGGGTGGATCACTTGAGGCCAGGAGTGAAAGACCAGCCTGGCCAACATGGCAAAACCCTGTCTCTACTAAAAATACAAAAATTAGCTGGGTGTGGTGGCACACGCCTGTGGTCCCAGCTACTTGGGAGGGGGGAGGATCACTTGAACCCTGGAGGCAGAGGTTGCAGTGAGCCGAGATTGTGCCACGACACTCTAGTCTGGGTGACAGAGTGAGACTCCGTCTCAAAACAAAAATAAAAACAAAACTTTATTTTTATAGATTTAAGGGGTACAGGTGTCCTTTTGTTACATGGATATATTGTATAGTGGTGAAGCCTGGGCTTTTCACGTAGCCATCACTCGAATAGTATACATTGTACCCATTAAGTAATTTTCAATCCCTCACCCCCTTCCCACCCTTCTGAGTCCCCAGTGTGTATTATTCCACTGTCTGTGTCCATGTGCACACATTATTTACCTCCCACTTACAAGTGAGAGCATGTGGTGCTTGACTTTGTGAGTTATTTCACTTAAGACAATGGCCTCTAGTTCCATCCATGTTGCTGCAAAAGACATGATTTCATTCTTTTTGATGGTTGAATAGTACTCCAGTGTGGTGTGTGTGTGTGTATCACACTTTCTTTAATCATTCATTCATTGATGAACATTTAGGTTGATCCCATACCTTTGCTGTTGCAAATAGTACTGCAGTAAACATACAGGTGCAAGCATTTTTGTTGTGGTTGTTGGATGCATATTTGCAAATACTTTCTTTCATTCTGCAGGTTGTTTGTTTACTCTGTTATTTCTTTTGCTGTGCAGGAGCTTTTTCCTTTATACCCATTTGTCTATTTTTGGTTTTGTTGCATTTGCTTTTGAGGTATGTATGTATGTATGTATGTATGTATGTATTTATTTATTTAGAGATGGAGTGTAGCTGTGTTGCCCAGGCTGGAGTGCAGTGGCGTGATCTTGGCTCACTGCAACCTCAGCCTCCCAGGCTCAAGCAGTTCTCCTGCCTCAGCCTTCTGAGTAACTGGGATTACAGGTGCACGCCACCACGCCCGGCTAATTTTTTATTTTAGTAGGGATGGGGTTTTACCATGTTGACCAGGCTGGTCTCGAACTCTTGACCTCAGGTGATCCACCTCCCAAAGTGCTGGGATTACAGGCGTGAGCCACTGCGCCCAGCCCTAATTTTGTATTTTTAGTAGAGATGGGGTTTCTCCATGTTGGTCAGGCTGGTCTCAAACTCCTGACCTCAGGTGATCCGCCTGTCTCAGCCTCCCAAAGTTCTGGGATTATTACAGGCATGAGCCACTGCACCCGGCTTTTTTTTTTTTTTTTTTTTTTTGAGTGGAGTCTCGCTCTGTTGCCTAGGCTGGAGTGCAGTGGCACAGTCTCAGCTCACTACAACCTCTGCCTCTCGGGTTCAAGCGATTCTCCTGCCTCAGCCTCTCCAGTAGCTGGAATTACAGATGTGTACTACCCCGCCCTGCTAAATTTTGTATTTTTAGTAGAGACAGGATTTCATTGTGTTGGCCAGGCCAGTCTTGAACTCCTGACCTCAGGTGATCTACCCACCTTAGCCTCCCAAAGTACTGGGATTACAGGCATAAGCCACCACACCCAGCCCATCTTGAATTGATTTTCATATGTGGTGAGAAATAGGGGCCCAGTTTCATTCTTCTGCATGTAGCTAACCAGCTATCTTAGTACCACTAAAATGGTGTTCTTTCCCCAGTATGTGTTTTGTCAACTTCATTGAAGATCAATTGGCTGTAGGTATGTGGCTTTATTTCTGAGTTCTCTATTCTGTTCCATTGATCTATGTGTCAATTTTTATACCAGTACCATGCTGTCTTAGTTACTGCAGCCTTGTAGTATAGTTTGAAGTCAGGTAATGTGATGCCTCTGGCTTTTTTCTTTTTGTTTAATATTGTTTTGGCTACTTAAGCTCTTTTTTGACTCCATATGAATTTTAGGATTGTTTTCTCTCTCTGTGAAAAATTATGTTGGTATTTTGATAGGAATTACATTTAATCTGTAGATTACTTTGGTTATTTTCACAATATTGATTCTTCTGATCTATGGGTATGAATTGTTTATCCATTTCTTTATGTCATATATAATTTCTTTCATCTGTGTTTTGTAGTTTTCCTCATAGAGATCCTTTACCTCCTTGGTTAAATATATTCCTAGGTGGAGTTTTTTTGTAGCTATTGTAAATGGGGTTGACTTCTTGATTTGGTTCTCAGCTTGATCATTACTGGTGTATAGAAATGCTACTGTTTTTTGTACGTTGATTTTGTATCCTGACACTTTACTGGGTTCATTTATCAAATCTAGGAGTTTTTGGAGGATTCTTTAGGGTTTTCTAGATATAAGATGATATCATCAGCAAACAGGAATAATTTCACTTTCTCTTTTCCAATTTGGATGTCTTATATTTTTTTTCTCTTTCCTGATGCTTTGGCTGGGACTTCCAGTACTGTGTCGAATAGGAGTGGTAAAAGTGGGCAAGTTACTTTTCTTGGAGCCAGGATCTTGCTCTGTCACCAAGGCTGGAGTTGAGTGGCACAGTCACGGCTCACTGCAGACTCAACATCCTGAGCTCAAGTGATCCTCCTGCCTCAGTCTTCTAAGTAGCTGGGACTATAGCACATGCCATCATGCCCAGCTTATTTATTTATTTATTTATTTATTTAGAGACAGAGTCTCGCTCTCTAGCCCGGTCTGGAGTGCAGTGGCTCAATCTCAGCTCGCTGCAACCTCCGCCTCCTGGGTTCAAGTGATTCTCCTGCCTCAGCCTCCCGAGTAGCTGGAATTACAGGGGCCCACCACCACGCCTGGCTAATTTTTGTATTTTTAGTAGAGACAGGGTTTCTCCATGTTGACCAGGCTGGTGTCGAACTCCTGACCTCAAGTGATCCGCCCACCTCAGCCTCCCAAAGTGCTGTGACTACAGGCGTGAGCCACTGCACCTGGCCATACCAGCTAATTTTTTTAAGTTTTTTTTTTTTTTTTTTTTTTTAGAGACAGGCTCCCACTATGTTGCCCAGACTAGTCTTAAACTCCTGGGCTCAAGCAATCCTCTCATTTTGGCCTCCCAAAGTGCTAGGATTACAGACATGAGCCACCATGCCCAGCCAGAAAGTGGGCAAATTTTTGCCAACCATTATAATTTCATATATATAGAAAAATTAGAATAATAGTACAGTGAACACTCATAACCACCACCTAGATTCTATAATTAATATTTATCATTTTGCTTTACTTCATATAACTGTCCATTTATTCATCTCTAGGCATTGATTTTTCCATCTTTTTTACTGCATTTCCAAGTAAATTGCAGACATCAGTATACTTCTGCCTTCACTGAGAAGTATTTATTTTGGTTTTGTCAAGCCCATGATTTTGTACCTTTATGATGTGTGTTTTGGTGTCTTATTTAATAAATTCTCCCCTACCCCTAAGTCATAAAGATTCTTTTTCTGGCCAGGTGCGGTGGCTCACGCCTGTAATCCCAGCACTTAGGGAGGCCAGATCACGAGGTCAGGAGATCGAGACCATCCTGGCTAACACGGTGAAACCCCATCTCTACTAAAAATACAAAAAAAAAAAAATTAGCCAGGCGTGAGGGCGGACGCCTGTAGTCCCAGCTACTCAGGAGGCTGACGCAGGAGAATGGCGTGAATCCGGGAGGTGGAGCTTGCAGTGAGCTGAGATCGCGCCACTGCACTCCAGCCTGGGTGACAGAGCGAGACTCCGTCTCAGAAAGAAAAAAAAAAAGAGATTTTTCTAGGTTTTCTTATACTTTTATAATGTTGTCTTCCATATCAGGCCCTTAATACAGTAGATACTTATTTTGTACATGCTGTGAGAAAGGATCTAATTTTGTTTACTCTGCATAATATGCCAGTTTCCCAGCTTGATGTATTGAATGATCCTTTCTTTCCCCAACCTTTCTTATGTACCATGTTTGGTTTTTTATTTTTAGACAGTCTCGCTCTGTTGCCCAGGCTAGAGTGCAGTGGCGTCATCTCGGCTCACTGCAAACTCCACCTCCCAGGTTCAAGCGATTCTCCTGCCTCAGCCTCCCAAGTAGCTGGGATTACAGCCACGCATCATCACACCCAGCTAATTTTGTATTTCTGTAGAGACAGGGTTTCACCATGTTGGCCAGGCTGGTCTTGAACTCCTGACCTCAAGTGATCCACCCACCTCTGCCTCCCAAAGTGCTGGGATTACAGGCATGAGCTACTGTGCCTGGCCATTATGTACCACGTTTTTATATGTGTATAAGTTCATTCATGGATTCTATTTTGTTTCATTGCCCATTAGAGTCCTCATCAATACCACATTGTTTCAGTTATTAAGGGTTTGCAATTTGCCTTAATATCAGGCAGAACAAATCTCCACTCTTTGCTTTGCTTTTTTGAGAATTATACTAGCTATCCTTGCACCTTTGGAACCCTTACTCTTCCATATATAATTTGTAATCAGTCTAGTTTCCACCAAAATGTTGTTGGGATTTTTTTTTTTTGTCATTGAATTGAATTTATAAATTAATTTGGGGAGCTTTGACATCTTTATAATGTTAAGTCCTATCCAAAGATAATAGTTTACCTCTCCCATTTATCCAGGTTTCTTCCTTTGTCTTAGTAGAGTTAATTTTTTTCCATTAAGATCTCCTACATTTTAAATTAATTCCTAGGTACTTGATAGATGTTGCCGTGATTATGTGTGATATTCTAGTTTTGTTATACTTTCTCATTGTTAAAAAAAGTAAGTTTTTGTGCAAAGGGGAGGTCAAGCCCTACAAGTCACCAGAGAACTGCACAGCACTTAGCTTTCAAAATGGGCAGACCTTAGTTTGAATGCTGGTTCTGGCATTTTTCAGCTTAGATATGTCACTTTAGCCTTTCCAAGCATCTCTTTCCTCTCCATAAATGGATATAATTTTACTTCTCAGAGCAGTTTGAACATTGAGATAATGCATTCAGGGACCCCACCACATACTAGATACCCAATATATGCTAATTTCCTAACCACCTTAACATTAAGATTAGTGACTTAAAGTTTTCCCAATAAAAATAATGAGGCCGAGCACCGTGGCTCACACTTGTAATCCCAGCACTTTGGGAGGCTGAGGCGGGTGGATCATTTTAGGTCAAGGAGTTCAAGACCAGCCTGGCCAACATGGTGAAACCCTATCTCTACTAAAAATACAAAAATTAGCCGGGCAGTAGTGGCACACGCCCGTAATCCCAGTTACTCAGGGGGCTGAGGCAGGAGAATCACTTGAACCCAGGAGGCAGAGGTTGCAGTGAGCCATGATTGCGCCATTCCACTCCAGCTTGGGCGACAAAATGAGACTCTGTCTCAAAAAAAAATTGTTTTTTAAAGAATAATGATAAAGATTTATTCTTCCTACTTCCTAATATGTTCCTGGGCCACAGCCCTACATTGTCCCATATTAACTCTGGAATTGTACATTTCATTTATCTTCTTTCTAAAATATATAGTAGGCTGGTGCGGTGGCTCATGCCCGTAATCCCAGCACTTTGTGAGGCTGAGGCGGGTGGATCACCTGAGGTCAGGAGTTCGAGACCAGCCTGGCTAACATGGCGAAAACCCGTTGCTACTAAAAATACAAAAATTAGCCAGGCATGGTGCTATGCACCTCTAGTCCCAGCTATTCGGGAGGCTGAGGCATGAGAATCGCTTGAACCTGGGAGGCAGAGGTTGCAGTGAGCCAAGATTGCACCACTGTACTCCAGACTGGGTGACAGAGCAAAACTCTGTCTCAAGAGAAAAAAAAAAAAAAAAAAAAGCAAAACAAACAAAATACATATAGTAGCTCATTTTCCCATTTATTTAGTTCTCTACATTATATGGAATAGATCCAGGAACATAAAAACAATTAAAAATAGCTTATGAAGAGCTATAATAACCATTATTATTACTATTACTAGTATTATTATTATTATTATTTTGAAATGGAGTTTTGCTCCTGTTGCCCAGGCTGGAGCGCGATGGTGCGATTTTGGCTCACCACAACATCCACCTCCTGGGTTCAAGCGATTCTACTGCCTCAGCCTCCCAAGTAGTTGGGATTACAGGCATGTGCTGCCACACCAGCTACTTTTGTATTTTTAATAGAGACAGGATTTTACCATGTTGGTCACCATGTTGGTCAGGCTGGTCTCGAACTCCTGACCTCAGGTGATCCACCCGCCTCGGCCTCCCAAAGTGCTGGGATTATAGGCGTGAGCCACCATGCCCGGCTATAATAGCCATTATAAAGACTGTGTTCTAGCTGGGCTTGGTGGCTCATGCCTGTAATCCTAGCACTTTGGGAGGCCTAGGCAGGTGGATCACTCAAGCTCAGGAGTTTGAGAGCAGCCTGGGCAACATGGCAAAACCCCATTTCTACAGAAAAAATTTTTAAAAGCTTAGCTGGGCGTGGTGGCATGCACCTGTAGTCTCTGCTACTCAGGAGGCTGAATTGGGAGGATCGCTTGAACCCGGGTTTCAGCGGTTGCAGTGAGCCAAGATGGTACCACTGCACTCCAGCCTGGCAACAGAGTGAGACACTGTCAAAAAAAAACAAAAACAAAAAAACTGTGTTCTAACAGGTTCTGTATATATGCCCACTGGAGAGAGTCCCTTAGCCTGCTATTTAACCTACTTATTCTTTCTTTTTTTGAGACTGCCACCTTGCCCAGCTAGTTTTTGTATTTTTAGTAGAGATGGGGTTTCACCACGTTGGCCTGGCTGGTCTCAAATTCCTGACCTCAGGTGATCTGCCCGCCTTGGCCTCCCAAAGTCCTGGGATTACAGGCGTGAGCCACCGCACGCGGCCTAACCTACTTATTCTTAATTTAGACGCATTTCTTACAGTTTGATTATCTGATTTTCCAGTGTACAACAGGTCAAAAGCAGCACAGGAAGTGAGACAGGGAGTAGGATCTACTCTTAGCTCCAGCCCCAGTGACAGCAGTAGGTAGCCTGCTGCCTAAATGTAGAGAAAAAGATACAAATATTACTTTTTTAAAAGACCCCAAAAGAAGAGGCAATATCTGGAGTCATTAGTATAGGGTGAAATTATCCTGTAAAATTAATAACCCAATAGTTAGAAAGAATGAATGAGACCTAGTATTTGACAGCACAACAGGAGGACTATAGTCAATAATAAGTTAATTGTACATTTTGAAAGAAATAAAAGAGTATAAATGGGTTGTTTGTAACACAAATGATAAATGCTTGAGGGGATGGACACCCCATTCTCCATGATACAATTATTACACATTGCATTCCTATACCAAAATACCTCATATCCCATAAATATAAACACCTACTATGTACCCAAAAAATTAAAAATAAATTTAAAAATTGGGAAACTAAAGAAAATTAATAACCCAATGTTTATAAAACCCTAAAGAAGAGGTGGTGTGAGTACATATATGTACCTGGCAGTGTGCTAAGTCAGCCCTTTGTGTACAGTGCTTCAAATCTTCATAATAGTGCTGAAAAAGTAGGTGTTGTTTATCTCAGACTCAGTGATTTGCAAAGGTTACATAGCTAGTAAGGAGTAGTGAGAAGGTCACCAAGTCTCTAACTCCCAATTCCTGTGTTTTTTCTTTTCTTTCTTTTTTTTACATTTTTTTAATTATACTTTAAGTTCTGGGGTACATGTTTAGAATGTGCAGGTTTGTTACATAGGTATACATGTGCCGTGGTGGTTTGCTGCACCCATCAACCCGTCATCTATATTAGGTATTTCTCCTAATGCTATCCCTCCCCCAGCCCCCTACTCTCCAACAGGCCCCAGTGTGTGATGTTCCCCTCCCTGGGTCCATGTGTTCTCGTTGTTGAACTCCCACTTATGAGTGAGAACATGCAGTGTCTGGTTTTCTGTTATTGTGTTAGTTTGCTGAGAATGATGGTTTCCAGCTTCATTCATGTCCCTACAAAGGACATGAACTCCTCCTTTTTTATGGCTGCATAGTATTCCATGGTGTATATGTGCCACATTGTCTTTATCCAGTCTGTCATTGATGGGCATTTGGGTTGGTTCCCAGTCTTTGCTATTGTGAACAGTGCTGCAGTAAACATACATGTGCATGTGTCTTTATAGTAGAATGATTTATAATCCTTTGGGTATATATCCAGTAATGGGATTACTGGGTCAAATGGTATTTCTAGTTGTAGATCCTTGAGGAATCGCCACACTGTCTTCCACAATGGTTGAACTAATTACACTCCCACCAACAGCATAAAAGCATTCCTATTCTGCACATCCTCTCCAGCATCTGTTTTTGTTGGTGTTTTTTTTTTTTTTTTTTGAGACAGAGTCTCTCTCTGTCACCCAGGCTGTAGTGCAGTGGCGGGATCTCAGTTCACTGCAAGCTTTGCCTCCCAGGTTTACGCCATTCTCCTGCCTCAGCCTCCCGAGTAGCTGGGACTACAGGCGCCCACCACCTTGCCCGGCTAGTTTTTTGTATTTTTTAGTAGAGACGGGGTTTCACCGTGTTAGCCAGGATGGTCTCAATCTCCAGGATGGTCTCGATCTCCTGACCTCGTGATCCGCCCGTCTCGGCCTCCCAAAGTGCTGAGATTACAGGCTTGAGCCACGCGCCTGGCCTCCAGCATTTATTTCCTGACTTTTTAATGATCACCATTCTAACTGACGTGAGATGGTATCTCATTGTGGTTTTTTTTTTTTTTTTTTTTTTTGAGATGGAGTCTTGCTCTGCTGCCCAGGCTGGAGTGCAGTGGCCGGCTCTCAGCTCACTGCAAGCTCCGCCTCCCGGGTTCACGCCATTCTCCTGTCTCAGCCTCCCGAGTAGCTGGGACTACAGGCGCCCGCCTCGTCGCCGGCTAGTTTTTTGTATTTTTGGTAGAGACGGGGTTTCGCCGTATTAGCCAGGATGGTCTCGATCTCCTGACCTCGTGATCCGCCCGTCTCGGCCTCCAAAGTGCTGGGATTACAGGCTTGAGCCACCGCGCCCGGCCCTCATTGTGGTTTTGATTTGATTTCTTTAATGACCACTAATGAGGAGCTTTTTCATGTTTTTTGGCTAGATAAATGTCTTCTTTTAAGAAGTGTCTATTCATATCCTTCACCACTTTTTGATGGGGTTGTTTTTTCTTATAAATTTGTTTAAGTTCTTTGTAGATTCTGGGTATTAGCCCTTTGTCAGATGAGTAGATTGCAAAACTTTTCTCTCATTCTGTAGGTTGCCTGTTCGCTCTGATGATAGTTTCTTTTGCTGTGCAGAAGCTCTTTAGTTTAATTAGATCCCATTTGTCAATTTTGGCCTTTGTTGCCATTGCTTTCAGTGTTTTAGTCATGATGTCTTTGCCCATGTGTGTGTCCTGAATGGTATTGCCTAGGTTTTCTTCTTGAGTTTTTATGGTTTTAGGTCTTAAGTTTAAGTCTCTAATATATCTTGAGTTAATTTTTGCGTAAGGTGTAAGGAAGGGATCCAGTTTCAGCTTTCTGCATATGGCTAGCCAGTTTTCCCAACACTATTTATTAAATAGAGAATCCTATCCCCGTTGCTTGTTTTTGTCAGGTTTGCCAACGATCAGATGGTTGTAGATGTGTGGTGTTATTTCTAAGGCCTCTGTTCTGTTCCATTGGTCTATATATCTGTTTAGGTACCAGTACCATGCTGTTTTGGTTATTACTGTAGCCTTGTAGTATAGTTTGAAGTCAGGTAGTGTGTTGCCTCCAGCTTTGTTCTTTTTGCTTAGAATTGTCTTGGCTTTGTGGGCTCCTTTTTGGTTCCATATGAACTTTAAAGTAGTTTTTTCCAATTCTGTGAAGAAAGTCAATGGTAGTTTGATGGGGATAGCATTGAATCTATAAATTACCTTGGGCAGTATGGCCATTTCATGACATTGATTCTTCCTATCCATGACCATGGAATGTTTTTCGTTTGTTTGTGTCCTTTCTTATTTCGTTGAGCAGCGGTTTGTAGTTCTCCCTGAAGAGGTCCTTCACATCCCTTGTAAGTTGGATTCCTAGGTATTTTATTCTCTTTGAAGCAATTGTGAATGGAAGTTCACTCATGATTTGGCTCTCTGTTTGTCTGTTATTGGTGTATAGGAATGTTTGTGATTTGTGCACATTGATTTTGTATCCTGAGACTTTGCTGAAGTTACTTATCAGCTTAAGGAGATTTTGGGCTGAGATGATGGGGTTTTCTAAATATACAATCATGTCATCTGCAAACAGGGACAATTTGACTTCCTCTTTTCCTAATTGAATACCCTTTATTTCTTTCTCTTGCCTGATTGCCCTAGCCAGAACTTCCAACACTATGTTGAATAGGAGTGGTGAGAGAGGGCATCCTTGTCTTGTGCCGGTTTTCAAAGGGAATGCTTCCAGTTTTTGCCCATTCAGTGTGATATTGACTGTGGGTTTGTCATAAATAGCTCTTATTATTTTGAGATACGTCCCATCAATACCTAGTTTATTGAGAGTTTTTAGCATGAAGGGCTGTTGAATTTTGTTGAAGGCCTTTTCTGCATCTATTGAGATAATCATGTGGTTTTTGTCATTGGTTCTGCTTATGTGATGGATTTTGTATGTTGATTTGTGTATGTTGAACCAGCCTTGCATCCAGGAATGAAGCTGACTTGATCGTGGTGGATAAGCTTTTTGATGTGCTACTGGATTCAGTTTGCCAGTATTTTATTGAGGATTTTTGCATTGATGATCATCAGGGATATTGGCCTGAAATTTTTTTTTTGTTGTGTCTCTGCCAGGTTTTGGTATCAGGATGATGCTGGCCTCATAAAATGAGTTAGGGAGGATTCCCTCTTTTTCTGTTGTTTGGAATAATTTCAGAAGGAATGGTACCAGCTCCTCTTTGTACATCTGGTAGAATTCGGCTGTGAATCCGTCTGGTCCTGGAGTTTTTTTGGTTGGTAGGCTATTAATTACTGCCTCACTTTCAGAACTTGTTATTGGTCTATTCAGGGATTCAACTTCTTCCTGGTTTAGTTTTGGGAGGGGTTTTTTCTTTTTTTCTTTTCCCCCCCAAGACAGAGTCTCGCTCGGGTTGCTCAGGCTGGAGTGCAGTGTCACGATCTCAGCTCACTGCAACTTCTGCCTCCCAGGTTCAAGTGATTCTCCTGCCTCAGCCTCCCAAGTAGCTGGGATTACAGGTGCCCGCCACCACACCTCGGGTAATTTTTGTATTTTTAGTAGAGACGTGGTTTCGCCACGTTGACCAGGCTGGTCTTGAACTCCTGACCTCAGGTGATCTGCCCGCCTCGGCCTCTCAAAGTGTTGGGATTACAGGCGCGAGCCACTGCACCCGGCCTCCTGTGTTTTTAAGACAAAATGGTAGGAAAAAAATGCAGTTTTAACAATAAGCATAAAGTCTGGTTGGAAATTTAAATTTTAAATGAAAGTTAACTTATCCTTAATACTGCAGTGTCAAGCAATATCAAGTAAACACCAGGTGGGAACATTGAACTATAGCCTAACTGAGTGCTAGGAGCCTATACTCCTCAATTTCTTACACGAACTATAATAGGTAAAAGATTCCTAGATGGCCTAGTGAAATTGAGTCTTCTAGGAAAGGTTGATACAGTTTGCGAAGGGCAGAATCTTTGCACATACAATAGTCATCACTTATGAGGGAGGGATACTGAAGAACTCTGTCAGGTTTCTGGAGGTGAGGTGCAGCCCTGCTGAATGGGAGAGGCATGCATCAAGGCTTTATCATTTCTAGCAAAAATTCATTCAAATATCAACAGTTTTCCAGAGATGGAACATGAAATTGGACAAAGTTTCTCATCTTGGTTTATGGGTAAAGTTGAGGAGTCTCTCTGGAGAAGCAAATATTTTAAGAAGCAGTGGATTCACTCTCAGCTATAACAAGATATTTGGATTAACCGTGTGCCATCCTGATACATCAAGAATAAAGATATATAAGAACTAGTATTCATTCACTTGACAGAATAATTCTAAAGTCCATCAGGAAAGGCAGATAAACAAGTAGCTTAGAAAATGTAACAAAAAAATAATAATAAGATATATCTTGGTCCTGCAGCAGGACTGTTATGGGGGGGGAAAAAAAGAGGTGTTTTGGCCCTATTACATACCAAAGTATATTATAAACTCTTACCAAAATAATGTAATATTGTCACAAAAATTGACAGCTCATTGTTTTAGGGCAGATAATACTGAATAAGACCCTTGACACATTAGAACTTAAAATATGCTAAAGGAAGCATCACAAATCAATTAGGAAGAGATGCATTTTTTAAATAATTATTTAGAGAATTGGATTTGTATTTGGGGAGAAAACATCCATTTAGAGCCATGCCTCACATACATTCCAGATGGATTAATTATAAAGATAAATGTGAAAAAAGATAAAAGGCAGAATAAAAGCTAAGCAATTATTTACTGACCTTGATATAGGAAAGGGATTTTTTGTTGTTGTTCTGTTTCTTTTAGGAAAGGATTTTTTTAAATGAGAATATACAAGCCTTAAGCCCAGAGTATTGTCAGAGACAGTTAACAATCTTGGTGACAGGAAAGGCAAATACCTCAGTTGCCTGAGATATAGGCAAACTGAAAACTACAAAACACTGTTAAAAGAAATTATAAAAGGTTTAAGTAAACAGAAAGATACCCCATGTTCATGGATAAGATAAAATCCTTCTTATTGATTCTGTCTAGAAAAAAAAGAAGATAAAATATTGTTAAGATGGCAATACTACCCAAATTTATCTACATATGCGATGGAATCCAAATTCCCAGCTTTCTTCTTTGCAGAAATTAACAAACTAATGCTAAAGTTAATATGTAAATACAGGCTGGGCATGGTGGCTCACTCCTGTAATCCCAGCACTTTGGGAGGCCGAGGCAGGCGGATCACGAGGTCAAGAGATCGAGATCATCCTGGTCAACATGGTGAAACCCCATCTCTACTAAAATACAAAGATTAGCTGGGTGTGGTGGTGCATGCCTGTAATCTCAGCTACTCAGGAGGCTGAGGCGGGAGAATCGCTTCAATCCAGGAGGCCGAGATCGCGCCACTGCACTCCAGCCTGGGCAACAGAGACTCTGTCTCAAAAAAAACGTAAATACAAGGGACCCTGCTGTGGTTGAATGTCCCCTCCAAAACTCATATTGAAACTTTATCCACAGTGTGGCAGTATTGAGTGGTAGGGCCTTTAAGATGTGATTTAATCGTTAGGGCTTTACTCTCACAAATGGGCTAATCCATTCATGGATTAATGGGTTAATGGATTAATGGGTTATCATGGGAGGGGAACTGGTGGCTTTATAAGAAGAGAGACCTGATATAGCACATGAGCATGATCAGCCCCCTTACCATATGACCAGCAAGAAGGCTATCACTAGATGCAAGAAGCCCCACAACCTTGGACTTCTTAGACTCCATAACTGTAAGAAATAAATTCCTTTTCTTTATAAATTACCCAGTTTCAGGTATTCTGCCATAAGCAACAGAAATAGACTTAAGAGGCGGGGCACAGTGGCTCATGCTTATAATCCCAGCACTTTGGGAGGCCAAGGTGTAGGAGGATCACTTGAGCCCAGGAGTTCAAGACCAGTTTGGGCAACATAGACACCCATCTCTACAAAAAAACAAAAAAGCCAGGCATGGTGGCATGCACCTGTAGTCTCAGCTACTTGGGAGGCCGAGGTAGGAGGATCACTTTAGCCTAGGAGGTGGAGGCCATGATCACGCCACTGCACTCCAGCCTGGGTGGGTGACAGAGCAAGACCCTGGCTCTTAAAAAAAAAAAAAAAGAAAGAAAGAAAAAAAGAATTGGTACTGAGAAGTGCGGCTGTTTCTGATAATGAATACCTGAAAATGTGGAAGCAGCTTTGGAACTGGGTAATAAGCAGAGGCTGGAAGAATTTGGAGGAGCAGGCTACAAAAAGCCAAGATTCTAGTGAAGGCTTAGAACACAAGAAGACTAGGAAGAGTTTATAACTCCTTAGAGATTGGTTAAATAGTTACAACCAGAATGGTGATACAAATATGGACAGTAAAGGCCATTCTGATAAGGTTTCACATGGAACTGATGAGTGAGGTATTGGAAATGGAAGTAGAGGCCATCCTTGTTATATATTGGCAAAGAACTTGGCTGGACGGTGTCCATGTCCAAGGGCTTTGTTGTAGGCCAAACTTGAGAATGATGAATTCGGGTATCTGGCAGAAGAAATTTCTAAGCAGCAAAGTGCTCAGGCTACTGCATGGTTACATCTAACTGTTTACAGTGAACTGCTACAGAAAAGGGAAACGGAGCAGAAACATTTGGAAAATTCACAGCCTTGCCATGTGGTAGAGAATGAAAAAGAGTTTTCAGGAGTGGAACCAAGGATGCAGAGGAGCCACCACTTTATGCCTAAAAGGGAGCCAGGTGCTAATAGTCAAAACAAGGAGGAAAAAGCCCTAAAGGCACTTCAGAGATCTTTGAGGCAGCCCCTCCCTTTAGAGGCCCAGAGCCCTAGGAGGACAGAATTGTTTGGGAGTGGAGGAGGCCTGGGACACAGCTGCCCTGTGCCACCTCAGGAAAGCTGCTTCCCTCATCTCAGCCCCTCCAGCTGGAGCAGCCATATCTCACATAGCCCCAGGTGTGGCTCATGCCTCAGCTCAGGAAGGCAGCAGCTCAGGAAGGTACAAGTTGTAAACCTTGGTGGCATCCACATAATGATAATTCTGCAGGCCCGCAGAAAGTAAAAGCTGTGGAGGCTTCGCAACCTCTACCCATTAAAAGGATCTCATTGAAAGCCTGGGAGCCCAGGTAGAGACTTGTTGCAGAGCTAGAGCCACCACAGAGATCCCCTACCGTAGCAATGCCCAGCAGGAACATAAGGTTGGAGCTGCCACAGAGTCTCCAACCAGGGTAATGCGTAGTGGAGCCATGGGAGCAGGACTGCCACTGAGTCCCCAGAACTGTGGGGTCACTGGCAGCATGCATTGCCCACCTGGGAAACCTTCAGGCAATGGATTCCAACCAGTTTGAGCAACCATGTGGCCTGTACTCTGCACCCATACAGACGGGGCTATCTGAGGCCTTGCGGGTTGGGCTTCCACCACAGTGTGTCCAGGAGGCCCCACATGGAGTCAAAAAAGATTATTCTCCAACTCTAAGATCTTGTGTTTTGTTTTGTATGTGTGTATGTATGTGTTTTTTGTTTGTTTGTTTGTTTTAAGACAGAGTCTCTGTCACCCAGGTTGAAGTGCAGTTCACTGGGGCCTCAAATTCCTGGGCTCAAGCGGTCCTCCCACCTCAGCCTCCCAAGTAGCTGAGAGCACAGGTACTTACCACCATGGCCAGCTAGTTTTTTTGTTTGTTTGTTTGTTTGTTTGAGATGGAGTCTTGCTCTGTCGCCCAGGCTTGAGTGTGTTGGCACAGTCTCGGCTCACTGCAAGCTCCGCCTCCCGGGTTCACACCATTCTCCTGCCTCAGCCTCCCTAGTAGCTGGGACTACAGGTGCCCGCCACCACATCCGGCTAATTTTTTTTGTAGTTTTAGTAGAGATGGGGTTTCACCCTGTTAGCTAGGATGATCTCCATCTCCTGACTTCATGATCCGCCCACCTCGGCCTCCCAAAATGCTGGGATTACAGGTGTGAGCCACCACGCCCAGCCCATGGCCAGCTAATTTTTAAATCTTTTATAGAGATGGAGGCTTACTGCGTTGCCTAGGCTGGTCTCAAACTCCTGGATTCAAGCGATCCTGCTGCCTTAGCCTCCCAAAATGCTGGGATTACAGGCCAATTCTAAGATCTTGGAAGTAGACAACTTGTTTAGATTTCACAGGCTCACAGATGAGAGGTTGGACTTTTGAGATAAATTCAGTTTCTTTATATATAACCCACTATCAGGCATTCTGTTATAAGCAAAAGAAAACGGACTAATTATACAAACTCAGAATAGCCAAAATAATGTTGAAAAAAAGAACAAACACTGTACAGTTTCAAAATTTACTACAAAGGTATAGTAATCAAAAACAGTGGAATAAGGATAGACATATAAATTAATGGAATTACATTTGAGTGTCCAGAAATAAACTGTGCTGTTTGTGGTCAATTAATTTTTGACAAGGGTGCCAAGATAATTCAATGGGGGAAAGATAGGCTTTACAACAGATGGTTGGATATTAACACGCAAAAGAATAGTTAGACCTCTACTTCACACTATATACAAACATTAACTCAAAATATATCATAGACTTAAATGTCAGACTAGAAACTTTAAAACTCTTAGAACACAAGAGGTATAATTCTTCATGAACTCAGATTAGGCAGTGGTTTCTTTGATATGATGCCAGAAGCATAAGTAACAAAAGGAAAAATAGGTTAGACTAGATCAAAATTTAAAATTTGTGTGCTAGAAACAAGACTACAAATAAAGTGAAAACACAACCCACAGAACGAGAGAAAATATTTGCAAACCATGTATCTGACAAGGGCCTAGTATCCATAATATATAAATAATTCTTACAACTCAAACAATTGGCTGGCCACACTGGCTCATGTGTGTAATCCCAACACCTTGGTTCACGTCTGTAATCCTAACACCTTAGGTGGCCGAGGTGTGAAAATCCTTTGAATCCAAGAGTTTGAGGCCAGTCTGGGCAACATAGCAAGACCCTACCTCTACAAAAAAATCTTTAAAAAGCAGCTGGGCGTAGCTGTGCACCTGTGGTCCCAACTACTCCAGAGGCTGTGGTGGGAGGATTGCTTATGCCCAGGAGGTAGAGGCTGTTGTGAGCCATGATCATGCCACTGCACTTCAGCCTCGGCAGCAGAGCAACACCCTGTCTCAAAAAAAAAGAATTCCTACAAGTAAAGCAATAAATGATGAATAAATTAATTTTTTTAATGGGTAAAATATTTGAATAGACATTTCTCCAAAGAACATATGCAAATGTCGGCCGGGCACTGTGGCTCACGCCTGTAATCCCAGCACTTTGGGAGGCCGAGGAGAGCAGGTCATGAGGTCAGGAGTTCAAGACCAGCCTGACCAACATGGTGAAACCCTGTCTCTACTAAAAATACAAAAATTAGCCGGGCGTGGTGGGGGCCTGTAATCCCAGCTACTCAGGAGGCTGAGGCAGGAGAATCGCTTGAAGCCGAGAAGGGGAGATTGCAGTGAGCAGAGATTGTACCACTGCAGTTCAGCCTGGGCAGCAGAACGAGACTCCATCTCAAAAAAAAAAAAAAAAAAAAAAAGAACATATACAAATGTTTAATAAGCACATGAAAAAATGATCATTGGCCGGGCGCGGTGGCTCAAGCCTGTAATCCCAGCACTTTGGGAGGCCGAGACGGGCGGATCACGAGGTCAGAAGATCGAGACCATCCTGGCTAACATGGTGAAACCCCGTCTCTACTAAAAATACAAAAAAACTAGCCGGGCGACGTGGCGGGCGCCTGTAGTCCCAGCTACTCGGGAGGCTGAGGCAGGAGAATGGCGTGAACCCGGGAGGCGGAGCTTGCAGTGAGCTGAGATCCGGCCACTGCACTCCAGCCTGGGCGGCAGAGCGAGACTCCGTCTCAAAAAAAAAAAAAAGAAAAAATGATCATCAGGGAAATGCAAATCATAACGACAATGAGAAACCAGTTAACACCCATTCAGGTGCTATAATCAAAAAGACAAGTGATCAGGAGTGGGAGATTTAAAAAGAAGACATCCAGCAAGTGTTGAAAAGGATGTGGAGGCCGGGCGTGGTGGCTCAAGCCTGTAATCCCAGCACTTTGGGAGGCCGAGGTGGGCGGATCACGAGGTCAGGAGATTGAGACCATCCTGGCTAACACGGTGAAACCCCATCTCTACTAGAAATACAAAAAAGTAGCCAGGCGTGGTTGTGGGCGCCTGTAGTCCCAGCTACTCAGGAGGCTGAGGCAGGAGAATGGCATGAACCTGGGAGGTGGAGTTTGCAGTAAGCTGAGATCACGCCACTGCACTCCAGCCTGGGTGACAGAGCAAGACTCCATCTCAAAATAAATAAATAAATAAAAATAAATAAAGACTGAGTCCTCCTTCAAAAAAGAAGATATAAAAAGGAGAAAATCAGTAACTGTGACTGTATCTATGTCCCAAAATACATAAAATTAAAAAAACTAAGCGGGGAAATACTTGCAACAGTTAGGACACTGTTAATGTTCACAATATATAAAGACTTAGGGCGGGCGCGGTGGCTCACACCTGTAATCCCAGCACTTTGGGAGTCTGAGGCGGGCGGATCATGAGGTCAGGAGATCGAGACCATCCTGGCTTACATGGTGAAACTCCATCTCTACTAAAACTACCAAAAAAATTAGCCGGGCATGGTGGCGGGTGCCTGTAGTCCCAGCTACTTGGGAGGCTGTGGCAGGAGAATGGCGTGAACCCAGGAGGCAGAGCTTGCAGTGAGCTGAGATCGCACCACTGCACTCCAGCCTGGGCAACAGAGTAAGACTCTGTCTCAAAAAAAAAAAAAAAAAGACTTAGATATCAGAATAGGTATCTAAGATAGCACAGATGGGTCAATGACAGTCTCTTCAGACTCATTTGCTTAGAAGAAACAGAAGCCATTCTAGCTCTCTCACTTTTCCTCTTTTTTTTTATTTTTTGGTAGAGATGGGGTCTTGCTACTCCTGGCCTCCGCCTCACAAAGTGTTGGGGTTATAGGCATGAACCATCATGCCCAGCCCACTGTAGCTCTCTTACTTTACGTAAAGGTATAACAGGTAACCTCCTAGTCATCCAAGGACAAGAAAAGTAGTATACACAGAGAATGGTCCTGGAAAGGCAGGAACAGAGACTGCCCACTCTCTCCTGGGCCTGCATAGGTAGCTCTTCTTTCTGCATGTGTTTTATAAGGCCGATGCATCACTTAGCTCAAATTCTGAAGACTGATTGGCAAGCCATGAATTGTTTCACTTGGATCAGGTATCCACTCCTTGTCCAAATAGCTGTCAGTGTTATAAAAATAGGGCTTTACGTTATCTGAGAAGGGGCATAGACAGAACAGGCAAATTAATGTGTCTGTGATAGACATAGATCAGTCATAGAAGTAAATAAGTGTTTGAGAAATATATGCAACCTCATCCTTAGCAATCAAAGAAGTTTAAATAATGAGAGACTTATTTTCTGCCCATTAAATTATCAGTGATTAACGGTGACAGTCAATGCTGACATACTGCTGGGATAGGATGTAAATTGGGTCTGGTCTGGAAAACAATTTTGCTGTATGTATTGAGTACCTTCAGAATGAATATAACCTATGACCTAATAATTCCACTTCTAGGAATCTATGCTAAGGGAATGAATAATCAGAGATACAGGCAAGATCAATATGTAAATATCTTTGTAGTATAATAAAAGAAAATATATTAATAGTAATCTACGGGAATGTTTAAGCTAACTGATACACCCACATGCTGAACATGCAGTCATTAATCATGTTTTTGAAAAGTATTTAATGAACAAAAATTTCTCATCGTATAATGTCGAGCAAAAAAAGCAAGATACGATATTCTGTATATAGTATGAAAAAGTTGAGAATTCAGATGCCAGGAGTAAAGAAGCCACAATCATAGCAATCTTAACAGTGCTTATATCTGAATGGTAAGATTACAAATTATTTCATTTTTTTATTTTTTAGAGACAGAGTCTCGCTCTGTGGCCCAGGCTGGAGTGCAGTGGCATGATCTCAGCTTACTGCAACCTCCGCCTCCTGGGCGTAAGCAATTCTCCTACCTCAGCCTCTCGACTAGCTGGGACTACAGGTGCACGCCACCACACCTGGCTAATTTTTGTATTTTTAGTAGAGAAGGAGTTTCACCGTGTTGGTCACACTGGCCTCAAACTCCTGACCTCAAGTGATCCACCTGCCTCAGCCTCCTAAAATGCTGGGATTACAGGCATGAGCCACCACACCTGGCTTTATTTTTCATATATATATATATATATATATATTTATTTATTTTTGAGATGGAGTCTCACTCTGTCGCCCGGGCTGGAGTGCAGTGGCTGGATCTCAGCTCACTGCAAGCTCCGCCTCCTGGGTTTATGCCATTCTCCTGCCTCAGCCTCCGAGTAGCTGGGACTACAGGCACCCGCCACCTCGCCCGGCTAGTTTTTTGTATTTTTAGTAGAGACAGGGTTTCACCGTGTTAGCCAGGATGGTCTCGATCTGCTGACCTCGTGATCCACCCATCTCGGCCTCCCAAAGTGCTGGGATTACAGGCTTGAGCCACCGCGCCCGGCCTTATTAATATTTTTTTATGTTATTACTTTTAGCCAACTCACACCATATTTTTTATTTTCTTTATGCTTTTTTACATTTTCTGAACGAGAATGAACTTAAGCTTTTGTAATATGCTTTTGTATATAGAATAAAATTGTAAATGTTATTTAAAATTAAAAGTTGTGGCCTGGCACAGTGGCTCACACCTGTAATCCCAGCACTTTGGGAGGCCGGGGCAGGCAGATCGCCTGAAGTCAGGATTTCAAGACCAGCCTGACCAACATGGTGAAACCTTGTCTCTTCTAAAAATACAAAATAAGCCAGGCATGGTGACGCATGCCTATAATCCCAGCTACTTGGGAGGCTGAGGCAGGAGAATTGCTTGAACTCGGGAGGCAGAGGTTGCAGTGAGCTGAGATTGTGCCATTGCACTCCAGCCTAGGCGACAAGAGTGAAACTCCGTCTCAAAAAACAAACAAAAAAAAGATGTGGGCTGGGAGCAGTGGCTCACGCCTGTAATACTACCACTTTGGGAAGCCGAGGCGGGCGGATCACTTGAGCTGAGGAGTTTAAAAGCAACCTGGGCAACATGACGAAACCCTAACTCTAATAAAAAATACAAAAATTATCCAGGTGTGGTGACACGAGCTTGTAGTCCCAGCTGCTCAGGAGGCCGAGGTGGGAGGATCACCTGAGCCTGGGAGATCAATACCGCAGTGATCCATGATCACACCACTGCCCTGAGCCTGTCTCCAAAAGAAAGATGTGGAGTAAAAGGGGAGCTACCGAGTATTAAAGCACATTTAAAATTTAAGTCACTATGATGCTGGCATGAGAAATAGACATGGAATAAATAGGATAGGAACAGATTTTTGTATGTATGAGAATGTAATATATGATAAAAGGAGAACTTTACCAAATTGTAAAGAAAGGATTATACCATAATTCGTTCAGTTACAAATGGTAACTAAGAGCACCTGCTGTGCCAGGCACTATGCTGAGTGCTGTTTTGGTTTTGGGGGGGTTTTTTGTTTTGTTTTGTTTTGTTTTTGAGACAAGTTTGCAGGGGCCATTGAAAATAATATGCTAAGAATAGATAAGGCTCAAGGACAGTATCTCTAGCTAGTTGCACTTTTAATGAACTCCAGTAGTCAAGGACAGTATCTCTAGTTGAACTTTTAATGAACTCTAGTAGGCGCCAAGAAGGCAGACAAATAAGAAAGAGCTTAGAGACAAGGAACTAAGCAGAAGGTTACATCTGGGTGCAGAAAGTTTGTTTTGCATTGTGTTATTTTTGCTGACGTGGGATTTATGGAGTATAAATAAAGTGAGGCGGAGGCTCTAGGCGCGGCCGCCATGTTCTCTGTTTGTCTTTGTCTCTTGTGTCTGTTCATTCTCCACCACCCCCGGCACGGGCCCCAATAAGTGGCGCAGCAAGCAGGGTGCACAGGGTGAGTAGTGGGGAACAAGAAGGGGAACCCCCTAGGAGCAGGTAAAACCCGGGAATTGTTAAGGGGAACCTTCTTAAGCTTTCATTATGGGGAATTCCAGTTCCTTGGCCTCAGAATATTTAAGATTATTACAAGGGCTTTTACTTTCGATTGGGGTTGATGCAAAAGAGAGAACTTTGCGGAAATTGTTTGCTCATGTGGAACAACATTGCTCTTGGTTTCAATATCAACCTGAAGTACAATTAAATAAGCGAGAGTGGCAACAGGTTGTTAAGACCCTTCGTCAAGCGCATCAGCGCGGCGATGTAATGTCAGCACCTTTGTGGGCCCTTTTTGCCTCTATTACTCAGGCTTTGGAGCTCTTAGAGACAGACTCTGAAAAGGGGGAAGGCAGGGATGAGGAGTCTTTGAAGTCTCCGATAGCCATTTATTTCCCCTCCTTTAGATAATTCTGTAACTGAAGGAGAAGGTCCTTTGTGTGATAATAGTCTCATGAAAAGGAATCAGAAATTCAAAAGGAGCTTCAGCCGGTTGTTCAATTGTTACAACAAATTTTACAATTGCAGTTATCTCCCCCTCAACCTTCTCCTCCACCCACTCCTGTTTTTACTTTTCCCCTGGTTCATCCACCCCCATCAGTACCTAAGGCGGAGGAGGAGGATAGTTTTCCACCACCACTGCCGCCGGTGGAAATGCTGCCTCGTTCAGGCACGGTTTTTGCTGTTCCCGCTTCTACTGCTAAAGCTGTAATTAAGGTATTGGATTCTCAAGAGGATGAGGATCCTCTACAATTGTTCCCCATTAATTAGGCAACCTTTTGGTCTTAATGACCAATTTCCTCAAGGGGGTATAAATGTGCAGTATAATGTTCTTCAATTTAAATTTCTTAAAGAAATGAAGGCAGCTGTTGCTAATTATGGCCCTCAATCTCCTTTTGTCATGGGGCTTCTAGATTCTTTCTCTGAGAATTTGTTTTTGCCTCTTGATTGGGAGACTTTGGGGAAGGCTGTTTTGGACCGCTCTCAGTGGCTTCAGCTACGCAGTTGGTGGCTGGAAGATGCCAAAGAGCAGGCCCGCCGCAATGCCGCTAGAAATTCTCCAGGACCTACAGAGGAGCAATTAACAGGCACTAGTCAGTTTGCTACCGTAGCGGATCAATCTGGACTTGAGGACGTGGCATTATCACAAGTTAAAGCACTTTTTTTAAAGGCTTGGTGTAAAGTAGAACCATCAGGAAAAACTGCCTTGTCTTTTGTTAAGATTTTGCAGGGCGCAAACGAACCTTATCCTGACTTTGTGGCTCGGCTCCAAGATGCTGTAATAAAGACTGTGGGTAGTGGGGCTGCAGGCCAAATCCTGGTAAACACACTAGCTTTTGAGAATGCTAATCAGGAATGTCAGAGATTGTTGCGTCCTCTAAAGGCTGCTGGAAACTTACAAATAGAAGATTTTATTAGAGCCTGTGCAGGTGTGGGAGGGGCTGCCTACAACGCTCAGTTGTTTGCTGGAGCTTTATCTAAGGCATTCATGGGAAAAAAGGGAGTTTGCTTCCAATGTGGAAAGACCAGTCATTTTAAAAAGGAGTGCCGTAAGTTATCTAATAGGAGTGACTCCTCCAAAGTAGAATTTAAAAAGCTTCCTACTGAGCCCTGTCGTCGTTGCGGCAAAGGGCGACACTGGACTAATGAATGTCACTCTAAAGTGGACAAAAATGGTAATTCTCTCACCTCCGGATCGGGAAACTTGCAGAGGGGCCCTTCAGCTTGGGGCCCCAACAACAATACAAGCCCTCTTCATTTGCAATTTCCAGTCAGCTGAGGGGTCCAGCATCAGCAGGCCAGTCAGCCAGTGTTAACCCCCAATTTTCATTAGCTCAGCTTTTCTCTGCTACTTCCGGTAGCACCGCTGCTGATGTGGCGATTTTACAGGCTGTTGAACTCACCCCAGAAATGGGAGTTGTTAAATTGGCTACAGGTGTTTTGGGGCCATTACCTCCACATACTGTTGGATTGCTTATAGGACGCAGTAGTAGCATTTTACAGGGTTTACAAGTTCATTTGGGTGTTACAGATTCTGATTATAAAGGGGAAATTCAAATTATGGCTCAGGCTCATAAACCTATATCCCTGAAAGAGGGGCAGCGAATTGCACAACTCCTTGTACTACCTTATTTTCAGTTTCTTTCACAGAGGCAAGAAAGAACCGGAGGTTTTGGAAGCACGGGTAAACATATTTTTTGGGAAACTTTAGTAACTCAACAAAAACCCTTGTTTCCCCTCGAAGTAGAGGGACAAATTTTTCAGGGCTTGGTCGACACTGGAGCTGACGTTTCCATTATTGCCTCTGATCAATGGCCTTTGCAGTGGCCTAAACAGCCTGTTGCTATTTCTCTTACAGGATTAGGTTCCGCCTCTGAGGTGTATCAAAGTTCTCAATCCTTAAATTGCCGAGGGCCGGATGGTCAAGTGGCCCAAGTTCAGTTTTATATTGTTCCTATTGCCCTAAATTTATGGGGGCGAGATTTATTGCAACAATTTGGAGCTTTTGTTTCTATTCCTCATGTCTCTAATTCTGCCAAGAATATGATGTTCCGCATGGGCTACAATCCCCTTGAAAAATCTTTAAACATGTAGCCACTGTTCAGCAGCCTCAAGCCCTTCCCTTGACATGGAAAACTAATATTCCTGTATGGGTTGAACAGTGGCCTTTAACACGTGAGAAGCTTGAGGCCTTGGAAAACTTAGTTCAGGAACAATTATCCCTAGGTCATATAGAACCTAGTACTTCTCCATGGAATTCCCCTGTCTTTGTGATTAAGAAAAAAAACGGTAAATGGAGACTATTGACAGATCTTCGTGCTATTAATGCATGTATTCAACCCATGGGATCCTTACAACCTGGCCTTCCTAACCCTTCTATGATTCCTCAAGATTGGTTACTTATGGTTATTGATTTAAAAGATTGTTTTTTTTCTATTCCTTTGGATCAAAAGGATTGTGAGCGTTTTGCCTTCTCTGTCCCTGTTTTTAATAATTCTCAGCCACTTTCTCGATATCAGTGGAAGGTTTTACCTCAAGGTATGTTAAACAGCCCTACCTTGTGTCAAGAATTTGTCCATCGAGCTCTGAATCCTGTTCGAAAATGTCATCCTTCTGTTCTTTTATATCATTATATGGATGACATTCTTCTTGCCGCACCCACCAAAAAGAGCAGCAAGATGCTTTTACATCCTTACAAACGCAGCTCTCTGTATACTCACTTAATATTGCCCCAGAAAAAATTCAAATAGATTTTCCTATTCAATATTTAGGTTATACCTTGGGAGCACGAAATATTCGACCCCAAAAGATTCAAATTCAACGCGATCGTTTAAAAACATTAAATGACTTTCAAAAGCTTTTAGGAGATATTAATTGGATGCGTCCTGTTTTAGGAATACCAACGTATCAGTTACAACATCTTTTTTCTATTCTAGAAGGAGACAGTCACTTGGACAGCTCACGTCATTTAACTCCTTTGGCTTTACAGAACTCCAGCTTGTAGAAGAACAACTTCAAAAGGCCCATCTACATTATATCCTTCCGACGTTCCCCTTTCCTTTTGTTTATTTCATACTTTACATTCTCCTACAGGTATGATTCATCAAACAAATCGGCCGTTAGAATGGATTTTTTTATCCAACAAAACATCTAAACACTTGACTACTTATATCGATCGTTTAGCTGAATTGATCATCAAAGGACAGCATCGCTGTCGACAACTCTGGGCAGGAGATCCTTCCTTCATTATCTCTCAATTCACTCATAGTCAGATTACTTATCTTCTTGCCACTTCTGATTCTTGGCAAGTTGCTTGTGCCTCATTTGTCGGACAATTTTCTACCCAATATCCTAAGTCTCCGATCTTTTCATTTTTTAGACAGCATTCTGTGTTGCCTTTCTCACCAATATCTTTATTTCCTGTTCAAGGCCCTTCCTTTTTTACTGATGCTAGTAGCAATGGTAAAGCTGGGTATTGGAGTGTTCATCAATCTCGAGTTACAGTTTATCCTTATCCCTCGGTGCAACAGGGAGAACTGTTTGCTATTCTCATGTCTTACTTGATTTCCCTTCCACCAGTTGTAAGATTGTTAGTGATTCTCAATACGCCGTGTATGTTACTTCTTATATTTCTCAAGCCACTCTACCTCTTTGTGCTACTTCTTCTCTTCAAAAACTCTTTTCTTTGTTGTCTTCTACTTTGAGCCAACGTCGAGCTCCTTTATTCATCACTCATCTTCGTTCTCATTCTCAACTTCCTGGACCGTTAGTTCGTGGTAATGCTCAGATTGATTCGCTTTTAATCGGCCACCTACAGGCTGCAGAACAAGAACATACTCTGCACCACACTAATAGTTCTGGCCTTCAACGACGGTTTCATTTAACTCGTAAACAAGCTCGTTCTCTTATTCGAGCTTGTCCTTCTTGTGCTCCTTTGAGCATTCCATCTTTCCATCCTGGGGTTAATCCGCGAGGTACTCAAGTTAATCAGATTTGGCAAATGGACGTCACACACGTCCCTTCTTTTGGACGATTAAAGTATGTTCATCGGCCGGGCGCGGTGGCTCAAGCCTGTAATCCCAGCACTTTGGGAGGCCGAGACGGGCGGATCATGAGGTCAGGAGATCGAGACCATCCTGGCTAACACGGTGAAACCCCGTCTCTACTAAAAAATACAAAAAACTAGCCGGGCGAGGTGGCGGCGCCTGTAGTCCCAGCTACCCGGGAGGCTGAGGGAGGAGAATGGCGTGAACCCGGGAGGCGGAGCTTGCAGTGAGCTGAGATCCGGCCACAGCACTCCAGCCTGGGTGACAGAGCGAGACTCCGTCTCAAAAAAAAAAAAAAAAAAAAAGTATGTTCATCATACCATTGATACTTTCTCTCATTTTCTTTTTTTTTTTTTTTTTTTTTTTTTTTGAGGCGGAGTCTCGCTCTGTCGCCCGGACTGGAGTGCAGTGGCCAGATCTCAGCTCACTGCAAGCTCCGCCTCCTGGGTTTCCGCCATTCTCCTGCCTCAGCCTCCCAAGTAGCTGGGACTACAGGCGCCCGCCACCTCGCCCGGCTAGTTTTTGTATTTTTAGTAGAGACGGGGTTTCACCGTATTAGCCAGGATGGTCTCGATCTCCTGACCTCGTGATCCGCCCGTCTCGGCCTCCCAAAGTGCTGGGATTACAGGCTTGAGCCACCGCGCCCGGCCCTTTCTCTCATTTTCAATGGGCAACTCCTTTGCCATCTGAAAAAGCTGATTCTGTTATTACTCATCTCTTAGCTTGTTTCGCCATCATGGGCATTCCTCTAATACTTAAAACTGATAATGCCCCTGCCTATGTTTCTCGTAAGTTACAAGTTTTCTTACAGCAATACAATATTCAACATCTCACCGGTATCCGGGCAACAGTCAAGGTCAAGCCATCATTGAGCGCACAAATTTAACCTTAAAAACTCAACTGCTAAAACAAAAAGGGGGAAATGAGTCCCCCAGAAATCAGATTTTAAAGGTTTTGTTTACCTTAAATTTTTTGAATCAATGGAGACAATTGCAGGACTCTGCTGCCGTAACTCATCTTTCCTCACCTCCCTCGGTGATAGTCCCCGCCGACAATTTAAAGGTTTGGTATCCTAATGAAGAAGGTAAGTATGCTCAGGGGCAAGTTCTTTTTTTTTTTTTTTTTTTTTTTTTTTTTTTTTGAGGCGGAGTCACGCTCTGTCGCCCAGGCTGGAGTGCAGTGGCGCAATCTCGGCTCACTGCAAGCTCCGCCTCCCGGGTTCACGCCATTCTCCTGCCTCAGCCTCCCAAGTAGCTGGGACTACAGGCGCCCGCCACCTCGCCCGGCTAGTTTTTTGTATTTTTAGTAGAGACGGGGTTTCACCATGTTAGCCAGGATGGTCTCGATCTCCTGACCTCGTGATCCGCCCGTCTCGGCCTCCCAAAGTGCTGGGATTACAGGCTTGAGCCACCGCGCCCGGCCCGCTCAGGGGCAAGTTCTAAAACAGGGACAGGGCTATGCTCTTGTCCTTACAGGGAGCGGACCTGAGTGGTTTCCTACAAGGCGATTGAAACCCTGTTGAAAAGAAAACTGGACTCAGCATGCATCTCTTCCTTTGTTGGATGTGCCTTATTTCCCTTAGTGAGGCTTTGTATGAATATTGGACTTATATTCCCTTTCCACCCTTGTATCAGGGAGTCACCTGGGGGGAGGCGGAAATTAAGGTTTTCACCAATGACACTACTTGGATGCCGTCCCCCTATATGGACAAGGACAACATAGAACGGGAAACGGGAATAATAAACAGCACATACCAATTTGGAGTGTAAGGACTTCCGATTTGCATGGGAAATAGTCCTCATTGTCTCCGGAAATCGCATGAAGCTTGGGCTGTTCGCTATAATCATAGCCATGTGGCTGCCAATACTGTTTTATTGTAACTAGAAGTTTTCATTATAATCATACTGTATATATTAATGAGACTATTCCTAGTTCCTTACCTTTTTGTCCTATTCCAGAGGTTTCCCCTAATATTGAGGTATTGGAGTGGCAACATTGTCGGGGAACTAAGCCCCGGATTTTATTAGAATATAATGGGCTGCAAGTAATTGATTGAGTGTGCACGGTGATTTTTCAAACAAAATTTAGTCACATACCTTGAAATGGCACCGGGTAAATAAAAGTATTGCTGCTGACGGTAATGAAACTTTGGTATGGCGTGAAGGAGGCTTGTCGCCACCTATGCCTCATCTTAGATACTCTTTACAAGTACAAAGTCATCTTTGGAAGTTATTAGCTGCAGGTGATGCCATTAGTACTTTTGTGGGGAATATGTCCCTTAATCTTTCTAACCCGAATAACCCCTTTCATATTCAATTACATTGGAATATCTCCCGATATATTATTGCTTGTGTCCGAAAGCCTTACCTATTGTTAGCGGGGAATTTAACATGGGATAATGATACGGGAATTGTTAATTGTACAGATATGTGTACATTTTTGTCTTGCCTCAATCATTCCTGGTGGCACAACTTTACTGGGGATATTTATATCCTCAGGGCTCGTAAGGAAATTTGGCTACCTGTCAACCTTATGCGACCGTGGGGGGCATCACCTCTTGAAACTTATATTTGGACTTCCCTCCAGCGGACCCGTCATGCCCTTGGACTTATAGTCGCCTCGGTAATGGGCCTTGTTGCCATCGCCTCCACTGCAGCCGTGGCAGGACTTGCTCTACATCAAAGCATACAAAATGCTGAATTTGTGCAGCAATGGCATGAGCAATCTCATCGGTTGTGGCTTCAACAACGGAACATTGACTCTCAACTCGCTGAAAGATTGGACAACGTGGAGCAAGACTTAACGTGGCTTGGAGATCAGCTCACTGTCCTCAATACTCGAATAACATTGCAATGTGATTGGAACTCCACTCAATTTTGCGTAACACCTGTGCCTTTTAATGTTTCTCAGAATTGGACTGAAATCCGAAGATTATTAATAGGCCATAAAAATATTAGTTTGGACATCCAAGAACTCACTCAAAACATTTCTGAAGCATTTCGACAACAATTCCATGTATGTCTGGGGCCGCTACCTTGCAGGAGCTGGGTCAAAGTTTTGCTGCCCTTAACCCATGGACCCAGATGAAAACATGGATTTCTACAGTCTCTGGAAGTATATTGCTTTGGGCGCTTGGATTGAGTCTACTTCTGGTAATCCGATGCTACCTCCGTCGCATCCAAAAACAAAGGAAAAAACAGGAACAAGTATGGGCTACTTTTCTAGGATTGAGGCAAAACAAAAAGGGGGAAATGCAGGGGCCATTGAAAATAATATGCTAAGAATAGATAAGGCTCAAGGACAGTATCTCTAGCTAGTTGCACTTTTAATGAACTCCAGTAGTCAAGGACAGTATCTCTAGTTGAACTTTTAATGAACTCTAGTAGGCGCCAAGAAGGCAGACAAATAAGAAAGAGCTTAGAGACAAGGAACTAAGCAGAAGGTTATATCAGGGTGCAGAAAGTTTGTTTTGCATTGTGTTTTTGCTGACGTGGGATTTATGGAGTATACATAAAGTGAGGCGGAGGCTCTAGGCGCGGCCGCCATGTTCTCTGTTTGTCTTTGTCTCTTGTGTCTGTTCATTCTCCACCACCCCCGGCACGGTCCCCAATAAAGTTCTTGCTCTGTCACCCAGGCTGGAATGCAGTGGTGGAATCTGCTCACTGCAGCCTTGACCTCCTGGGCTCAAGCAATTCTTTCTCCCACCTCAACCTTCTGAGTAGCTGGGACCACAGGCATGAGCCATGACTAATTTTTTTTTTTTTTTTTGAGATGTAGTCTTGCTGTGTCACCCAGGCTGGAGTGCAGTGGCACAATCTCGGCTCACTGCAATCTCCGCCTCCTAGGTTCAAGCCATTCTCCTGCCCTCCTGCCTCAGCCTCCCCAGTAGCTGGGATTACAGGCACGTACCACCATGCCCAGCTAATTTTTGTGTTTTTAGTAGAGACGGGGTTTCACCATATTGGCCAGGCTGGTCTCGAACTCCTGACCTCGTGATCCACCTGCCTCAGCCTCCCAAAGTTCTGGGATTACAGGCGTGAGCCACTGTGCCTGGCCGCCATGACTAATTTTTAATAATCTTTGTAGAGATGGGGGTCTCTACAAGAAGACTAGCCCAGGCTAGTCTTAGTGCTTTTATGTGCTTTTTCTCCTTTACTTATTACAACCTTTTGAGATGTAGGTGGTGCCATCCTCATTCTAAAGATTAGCAAACTAATTCCCCTAGAGGTCCAGGGGATTTAGTTGCCCAGAGTCACATAGAAAAGGAGTAGCGGAGGCCAGGTGCAGTGGCTTATGCCTGTAATCCCAGCACTTTGGGAGGCCGAGGCAGGCAGATCACGAGGTCGGGAGATCGAGACCATCCTGGCTAACACAGTGAAACCCCATCTCTACTAAAAATACAAAAAATTAGCCAGGCATGGTGTCAGGCACCTGTAGTCCCAGCTACTCGGGAGGCTGAGGCAGGAGAATGGCGTGAACCCAAGAGGCAGAGCTTGCAATTAGCGGAGATCCTGCCACTGCACTCCAGCCTGGGCGACAGAGCTAGACTCCATCTAAAAAAAAAAAAAAAAAAGGAAAAAAGAAAAGGAGTAGTGGAACCTAGATTAGAACCAAGGATGTCAGTCTCCAAGTTTGCATTCTTTGCCACGACATAGTTTGTAGCTAAAGTTCTTTTTTTTTTTTTTTTTTTTGAGACGGAGTCTCGCTCTGTCACCCAGGCTGGAGTGCAGTGGCCGGATCTCAGCTCACTGCAAGCTCCGCCTCCCGGTTTACGCCATTCTCCTGCCTCAGCCTCCGGAGTAGCTGGGACTACAGGCGCCCGCCACCTCGCCCGGCTAGTTTTTTGTATTTTTTTTTTTTTAGTAGAGACGGGGTTTCACCGTGTTAGCCAGGATGGTCTCGATCTCCTGACCTCGTGATCCGCCCGTCTCGGCCTCCCAAAGTGCTGGGATTACAGGCTTGAGCCACCGCGCCCGGCCGTAGCTAAAGTTCTTAGCAAGATATCTAGAATATCAGAGGCATTTAGTAAATGTTATTCTTATGTATAACTTATAGTTTGCTGCATATATTAAAGCTTGTATGTAATATTTGTAGTAATGTAACACTAATAGCAATAATAAAGCTGTCATCATTAAAATTGAGGAAATTCCCTGGGACTAAGTAATGCTGTTATTTTCCAGGGAAAATTCCCAGTGGAATCATATAATTCCAAAAATCGCACATGATGAAACATCAATAAATATTGGTTGATTTCATAATTATTTCCTGCTGCCCCATTTCTGAGCCTCTCACTCCTCTGACTCATTAGACCCTACATTCTGTCTCATAATTCATTCAAGAGTAGTTGAATAGTAGGGCGGGCCCAAAGATGGAGCTAGCATTTCCTTATAAATATCCTGACATTGACTTTGTTCAGCAAACATGTATTAAGCATCCACTCTGGCATGTAGTCTATTAAGGTTAGAGAGACATTTAAAATTGCAAATTAACATTAAACCACAAACCAAACAAAAAGCTCCAATCCCTAGGAAATTAAATGTTCCCTCCTCTGTGGAGCCTTATCTAGATTCTCTGAGGTAAATTTAGTCACTGACTCAGAGCACCCAGAACAATCTGTTCAACTTCTAAAATCACACCCTTGCATTGTGTTAGTCTTTCTGTGAGTTCGCTGTTCTCCCACACTTGACTCCTTTAGGAGCTCCTTTAGGTCAATTTTTCTTGCACAGTGGTTCAGGATACGACTGGTAAAATTCTGCTTTGAAGGATTTTTGTTGAGTTTTGTCTTGTTTTGTTTTTGGCTTGGCATGACCTGATTAATGCATCAGTTGCTCTTCCAATAAATATTTATTAATGCCTATTCTATGCCATGTACTTGGCTAGATAGTTCATAATAAATAAAGGATAATAAACACAAACAAAGGCAAACAGGCAAGATCCTAGACCTCATGGGAACTCATATGGGCACTTAAAAAGAATGTGTTTTCTTTGTATTAAGTCAGTCAAGTATTTAAACCTTATTTATTATACTACTCATATCTTCTGCGAATTTAAATGTATTTTAGGTATGTTTTACATATTATAGCTTAATAGTGATATATTAAAGTTTCCCACTAATTGCATTTGCGTTCATTTTCTTCTATTTTTGCTTTACATTTTGCCAATGAAATAAGATGGAAAGGTTAAAAATGAAAGAATGGGCAAAGGTAAATCAAGGAACTATAAATCCAAAAAAAGAAACAATATTAATAACCAGAGCCAGTCATTATCAAACCAGTCCTTCTGACAATCCTACAGTGTCTTCCTACAATTTCGGGATGAAGATCCAAATTCCTTAATCCTGTTTTTGAGTCTCTGTTCTCTGGTCTACTTTCTTTTTTATTTCCCCCCCACACACAATTTCTTCTTTGTCGTCATCTTCTTCATCGTGGTCATTTCCTCCTCCTTCTCCTCCTCTCTCCCCTTTCCCCCCTCCCCCCCATTCTGTCTCCCATGCTAGAGTACAATGGCATAATCTCGGCTCATTATAACCCCCACCTCCCAGGTTCAAGCGATTGTCCTGCCTCAGCCTCCTGAGTAGCTGGTATTACAGGCGCCTGCCACCACACTCGGCTAATTTTTGTAATTTTAGTAGAGACTGGGTTTCACCACATTGGCAAGGCTGGTCTCAAACTCCTGGCCTCAAGTGATCTGCCCGCCTCAGCCTCCCAAAGTGCTACGATTACAGGCATGAGCCACCGCACCTAACCTTTTTTTTTTCGTTTTTTCTTTAGCAACTCTATTTAATTCTCACAACCACCCTGTAAAAAGAGCAGGGCAAATTTTATTATCCCCATTTGGTAGATGAAGAAACCAAGGCTCAGAAAGATTAAATAATTTGTCCATAGCTATCAACTAGTAGGTGGAGGAACCAACACTCAAATTCAGATATTCTCTCTTCAAAATGCATGCTCTTTCCGTTAAAACATTCTGGGCTTTTACGTGAACTTCACTTATCCTGGGCCATGTCTTGAGTACCATGATAATGGCATGACCGCACTTTCCACCACCTGAAGCCCTCAGTGTTCCTCAGGCTGCCGCCAATCTGGCCTACTTGCTAATCTTGCCTCCTGTCACTCCAAACATGCTTAGCTTCAGCAATATGGAAGCTGGTGCATTTTGCTGAACCACACCTTCAGGCCTTCACACATACTCTTCACTCAACCTGGAACATCCTTTCCCCACCTTTTGTCTCACTAAATTCTACAGGCCCTTTGAAACTGAACTCTTGCTGACTTTTCTCAGGATGCCATCTCTCACCTTTACAGTCATGGCCCTCTTCTATGCTCTCATAGCAAGCACTCTGTGCATTCTTCCATCTTGGTACTTAACACACTGTCCTGTCATTATCGATGTACATGACTCTTTCCTCTACCACCCAGACTGGAAGCAACGAAAGCAGAGATTCTTTTTCCTTCATTCGGTTAGTATTGCCAAAATCTAGCCAAGTACTGGCTCATGATAGGTTCTTCATAAGTTTTTGTGACATGAATAAGTGAGCTTTTGTGGCCTAATAGCAGTGCTTTTATTTTCTAGGTACATGGTTCAGTGGCCTGGTGGCCGAATCCTGCATCGCCATGAGCTAGACACCTTCCTTGCACAGGCAGTGTCTACCCAGCTTTATGAACCAGATCGACTCCAAGAACTCAAGGTGATTTCATATACCCTCATTTAAGTTTTCTTTTATGAGCTTATAGCACTACTTGAGGTCTTTATTTTTTTTTTTTTTTTGCCTGAAGCTGAGAAAAATAGTAAGTTCTGCAGGTAACTGATTTACTTTAGCCAAATATTTATGTCTATGAATAAAGCCAAGATGTGCCTGCTACACTACTCTCATAGTGATAAATGAGAATGGACAGAAAAGATGGATATTATGCAAGGAAAATAAATCTTGGCCCATAGACCATGGCAAGGGTTCTGACTCTTACAAGATACACTATAAGGGACATATTCTAGTGTCCCCTGCTTGTGTCTATTTACTCAGACACATCTCCTTTTAGTGATAGGTACTGAGTATTAAGTAGAAGTATAGGAAAGCATAAGAAGAAAATAAACCCAGAAAATAGACCTTGGGCAGGTTACTTAACCTCTCTAGCTTCAGTTTCCTTACTTGTACAATTGTATATTAGTTCATTTTCTGTTGCTATAAAAGAATACCTGAGACTAGGTAATTTATAAAGAAAAGAGGTTTATTGAGTCCATTGTTCTGAAGACTAGACAAAAAACATGGTGCCAGCATCTACTCAGTTTCTGGTCAGGGTCTCAGGAAGCTTCTACTCATGATAGAAGGTGAGGGGAATAAGACAAGAGGAGCCAGCGTGTCACATGGTGAGAGAGGGCACGTAAGAGAGAAGGGCAGCAGTGCTGTAATCCCAGCACTTTGGGAGGCTGAGATGGGCAGATCATGAGGTCAGGAGTTCGAGACCACCCTGGCCAACATGGTGGAACCCTGTCTCTACTAAAAATACAAAAATTAGCCGGGCGTGATGACAGGGCACCTGTAATCCCAGCTACTCGGGAGGCTGAGGCAGTAGAATCATTCGAACCTGGGAGGTGGAGATTGCAGTGAGCCGAGATCACGCCACTGCACTCCAGCCTGGGCAACAAGAGCGAAACTCTGTCTCCAAAAAAAAAAAAAAAAATGAAGGGCAAGGTGCTGGGCTCTTTCTAACAATCAGTTCTTGCATAACTAATAAGAGTGAAAACTCGCTCATTACCACAGGGAGGGTAACAAGCATTCATGAGGGATCTGCCCCCATGACCCAGACACCTCCCACTAGGTTCCATCTACAACATTGGGGATCACATTTAACATGCAATTTGGAGGGGTCACATATCCAACTATGTCAGTTTGTGAGGATACTATGTAAAATAATCCATGTAAAACCCCTAGAACAGTGTCTCACTTTTTTTTTTTTTTTTTTTTTTTGAGATGGAGTTTCGCTCTTGTTGCCTAAGCTGGAGTGTAGTGGCGCAAATCTCAGCTCACCACAACCTCCGCCTCCCAGGTTCAAGCAGTTCTCCTGTCTCAGCCTCCCAAGTAGCTGGGATTACAGGCATGCGCCACCACGCCTGGTTAATTTTGTATTTTTAGTAGTGATGGGGTTTCTCTGTTGGTCGAGCTAGTCTCGAATTCCTGACCTCAGGTGATCCGCCCACCTTGGCCTCCCAAAGTGCTGGGATTACAGGCGTGAGCCACCACGCCCGGCCAGTGTCTCACATATTTTATATATACAGTACTCAATAAATGTAGCCATTAATGCATTAATCCCTCCCTTGGCTTTAGTAACCTTGTTCCTTTGAGCACCCAAGGTAAACTAGAAGATCAAGTTCAGTAAGACTTGCAAAATCTTAAGTGAGGTCAACTAAGGAAAGATGAGACAGACTCAAGACAACCAGTGAATGCTTGCTTTTTGCAGTAAATGTAGTATTGCTTGTCCTAGAATAACTGCTCGTGCTAAACCACACCTAGGAGGGGACCTGCAAACACTTTCCTGTTAAAGCTGTCCTCTATTACAGTGGCTTGAGATAGCCACTGTGGGAATTTTGAGGTTTTTTTCCAGTCTTCTGTCATACATTTTTTACGTAGTTGAGGTAGTATTTATGTAATTATATATTGTGGCTTTTTTCCATTTCACATAGCACATATTTTCTGTGTCTTAAAAATTTTAATAAATAGGCCGGGCACGGTGGCTCAAGCCTGTAATCCCAGCACTTTGGGAGGCCGAGACGGGCGGATCACGAGGTCAGGAGATCGAGACCATCCTGGCTAACACGGTGAAACCCCGTCTCTACTAAAAAATACAAAAAAACTAGCCGGGCGAGGTGGCGGACGCCTGTAGTCCCAGCTACTCAGGAGGTTGAGGCCGGAGAATGGCGTAAACCCGGGAGGCGGAGCTTGCAGTGAGCTGAGATCCGGCCACTGCACTCCAGCCTGGGCGACAGAGCGAGACTCCGTCTCAAAAAAAAAAAAAAAAAATTTAATAAATAATATTTTATCATATGGATGTATCATTTAATTGTTATAATATTGGCGACTTCGGTTGTTTTCAGTTTTGCTCTGTTATGTGATGTCTTACTCCATTTAGAGTTGCTGTAACGGAATACCTGAAGCGGGGTAATCAGTAAAGAGGTTTTTTTTGAGACAGAGTCTCACTCTGTCACTCAGGCTGGAATGCAGTGGCATAATCTCAGCTCACTGCAACCTCCACCTCCTGGGTTTAAGCGATTGTCCTGCCTCAGCCTCTTGAGTAGCTGGGATTACAGGCAAATGCCACTATGCCCAGCTAACTTATTTTAGTAGAGACAGGGTTTTGCCATGTTGGCCAGGCTGGTCTCAAACTCCTGGCCTCAAGCAATCTACCCACCTCAGCCTCCCAAAATACTGGGATTACAGGAATGAGCCACTATACCCGGTCAAGAAAAGAATTTTCTTTGGTTCACAGTTTTTCAGGCTGTACAAGAAACATGGTGTTGGTATCTGCAAGTTTAATTTCTAACTCAACAAATGTGAACATTTTCAGGGTTCTTCATACATATTGCTTAATTGTAATATACATTTTTTTTTTTTCCTTTTTTTTTTGAGATGGAGTCTTGCTCTATTGCCCAGGCTGGAGTGCAGTGGTGCAATCTCAGCTCACTGCAACCTTCACCTCCCAGGTTCAAGTGATGCTCTCACCTCCGCCTCCCGAGTAACTGGAACTACAGACGCCCACCACCACGCCTGGCTAATTTTTGTATTTTTAGTAGAGATGGGGTTTCACCATGTTGGCGAGGCTGGTCTTGAACTCCTGACCTCAGGTGATCCGCCTGCCTTGGCCTCCCGAAGTGCCGGGATTACAGGCGTGAGCCACTGCACCTGGTCATGTAATATACATTTTTTACCAGCTTTATATGATTGCCCATTTATTTCACTGCATCAGCAGCAGCAGCATTGAGTGTTCTTTCAGCCTTTACTTTCTAAATTTTTTTCTAATTTGACAGGTGAAAATAAAAATGTCTCAGGTTGGTGTCTTTAATGTTGTAATGAGTACCTTTCAAATCATCTTAGGGGAAAGACATGGATAGAAGCTGCACTGAGATGAGACATGGATAGAAGCTGCACTGAGATGTCTACATTGAATGACAGCATGTTCAAATTTAACTGGAAGAAGCAGCATGACAGGAATAAGAGTAAATGTTACCAAGAATAGTAGTTTCTTAATAGTAATATTTCATCTGTGGTGGTTTCAGATTGAGAAACTGGATGCCCGAGGGATCCAGCTTGCTGCTCTCTTCATGAGTGGAGTCGACACAGCTCTGTTTGCTAATGATGCCTGTGGCCAGCCAGTCCCTTGGGAGCATTGCTGTCCATGGATTTACTTTGATGGCAAGCTGTTCCAGAGCAAGCTAATTAAAGCAGGCCGTGAGCGAGTATCTCTGGTTGAGCTCTGTGATGGCCAGGTACCAGCATGTCAGGCTGCTACGGACTAGCTCTGATCTCCTGTGGGAGTGAACGGGCAGGGAGGGGAAAGGAGCAGACATATTGGAGAGGGATGGGGTGGAAGCAGGAGACTGTCTCACTTTAACCTGACTTAAGTCAACAGTGGTCCCAAAGGCCCATAGTCTGATATGTACATGTTGTAAAATTTTACTTTGGAAAGTTTTTTTTAATGAGCTTAAAGTTTTCATATCCTTTTTCTTACTCTGCGTATTTCTTATCCATGGAATATTCAGATATACTATATACCTTCCCTCCAACTCAGGATTTCATTTATCTTATTTACAAAAACTGTCTCTTTTGCAAGCAATTTTTGTTTTTTGTAAAGGAGCTATGTTTGGAAACAGAAGAGGGTAGTAAAGTTGATGATAGAGTAGAAGCAGAGGATTTTTTTTTTTTTTGAGTCGGAGTCTCGCTCTGTCACCAGGCTGGAATGCAGTGGCGTGATCTCGGCTCACTGCAACTTCCGCCTCCCAGGTTCACGCGATTCTCCTGCCTCAGCCTCCCAAGTAGTTGGGACTACAGGCATGCACCACCAGGCCAAGCTAATTTTTGTATTTTGATTAGAAACAGGATTTCACCATGTTGGCCAGGATGGTCTCAATCTCTTGACCTTGTGATCCACCTGCCCCAGCCTCCCAAAGGGATTTTTTTAAATGAAACATTGGGAAGATGAGGGGAGGCAAGGGAAAGGAAACCTTACTTAACTCCTTTATCCATTTTGGTGGGGGAAAAGAGCTGAGGGACTAGAGCAGGGGTTGGCAGACTACCCAGCACACCTCCTGTTTTTTGTCACTATCCATAGTTTTTTGCGCTGTTCATAGTGCTACAAACCACCTGTTTTTGTAATACACACCACCCTCTGTTTTTGTAAATAAAATGTTATTGGAACACAGCCACATTCATTCATCTACATACCATCTATGACTTCTTTCTTTTCTTTTCTTTTTTTTTTTTTTTTTTTTTTTTGAGACAGATTCTCACTTTGTTGCCCAGGCTGGAGTGCAGTGGTGCAATGTTGGCTCACTGCAACCTCCGCTTCCAGGTTCAAGTGATTCTCCTATCTCACCCTCCCAGGTAGCTGGGACTACAGGTGCACGCCACCACGCTTGGCTAATTTTTTTGTATTTTTAGTAAAGATGGGGTTTCATCACATTGGTCAGGCTGGTCTCAAACTCCTGACCTCAGGTGATCCACCTGCCTTGGCCTCCCAAATTGCTGGGACTACAGGCGTGAGCCACCACGCCTGGCCTATGACTGCTTTCATGTTACAGTAGCCGAGTGGAATAATTGTGACAGACAATATAGCCTACAAAGCCTAAAATATTTACTATCTAACCCTTTTCAGAAGAAGTTTGCAGACCTCTGGACTAGAGGTATCAGGATCTCCAATCTTGGATATGGGGGAGAAGGTTAAAAGGCTTTTTATTTGTCAGATTTTTATTTTCTCTTTTATCTAATTCTGTTACATCTCCCTTAGAAAGTGACCCAGCCCAATGCCAGCCATGTAATAGACCATCAGTAATTCTTATTGTTAAATTTGTCTTCCTTGACCTAGTCAATGTACATCACAAGCCCTGAGTCAGAACTCATATGGTAGTATGGTGTCATGTAAAGAGTCAGGGCTTTGGTGCCAGACAGGCTTCCTGAGTGTGTAGCTTTGAGCCCTTTAACGACAGGCCTCAGTTCACTTAATGGGAATAGAATTGTGAGACTGTACCTAGAGTGCCCCATGCTGGGCCTAAAACATGGGACAAGTTCGAAAAATGGCAGCTGCTATTATTACTCTTCCTCATTTGAAGGCTGACCTGGCAACCAAAGTGGAAAAGATGAGACAGAGCATCCTTGAAGGAATCAACATGAATCATCCACCGCCTTCTGCTCTACTTCCGTCACCTACTTTTGTGCCTCCTATGGTGCCCTCTCTCTACCCTGTTTCACTTTATTCCCGAGCTATGGGCTCCATGCCACTTCCCCCTCAAGGGAGGAGCCGGGGATTTGCAGGTCAGTACCTAAGAATGAGGTATTTACCATCCTCAATTTGTGTCATAATAATCTATCCAGTCATTATTGTCAATAATAGGATCAACAGTTTCACATATATCTCATCTCATTGACTTTTTTTTTTTTTAAGATGGAGTTTCACTCTTGTCACCCAGGCTGGAGTGCAATGGTGTGATCTCGGCTCACTGTAATCTCCACCTCCTGGGTTCAAGCGATTCTCCTGCCTCAGTCTCCTGAGTAGCTGAGATTACAGGCATGCGCCACCACACCTGGCTAATTTTGTATTTTTAGTAGAGATGGAGTTTCACCATGTTGGTCAGGCTGGTCTCGAACTCCTGGACCTCAGGTGATCCACCCGCCTTGGCTTCCCAAAGTGCTGGGATTACAGGCGTGAGCCACAGCGCCCAGCCTCATCTCATTTATATTCTGTGCTATGTAGTTTGAAGAGCAGCTTATGTCCATTTTGACTTCTGAGACCACTCTTCATAGAGGTACTTGGTTCCCAGGGATTTGACTCTCACCAACCAAACTCATGAAGTGACTGATGTGGAAACCAGAACCTACTTTATTACTTTAGAGAACTATAAGTCATATGGACCAGCTCTTCATGGTTGCTGTCCGTTCATTCCTTCCCTATAGGCAATGCACACAGGAGCTTGCAGGAAGATCAGTGAGAGTAAACAGCCAGTGCTGGTAGACAACAGTAGCTTGATGTATCCATTTCCAATCTGGGAATATACTTGACACATTTCCCTTCCTTCAGCTCCAGAAGCATGGAGAGAATATGTCACCATCCATGCGACCAGAGGATTGCAGTTTAGTGAGGAAAACAAACATGCACACACACACACATATGTACACACCAACATATGTATAAATTACGGTGGCACCTGAACTACAGCTTAACGATGATACATAATCATGCCTAGGTTGCTCAGATACTGATCCTGATAATTCAGACAATCTGTCCTGTGGTGAAACACGATTTTTTTTTTTTTTTTTTTTTTTGAGACAGGGTCTCCCTCTGTCCACAGCCCGGCTAATTTTGTATTTTTAGTAGAGACGGGATTTTACCATATTCGTCAGGCTGGTCTTGAACTTCCATCCTCAGGTGATCTGCCCGCCTTGGCCTCCCAAAGTGCTGGGATTACAGGCGTGAGCCACGGCACCTGGCAGTGAAACAGGATATTTTAGTGGAGACATTTTATCATAAAATAGCAAGATTCTGTGATTGGGTCAGAGTGTCATTGCTGCGGTTGAAGGTGTTTGGTACCTATTGCTCCTCCCTTTAAAAGTAATAAAGGGCCGGGCGCGGTGGCTCAAGCCTGTAATCCCAGCACTTTGGGAGGCCGAGACGGGCGGATCACGAGGTCAGGAGATCGAGACCATCCTGGCTAACACAGTGAAACCCCGTCTCTACTAAAAACTACAAAAAATTAAGCCGGGCGACGTGGCGGCGCCTGTAGTCCCAGCTACCCGGGAGGCTGAGGCAGGAGAATGGCATGAACCCGGGAGACGGAGCTTGCAGTGAGCTGAGATCCGGCCACAGCACTCCAGCCTGGGTGACAGAGCGAGACTCCGTCTCAAAAAAAAAAAAAAAAAAGTAATAAAGCTGGAAGTTGAAGTTAGTTTTTCAGGGTGACAAAATTCAGTATGGGTAGTTAGCTCAAGGCTGGGCATAGATGAACAGTGTGAAAGTCTGCTCTGGTAACTCCCTGTTCAGTCAGATCATGATCAAGTCTTAAAAACCAGAGAGCCAGCCAGTCCATCCCTTTCAGATGACTTTACAGATCCTTTCTCTGTTCTTTATGTGTTGATTTTATTTTGTAAGTCTCAAAAGACAGCCTTATTAAAGCCAGGTTCTCAGAAGGTCACCACTGCCTTACCTACCAGTGATGCTTAGTCTCCAGTTACTGGTGGTTCACAAGGAGCCTCTTGCCTCCTGAAAGCCCACAGTAGGATCCTCAAATGCAAGTCTTTCTTGTCCCTCTTAAAAGTAACTAGCACTCTGCCGGGCGCGGTGGCTCACGCCTGTAATCCCAGCACTTTGGGAGGCCGAGGCAGGCGGATCATGAGGTCAGGAGATCGAGACCATCCTGGCTAACATGGTGAAACCCCCGTCTCTACTAAAAATACAAAAAAAAATTAGCCGGGCGTGGTGGTACACGCCTGTAGTCCCAGCTACTCGGAGGCTGAGGCAGGAGAATGGCATGAACCCGGGAGGCGGAGCTTGCAGTGAGCCGAGATGGCGCCACTGCACTCCAGCCTGGGCGACAAAGCGAGACTCCATCTCAAAAAAAAAAAAAAATAACTAACACTCTAGGCAGGGAGCAGTGGCTCATGCCTGTAATCCCAGCACGTTGGGAGGCCAAGGTGGGCAGATCACTTGAGGTCAGGTGATTTAGGTCAATTACAAACCTAAACTACCTTTTTTTTTTTGTTTTTTGAGACAGAGTCTCACTGTGACACCCAGGCTGGAGCGCAATGGTGCGATCTCCGCTCACTGCAACCTCCACCTCCCAGGTTTAATCAATTCTCCTGACTCGGCCTCCTGAGTAGCTGGGACTACAGGCATGTGCCACCACGCCTGGCTAATTTTTTTGTATTTTTAGTAGAGACGGGATTTCACCATGTTGGTCAGGCTGGTCTCGAACTCCTGACCTCAAATGATTCACCCACCTTGGCCTCCAAAAGTGCTGGGATTACAGGCATGAGCCACCATGCCCAGCCTATTCTTGCTTTTTAAGTATAAATTACTGTTAGTTTCATTATTTTCAGTTTAGTTTGGTTGTTTGGCTATTCCTACGATCTGTAATGATGTATATTTGTATCAAAAGTAGTTTAGGACTGGGCACCGTGGCTCAAGCCTGTAATCCCAGCACTTTGAGAGCCCGAGGCGGGTGGATCACTTGAGGTCAGGAGTTTGACACCAGCCTGGCCAATATGGTGAACCCCTGTCTCTACTAAAAATACAAACATTAGCTGGGCCTGGTGGCATGCGCCTGTAGTCCCAGCTACTCAGGAGGCTGAGGCAGGAGAATCACTTGAACCCGGGAAGTGGAGGTTGCAGTGAGCTGAGATCGCACCATTGCGCTCCAGCCTGGGTGTCACAGTGAGACTCTGTCTCAAAAAACAAAAAAAAAAGGTAGTTTAGGTTCGTATTTTCTAATAACTAGATGTTAAGACATTCATTCTCTCAACAAATACGAATGCCTACTATATGCTAGGCTCTGTGATTAAAAAATGAATCACCTGTACCATACTTGCTAAAGTAGATGTGTACAGATCTTCGGCCCTCCTCACTGAATGTGCTTCCATCATGACACCTTTGTGTTATCACAGAGTTTCTATTTTTTTTTTTTTTTTTTTTTTTTTTTTTTTTTTTTTTGACACAGAGTCTTGCTCCATCGCCCAGGTTGGAGTGCAGTGGCGTGAACTTGGCTCACTGCAACCTCCACCTCCCAGGTTCAAGCGATTCTCCTGCCTCAGCTTCCTGAGTAGCTGGGACTACAGGCACAGGCCACCACACCCGGCTAATTTTTGTATTTTTAGTAGAGATGAGGTTTCCCCATGTTGGCCAGGCTGGTCTCGAACTCCTAGCATTACAGGCATGAGCCACCATGCCCTGCCACAGTCTTTTTATCAGAGAGAAATGGAAATAAGAAGAGTAGGTCGTGGGTTGTAGGATCTTTTGTCCACCTCTTATCCTGCCTTGTACTTACAATACTTTTTTCTTCTTTTTTTTTTTTTTTGGAGACAGAATCTCACTCTTTCGCCCAGGCTGGAGTGCAGTGACACAGTCTCAGCTCACTGCAACCTCCACCTCCTGGGTTCAAGTGATTCTTGTGCCTCTGCCTCCCCAGTGGCTGAGATTGCAGGCACGCACCACGGTGCCTGGCTAATTGTCTGTATTTTTAGTAGAGACAGGGTTTCACCATGTTGGCTAGGCTGGCTCTGGAACTCCACTCCTGACTTCAAGTGATCCACCCGACTCGGCCTCCCAAAGTTTTGGGATTACAGGCATGAGCCACCACACCTGCCCCATTACCACCATTCTTTCTGTCTTGCCAGGTCTCCATCCAATCCCACCCCAAGGAGGAAAACTGGAGATTGCTGGAATGGTTGTGGGCCAGTGGGCTGGCAGCAGATCCTCCAGGGGCCGAGGATCCTTCGGCATGCAAGTGGTTTCTGTCGGTGGGCCAGGAAAGGGGTATGTATCCAAATAGGTTGGTATGAGCTAGTCCCCTTGGGAAAATGCCTAGGTATTAAATCCTTCTATTAAAGCAAGAAGTACTAACTTTACTTTTTTTTTTTCTTTTTTTCTTTCTCTTTTTGAGATGGGGTCTCACTTTGTTGCCCAGGCTGGAGTGCAGTGGCATGATCTCGGCTTCCTGCAACCTCCTCTGCCTCCCAGGTTCAAGTGATCCTCCTGCCTCAGCCTCCCAAGTAGCTGGGACCACAGGTGTGCATCACCATGACTGGCTAATTTTTCATATTTTTGGTAGAACTGGGGTTTCGCCACGTTGCCCAGGCTGGTCTCAAACTCCTGGGCTCAAGCAATCCTCCTGTCTTGGCTTTCCAAAGTGCTGGGATTGCGGGTATGAGCCACCATGCCTGACCAACTTTCCTTTTTTTTTTTTTTTTTTTTTTTTTTTTCTTGAGATGGAGTCTTCGCTCTTGTTTCCCAGGCCGAAATGCAATGGTGTGGTCTTGGCTCACTGCAACCTCCACCTTCCGGGTTCAAGTGATTCTCCTGCGTCAGTCTCCCAAGTAGCTGGAATTACAGGCGCCCACCACCACGCCAGGCTAATTTTTGTATTTTTAATAGAGATGGGGTTTCACCGTGTTGGCCAGGCTGGTCTCAAACTCCTGACCTCAGGTGATCCGCCCACCTCAGCCTCCCAAAGTGCTGGGATTACAGGTGTGAGCCACCACGCCTGGCCCAACTTTCCATTTTTTTTAAATCAGTCTTCAGTTTACCTCAGCAAATATATAATAAATTGCCCTGCCTTGATGAAAGAGTTTTTTGCCCTAGAGGAAGACATGGGATACAGAACAATTCAGTTCAGTAGAATATAGCAATGACCGAAATAGATGTTCAGTAGTAACACTGAGAAGGGGTATCTGACTTAAGAGGTCAGACTTCCAAGAGGAGACAAATAGTTAACCAAGTGAAAAGGGGTGTGTGGGCTTTATGTTTCTCATGATCACTTTTTCTCTCACTTGCTAAAGGCATGGAAAAGAACAGACTGGTAGAGGATCCAAGGGACACAAAAAAGGAAATAAGCAAGTAAGTATGTTTTTTGAGATATTTAGCTTCTGTTTGATGCCTTTTGCCTTTTCAGCTAAACTACAAGAGATCACATCAGGCATGGAAACCTGAGCTGCTTAGGGGAGCTTCTCAACTCCTTCAGGCATTTGATTTCATTCTAATGGTATAGTGAGGGTTAGCCTGCCCCAAGCTGTTCCCACAGGGCTGCAGAGTCTTACCCTTTTCCGAGTGAGGCCACAAGATAGAAACCAGGTACTGTGTCCTAAAGACCTCCTAGCATACTATGTGCAACATGCAGCCAGAAAGGGGCCAGAGTGATGCTAACAGTGAGTCTGCCCATAGCCTGCCTGAGCTTCTGAGGGGCCACCAGATATGGTGGACTTTAAAAAATTGGACTTTTTACCTTTGCTGAATATATGTGGTGGGAGCACTACCATTCTGCTTATTCTTTTTTTTTTTTTTTTTTTTTGAGACAGAGTTTAGCTCCTGTTGCCTAGGCTGGAGTGCAATGGCACGATCTCGGCTCACCACAACCTCCGCCTCCCAGGTTCAAGCGATTCTCCTGCCTCAGCCTCCCGAGTAGCTGGGATTATAGGCATGCGCCACCACGCCTAATTTTGTATTGTTAGTAGAGATGGGGTTTCTCCATGTTAGTCAGGCTGGTCTTGAACTCCCGACCTCAGGCGATCCACTCACCTCTGCCTCCCAAAGTGCTGGATTACAGGCGTGAGCCACCGCACCCAGCCTGCTTATTCTCAATGACTCAGAAATGTCTTGAACTTTCTCTCTGTCTTCTCTCTCTCTCTCTCTCTCTCTCTCTCTCTCTCTCTCTCGAAAGGGTTTCACTCTGTCACTCAGGCAGGCTGGAGTGCAGTGGCACAATCACAGCTCACTGCAGCCTCTACCTCCTTGCCTCATGCAATCCTTGCAGCTCCATCTCTCAAGTAGCTGGGACTACAGGTGTGCGCCACCACACCCTGCTAAATTTTTCTTTTTTTTTGAGACAGGAGTCTCGCTTTGCCACCCAGGCTGGAGTGCAGTGGTGAGATCTCACCTCACTGCAAGCTCTGCCTCCTGGGTTCACACCATTCTCCTGCCTCAACCTCCCAAGTAGCTGGGACTACAGGCGCCCGCCACCACACCTGGCTAATTTTTTGTATTTTTAGTAGAGATGGGGTTTCACTGTGTTAGCCAGGATGGTCTCGACCTCCTGACCTCATGATCCACCTGCCTTGGCCCCCCAAAGTTTTTCTATTTTTTTTGTAGAGACAGGGTCTTACTTTGTTGCCCCAGGCTGGTCTCAAAGTCCTGGGCTCAAGTGATCCTCCAGCCTCTTAAAGTGCTGGGATTATAGGTGTGAGCCACTGCGCCCAGCCTTTAAACTTTCTTCTAATACATGCCTTGAATTATATCACAGTTCCCACTGGTCCTCATTAGTTATGTCCCACCCCACCCAAATACAAACTAGAAGGACCTATTCTTATAGTGATCCAAAATATTGTAGTAGACTCAAGCTGCTGGGCTTCTTAAAGTATAGCAGCTACCATTTCTTGAGTACCTACTTTCTACCAAGCCTCCTCTAGACATTCTACATGTAGTCTTTAATCCTGGGCAATTTTGTCATCAGTTCTCAATCCTAAATCTATTCTGTATACAGCCAGCCCTCACTGCATCCATGTTAATCCCCATCATCTAATGTTTCCTCAAATAAGATAAATTTGCTTTAATGTTATTTTTAGCCAAAAATGGAACTAGATAGTAAGTCTCCCACGCAAAGTATTTCATAATGCACTCCAAAGCTAGAGAACAGTGACTTTGGTAAAGCTTCTCACCTTTTTCTTGAAGCTGCTCAGTAAGGTAAAAAGGATGCACCTAGAAGGAAAGCTAATCACCAGATAGGCTCTCTCGTCAGGCAGTATAGCCTTGATGAATTCACCGGGATTCAGGGTCTGGTCATCAGGCATACAGTCTGAAAAGCCTGATACTTTTGGTATAATAAGAGTAGATCTATCTCTTAGTGGTTGATTCACACTAACCAAGATCATAGAAATAGCTGTGTGAATATGGCTAAGGGGTGGGGGAAGAAGGTGGTGAGAGATAAAGAACTGATTTACGATAAGAAATAGTTATCACAATGTATCACACATTTGCTCTTCTAATCACTCTTACAAACACGTGAGCTCATTGAAACCACATAAATACCCTGTGAAGTATTTATTATTCTCCATTTTATTATTATTTTTTGAGACAGGGTCTCACTCTGTCACCCAGGCTAAAGTGCAGTGCACTGCAGCCTCAACCTGCCAGGCTCAAGCAAACTTCCCACCTCAGCCTCCTGAGTAGCTGGGACTACAGGGGTGAGCCACCACACTCAGCTAATTTTTAAATATTTTTTGTAGAGATGGGGTTTTGCCATTTGCCCAGGCTGATATCAAACTCTTGGCCTCAAGCTGGGCCTCCCAAAGTGCTGGGATTATAGGAATGAGCCACCGCACCTGGGCTGTTCCCCATTTTAAACAGGAGGAAATTGAGACTCAGAAGAATGAAGTATCTTGCCCCAAATTATCTATCAAGTCAGTGTCAGAATTGACATTACAGCTTGAGCTAACTGATTCCAAAGCCCTATGCTATGCTAATTCCAATATAGCATAACAACTCTAGTTGTTAGAGACAAGCATCAGACTCAGGTGTGGCTGACTCTAGCGTACAGGCCTTTAACCATTACTACTAGAGCTTTCTTTATCTAAGGGCAAGCTACAAGAGAGGCTGTGGTATCAGAAGTTTGCTTGGGGGCATGGAATCAGAACAATGATATTAGCTAGCTTTTTTTTAAATGAGTCACGCAGGCTGGAGTGCAGTGTTGCAATCATAGTTTACTGCAGCCTCAAACCCCTGGGCTCAAGTGATCCTCCTGCCTCAGCCTTCTGAGTAGCTGGGACTACAGGTGCACGCCACCATGCCCAGCTAATTTTTATATTTTTTGTAGAGACAGGGTTTCGCCGTGTTGGCCAGACTGGTCTCGAACTCCTGAGCTCAGGTGATCCGCCTGCCTCGGCCTCCCAAAGTGCTGGGATTACAGGGATGAGCCACTGTGCCCAGCCTTAGTGAGCATTTATTGAATTCTTACACTGTGCCAAACACACATGTTCTAAGTACTTTATATGTAGTGTCTCATTGAATCCTTACAGGAACCTACAAAGTAGATACTCTTATTCTATTTTACAGATGACGAAAGTGAGAGAAAACAAGGGATGGTAGGTGATCTTAAGTTTCTCTTAGCTAAGATGGCTGCGGACACTGTTATCTGCTCTAGAAGTCACCTAGCCAAGGAAATCCTCATTTCAGCTTGGTTTATAGCAAGCCATCTTCTCTGGACAGAGCTGCTGCTGACTTCCTTTTTGACTCTTCTTTTTCTGTTTCAATCAGGACAGAAAAAGAAGAGTATGAGATAATTAATAAAATGTTCTAGCTTATTAAATCTGGTTACACTGTAATCCTGTCTTCCTGAGATTATTCCTAGGCCACAAGAGTTTTATATGTTCTTAAATTCTTTTTTTTTTGTAATTTTATTTTATTTTTTTAAATTTTATTTATTTATTTATTTATTTTGAGATAGAATCTCGCTCTGTCGCCCACGCTGGAGTGCAGTGGTGCGATCTCCACTCACTGCAAGCTCCGCCACCTCCCGGGTTCACACCATTCTCCTGCCTCAGCCTCCCTAGAAGCTGGGACTACAGGCGCCCACCACCACGCCCGGCTAATTTTTTTGTATTTTTAGTAGAGACGGGTTTCCACCGTGTTCACCAGGGTGGTCTCGATCTCCTGACCTCGTGATCTGCCTGCCTCGGCCTCCCAAAGTGTGGGATTACAGGCGTGAGCCACTGCGCCCAGCCTAATTTTACTTTTTAGAAAACAGTCTTGCTCCATCACCCAGGCTGGAGTGCAGTAGCACGATGTCAGCTCACTACAACCTCCGCCTCCTGGGTTCAAGCAATTGGCCTACCTCAGCCTCTCAAGTAGCTGGGATTACAGGAATGCACCACCATACCCAGCAAATTTTTATATTTTTAGTAGTGACAGGGTTTCACCATATTGGCCTGGCTGATCTTGAACTCCGGACCTCAGTTGATCTGCCTGCCTTGGCCTCCCAAAGTGCCCAGGATGCAGTGCAGTGGCACGATCTTGGCTCACTGCAACCTCTGCCTCCCAGATTCAAGCGATTCTCCTGCTTCAGCCTCCCAAGTAGCTGGGATTACAGGTGCCTGCCACCACACCCGGCTAATTTTTGTATTTTTAATAGAGACAGGGTTTCACTGTGTTGGCCAGGCTGGTCTCGAACTCCTGGCCTCATGATCCGCCCACCTTGGCCTTCCAAAGTGCAGGGATTACAGGCGTGAGACACCACACCCAGCCAGGCCTGTTCTAAAATTTTTTTTTTTTTTTTTTTTTTTTTTTTTTTTTTTTTTTTTTGAGACAGAGTCTCGTTCTGTCGCCAGGCTGGAGTGCAGTGGCACGATCTCGGCTCACCCCAACCTCCGCCTCCTGGGTTCAAGCAATTCTCCTGCCTCAGCCTCCTGAGTAGCTGGGATTACAGGTGCCCGCTACCACGTCCGGCTACTTTTTTTTGTATTTTTAGTAGAGACGGGGTTTCACCATGTTCATCAGGCTGGTCTTCAACCCCTGACCTTGTGATCCACCTGCCTCGACCTCCCAAAGTTCTGGGATTACAGGCGTGAGCCACAGCGCCTGGCCGCCTGTTCTTAAATTCTTAAGTGACTTACTTGTAATGTTTTGATTTATTTGTTGACTCCTTCAGGTGGCTAATTCCATCCATTTGTATGGCTGTTACTAGTTTCATGTTATTTCCAGGTTGTTGGACAATACTTCACAGTAAGCCCCATATGTACAGACTTTGGAACCAAATGATCTAGCTTTGAATCTGGTTCTGCTACTTACTAGTTCTGTGACCTTGGGCAAGTTACTTAGCCTCTCTGCCCTAGTTTTCTCATCTATAAAATTGGAGAAATTGGTATCTATGTTGCAGAGTTGTTATATGAGGACTAAAAGTCAAGTCTGTACTTTTTTGAGCCTGTTTATTTTTTCTTTTTCTTTTTCTTTTTTTTTTTTTTTTTTTTAAGACAGGATCTCACTCTGTTGCCCAGGCTGGAATGCAGTGGTGCAATCATGACTCACTGCAGCCTGGACCTCCCAAGCTCAAGCGATCCTCCCACCTCAACCTCCCAGGTAGCTTGGACCACAGGTGCATGCCACCATGCCCAGCCAATTTTTGTAATTTTTGTAGACATGGGGTTTTGCCATGTTGCCCAGGCTGGTCTCAAACTCCTGAGTTCAAACAATCTGCCTGCCTTGGCCTTCTAGGAGCTTCAGTTTCCTTATCTGTAAAAGGAACAACAGAGTATGTGGCATGTTCAACCACTTAGTCAGAAGCTGTTATTATTCCTAGCACCATTCATTAAGAGCCAGCACTGCACAAGGTAATGTAGTTCATATCATTAGCAATAGCTATCATGTTCCTGGGATTTACAAAAACCAGGTGATTGTTTTTAGTTATGAAAGATTCTATGGCTCACGCCTATAATCCCAGCACTTTGAGAGGCTGAGTTGGGCGGATCACCTGAGGTCAGGAGTTCGAGACCAGCCTGACCAACATGGAGAAATTGCGTTTCTACTAAAAAACAAAATTAGCCAGGCATGGTGGCACATGCCTGTAATCCCAGCTACTTGGGAGGCTGAGGCAGGAGAATTGCTTGAACTCGGGAGGCAGAGGTTGGGGTGAGCTGAGATCGTGCCACTGCACTCCAGCCTGGGCAACAGGAGCGAAACTCTGTCTCAAAAAGAAAAGAAAGATTCTGTGGAATATTGCACATAGACCTTCTATGTTTTTTCCTTTTCTTTCAGTTGTCTGTCCAGTTGTCAGCATTAGGCAGTGTTGCATGGCAGTTAAGAGAATAGACTTTAGAGGAGTAGAATCCTGGCCCCACGACTTTGTATCTGTGTCTGCTTAAGCAAGTTGCTTTAATCTTTCTGAGCCTCACCTTCCTCATCAGCAAATGGGGCATGATCATATCTACCATTTAGGATCCCCATAGTATTAGAAAAACATATTTTTAAGCTTTGTAAATAGTAGCAGCGTCAGCCAGGCGCAGTGGCTCACACCTGTAATCCCAGCACTTTGGGAGGCTGAGGCGGGCAGATGACCTGAGCTCAGGAGTTCAAGCCCAGTGTGGCCAACATGGTGAAACCCTGTCTCTACAAAAAATACAAAAATCAGCTGGATGTGGTGGTGCACGCATGTAGTCCCAGCTACTTGGGGGAGCTGAGGTGGGAAGATGGCTTGAGCCCAGGAGATCATGGCTGCAGTAAGCCAGGATTGCAGCACTGCACTCCAACTTGGGTGACAGAGCAAGACCCTGTATAAAAAAAAGAAAAAGTAGCTGTGTCATTATTGTGTTGTCATTGCCATGGATTTCAGTTGGGTCTATATGTTTTCACCCTAACTTCTCAAGATAATACCAGAATGTACTAGGTATCCGGCAGGGCGCAGTGACTCACACCTGTAATCCCAGCACTCTGGGAGGCTGCGGTAGGCAGATCAGTTGAGGCCAGGAGTTCGACACCAGCCTGGCCAACATGATGAAACCCGTCTCTACTAAAAATACAGAAGTTAGCCAGGCGTGGTGGTGGGCGCCTGTAAACCCAGCTACTCTCAGGAGGCTGAGGTGGGAGGATTGCTTGAACCTTGGAGGCAGGTTACAGTGAGCTGAGATTGCAGACTGCACCCCAGCCTGGGCGACAGAGCGAGACTCTATCTCAAAAAAAAAAAAAAAAAGAATGTACTAGTTATCAACCAGCTTGAGGTCTTCTGGTGTTTTCGAAGAACTGAAGCCGCTTTCTCAGGCTAGCTTATGAATATGCTTAGGAAGGGTCAGCCAGTCTGGATTCCCATTTCCACTGAGTATCTCTGTTTTTAACAGGGCTCTTCAGATGGAGTTTCTAAATCCTGGAGCTTCATCAAGGTCGGTCTCGCTCCCAGGTAAATGGAAACAGTGGCGCATTGATCAAGGAAGAGAAGAGTGATTATCGTCTTCCAGCTCCATCACAATGTGCCTTATCCAGAGACAGCAACGAGTGTAATAATGGTAACCGCTACTTCCCTATGAAGAATAGGGAGAAGAACCACTTACAAGAGCAAAAGCTAGAAACTGTGGCACAACGGAAAGAGGACTGACAAGCTGAAGATGGCTTCACCAAACCAGGAAGAGGGAAAAACTTTTACTTTTCTGATTTGAGGCCCAAGCTAGAGGAGGATATAAATGCTTACCCTAGATTTCTCCAGGATTTTGGTGGGATGTCCTATTTTGTCCATCTTTTCCCCTTCCCTGCCTTTTTCTGGGACTCCAGATTCAGTGGTCTGTTTCTGGAGAAGTTCTGGTCAAAGATGAATGGCAGTAAGACTAGCTCCTAGTCTCAAATTGAATACATAGCACCAATAGTTTATTTATCTCCTCTGGGAGCCTAGTAAGGCAGTAGCTGTCAGAAATTGGGTGTCATCACATAAGGTCCTATAGAAAAGTTCCAGCTTTGGTTTTTCTGAGTATTTATAATGATACTCATTATCACAGACTTACATGGTAAACCTATGAGGTTGTGGGAACAGCTGTGGCTTCCTGAGGTTTTGTTGTTTTTGTTTTGTTTTTCTATGAAGTGGTATCTACCTCTTCTTCACTCCTTCTTCCAACTTACCTACCCCTGGATTTTGTACCACCACCTCTAGCTTTGGCCTGACAATCAGATAGGTAGATGTTTTCAGAAAAGTAAGGTAGTATTATTTTTTTTTATACACTTCAAAAAAATTATCAATGGCCTTTGTACTGGAGGATTCAAGTGAATCAGAAAAGTACTGGGCAGATTTTTCCTGCCTCTCAACCAGTGCATTGTTTGTAAAATAGAAGATGTGGCACAGTTCATTCACTCCCTACTGCCCACACTATGAAAGGGTGGGAATCAGTGTAATGAACTTGAGTACGAAAGGGACTCAAAAGACTCTGTGTGTGGTGTGTGTGTGTGTTTGTGCGCGCGTGCGTGTGTGTGTGTGAATGTGTGGGTGGGTGTATATATGAATGTGTGTATATGCATACACATACCCTTTATATAAAGAGACAGATCTATTTATCTATACATATTTTATATATATGTGTGTGTATGTGTGTATATGTGTGTATATATATACACATACATACATGCTGATGTCCCAGAGGATTTACTCAATTTCCCAGAAATGCTTCCACTGCTATGGAGTGGAAGGTTTCAAAAGACCACACTTTAAATCTGAAATTCTTACTAAGTCACAGCCCATCACAATTATGAGAAGTTGGATGGGCTTCTCTAAATCAGACAAAAAGTACTTTCCAGAAATTGCCTGTTCAGAACAACAAACTCTTGGGTTGTTACAAGCTTTATCTTGAACAGAGCCCTCACATCCCATATGGTGAAAACAGGAGGTTGGAATGGGATTGGGAAGAGTTGGGCATTTCCTTATGAAGGTTTGGAGAGAAAAGGGGGATGGGAGGTGACTACCATTTGAAAGGGCTTTCAGCCAATTTGGAGGAAATCTCTTCTGGAACTCCAGGGTCAAATTGGTTTCAGGCTAGAATTGATTGACATGAATCCCTGAAGGAGAGAGGACTAGCTTTGGAAAGATAGGGTAGGGAAGTGTGAGGAAACTATTTGATTTTACACGCCTAGATTGTTTCTTTTGTTCATTGACATTCTGACTACTGGATCTTTTCATTTGCTTTGCAAGGAAGACTTTAGAGGACTCTGGCCTGGGCCTTGAGAAGAATTCTATTAAAAGATTCTCAGCCTCCTGTGTGACCAGGATCTGCCCAGGATAAAGAGGCTATTCCTCCTTGCTGGAGATAATCTTGAGACAACCTTGCATTTCCAGTTTCCCTCCTTAGACAGCCTAAGTATGAGGGAGGGAAACATGGCTTGCAATAAATTAGCATTATGTCTTCATTCAGGAATTGAGGCTTCCAGCCTCACATACCTCCTTTTGGGCTTTGTGGTATTCTCGCCCAAGAAGTACCATTTCTACAGAAATACAACTGACTAATCTTCTAGCAGGGTTCTTTTTGAAAAACCCCATGCACCTTAACCCACAGCAGGTCCTTGGTGATTTTTGCCCAGACAACCAGAGGGCTATTTGCTTACTGCCCACTTACGCTGACCAGATCATAGGAATTGAAAACAGCGTCAGACTATTTAGTTCTAGTCTGTCCCAGATTAGAGAAGCCATGATTTTCATGGGGAGGGAGCCCTGGAATGCCTTGACCGCTGCCCAGATACTTCTTACATAAACCAAAGAAAGATGACAAGAGTGTACTTTTAACCAGACAGAAGTAGAAACAAAGTATACAGAAACCTCCTCTTTGGAATCAGCTCCCCTAATGTGGTACCCCTTCTTCTCTTGGACCTGCCCAACCTTTCACAACATCTTGAAGGTAGGACTTATATGTCCAGCAAAGGAAGGGATAGTAGTAAATTTACATGGCTTGGAATTTTCTTTCTGGAGCCACAGAGGGATGAATCCTTTGGAGCTCTAAGAGCAACCAGCATCACTGAGCTGTGAGATAACTTATATCTCCGTTTTCTAATAGGAAGCACTTGGACTTAAAATTGCTAAGATACTGTTTGCAGTTGCTGTTTCTGTGCATCTTGAATCTGTCTGACACAATCAGATGACAGTATTGTTAACTCTCACACCATTAAGAAAATTTCTTACTTTGTAGGCATCACTGTGAGAGGTAAAATTGCTGCTTTGGCAGGGATGATTCCAGTTTGCCAAAAGGCTTTTCTTCCTTCCACAAATTTTTTCCCCTAGCCCAGGGTGAAACAAGTGGGTCATCGCCAACCTTGATTTTTATTTGGATTCAGCATTTTGGGTTCAGAAGGTTATAAGAAAGAACCATAAATGGCCATATTCCTAGATTTTTATTTATCTGACAAAATACACAACTTAGAAGCCAGGAAAACTAAGGTTCATTACTAGGAGATGAACTTTTTCTAATTGGAGGACAAATTGTGGGAAGGTGGGGTCTGATCTTTGCTGCACCACTTGAAGAGACCGTCATCCTTCACTTGAGGTTCCGTTTCTAGCTGTGATGTGACCTCTCTTGAACAAAGTCATTTGGGAACCCCCAGAAATGACCCCTTTACATTGTAGGACCATAAGCAAAACACTCTGGTTGTGTATAGTCACTGATCCCCAAGGACTTGCAGTTTTTTATTTCTGCTGGTGTGTCTTGGGATCAGCTTATAACTCCTACTCTTAGTCAGTGACCAGTCCAGTGTGGTCTGGACCAGGCCTGACAAACTTCTGCTCACTTGCATCATTTTCATTCTGAGCCAGTAGGACTTTGGGTAGACTTTAAAGCCCAAGAATTGGTACTCGCTTTGGCTAGTGACATTTGATTTTTGTCTCCATCTTGATTTCTGACATTGTTGGCCAAGTCACATTAACTTTTTTTGATCACTGAGAAAAACAGTCGAACAAGGCATTACGGAGGGTGGTTGAGATGGAGGGTGGGGGGCAGGAGTGCTTATGTAGGGTAGAAAGAATGTGGGGGTAGCTGTTTGGGTATGGTGATCCAGTCCTTTGGAACCTTACAAGGCTCCTGTGGGCATGTATTACCATTACAGCCTCTACGACCCACCCACCTTTGAAAAGTCAGTACAAGTAGACCACAGTTTAAAGTAGTTAGTATAATTCTACTAAGGTTTAATCGTTATACTTGTTCACTTCCTGATGCATATTTCCTAAATATGCTTGGGGTTTGGGGTAGGGGGTTGAGTTTTCACTATTCATTGCGTGTCATCTTATATTTTTCTCCATCCTGTGACTTTGGCATCTTATTCGACTTTGTATTTTCTTTTCCCTTGGCTTATTGCAGTAGTCTGCTGGTGCAGGTAGAGAGCTCAGTGCACCTATTCCCTGTTACTGCTAATTATCTTGAATATTGTCAGAGGTTATTTTGATGTTCTAAGAATATAAAGTCATTTTTTACAAAATCATCTTTTCCAAGTTAAAAGCAAAATAAAAAAATCCCCCGTGCTAGGGTGCCCATTTCAGCTTTTGACATTGCCCCTGTACTTTTATGGATGCTCTTTTTGTCCGTGTTGGTAGTAACTAATGACTAGTGAATTTTCATGTAAATGAAGCAAAATAAATATTTCAGATTTTATTAATCTCTCATAACCGGCCAAATCTGATGACTTCATTTTAATTGCTTCCCAGAAGGCACTTCCCCTCCTACTTTCTATTCTATTCTATTCTATTCTTCTATTCTATTCTATTCTATTCCTAATCTGTTCTGTTTTTAGAATAACACACTAGGTAAAGAAACTTTAACTGCAAGGAGTCAGTGACTTTTAGTGCTCCCTGATAAATGTTATTGACAAAAGTAAAAAATTATTTCATTGTTTTTTTCCTGTATTACTATCTCCTCTCCTGTGCTCTTGACAGTGTGTTTAGTGGATGGATAATATGTATTTCTCTTTCCCATTCCCAGATTCCAAATTCCCTGCCTTTTTGGCCCACCTCACCACAAAAGCTCCATAGTTTATTAATGTAAGTTTGAATGGATGCTTCTTTGGGGAAACTGCAGGTGTTAATGGAAGAGTTTCAGAAAGGAATGAGAATGCCTCAGGAGTTGTTCTGTGATGGAAATTGGTCTGTTGTTCTGTTAATGCGGATGGAAAGAAACTTACAATGCTTAATAAAAATCTATTCTTTTAGTAAAAAAATTTGTGAAATAATTTTGGGTGTGTGAAGTTTGATTTCTTTTCCCATCTCTGGATCCCTTTCTGCAAATGGGGGATATACTTGTCTCAATTCAGAAGTGTTGCACAGAGATTTAGGAGTCTATCTGTATAATATCAGGGCAAGAGACCAAGTACAAGAATCATCAAAAGGTAGAGCATATTTAGCCTCCTGGTTAACTTCTTTATTTGGATGTCCTAAAGGCACCTTTGTCTTGACATTTCCCAAACTGAACCCATCCTTTCTGCGGAAGCCTGTGCCTCTCCATCAGTGACACTACTTTCTACTCAATTGCCTAAACCACAAACTGACCTGGGAGTGAACTGTCTTAGACTTGTCCCTCACTTCTCAAATCCAATTGATGAAAACGTTTATCTGTTGATAACACTCAACCATTTTTCTATTTCTCACATCTTTTCTGTCCTGGCTCCTGTGGCTTAGTGGAGGCCTCATCATGTCTTACTGGACTGTTGCAGTTGTTGCCCATCTTACTCCTTAACAAGGCAATTTTAAGCAACATTTTGTGTCTAAGTATATATACCTTTCTCCAGTGAAAGGGCCCATACCTTTTTTCAGGTTCTTAAAGGAATCTGTGACACAAAAGGATGGTAAGAACCATTGCTTTAATCCACCGTGCTTAGTAGCTTCTAGAGTAAAGTGTCCCTCTAACATGCTACTCCCCCAACTCCACGGTCCCTTCATGATCTGGGCCCTGACCACATCTCAGCTCATGTACTACCTCCGTACTCCAACCATAATAAAATGCATCCCATACACATTTAGCTGTCAATATCCATTTCTTCTCACTTGCTTGTACCATTGCTAAAATTCCTTTCTCCCTTTGTTTCTGGTGCAGACTCAACTTATTCCCCCAAGATTCAGCTCATGTCTTTATGATTCTTTTTCTGATCCCCAACTCGGTGATGAGTACAGACTCATCACAGCCAGCCCCTCTAGTGCTTTGCTGCATCTTTGCCCCTAGATTACACTTGTGAGCAGTGACTGTGCTTGACCATCTCTGTGTTCTTGGCACCTACTGCACAGCATGCACTTAGTAAATGTTTGATGAATAAGTCAAGGACACCTAAAACGCTTTTGAATAGGTCCTTTGGTACAAAGCAGATTTCAGACTCAAGGCAGAGGATATGTTGGTGGCAAAAACTCAGTAAGATTGGGTATGAGGTTTCAGCCCTGGATGGTATTCACTTAAATGTGTTTTAAAATTGAGCTCTGAGTCACCTTTGAGCCAAAGGGGGATGCTTTCAGCAGAGTCTGAAGCCAGGACTCTAGGGCATTCTTTACTGCTTCTGCCCAGTGACTCTAGCTGGGCTTGGCCTCTCTAACCACTTTGTGCCTTGTGTGTACAGATTCTAAAGGGAAACAGCTGAGCCTCAAGATGAACATTAGAGGCCTGCTGAAGCTTGTAAACACTTTATCCTTAAATGAAAAATTATTTATAACATCTTTTGTCTTATATGGGTTCATTATAGCTACAGATGTCTTTTCTTGGCCTTTGATCTTTGAGTGTTGGGACAGTGAAAACTTAATAGTAGGAAATCTTTAGCATTTGGCTTTTTAAAATGACCATTTATTGTGGACCTATTAGGTACCAGGCATAGTACTAAACTCTCATACATTATTTCTTATCCTTAAACAACTCTCCAAAGTACGATCCCTACTTTACATATGAGCAAACCGATTGAGTGGTGCCCTAGTTCACACACAGCTAATAAGTAATAAACCCCGGGTTGTAAATGTAAGTCTGTTTTGACTTAGATAACTCATTTTTGCCTCCCCAGCATTCCTTCCTTATTCTGGCAATTAAGCCCAGTTTTCTCCTTTGGGGGAAGTGGCCATCTATCTTGGTGTAGAGGTGGGTTGACCATATGGCTTCATCTCCCCCAGCACAGGGATGTAGGGGTAGGTGACCCAAGCAGGGTCAATTGTAGTGCTTTTTCATGGAGTTGAGGGAGAAAGTTACAAAGAATGAAAATAATCTCTTTTAAGATTACAAGCATTAGGAATAATGTGAGCCTGGAACACTGCCTTCTGTTTCCATCTTCCACAACTAGCCTTTATTGCATGTGAAAAATATGAAAATTCCATAATAATTTAATAACAGATACACAAAGGCATCTATTGAGGGCCTACGATGTGCAAGGGAGAGAGTTCTAGACACTTTATGTACATTTTCATTATTCAGTCCTATACATGTATAATTTCTAACTTGAGAAAAGGAGAATGTATCAGTCAGGATAGGCTAGGTTTTGCTGCAATGATAACCCCCAAATCTCAGTAATTTAACAAAAGTATACTTACTGCTCATATGTCCAACAGGGATTGACAGCAGAACTCTGTTCATGCATGGTGACTGGTGAACACTAATAGACTAATAGAAATTCTATCACCGCCAGGTGCGGTGGCTCACACCTGTAATCTCAGCACTTTGGGAGGCCAAGGCGGGCAGATCACCTGAGGTCGGGAGTTCGAGACCAGCCTGACCAACATGGAGAAACCCTGTCTCTACTAAAAATACAAAATTAGCTCGGCGTGGTGGCACATGCCTGTAATCCCAGCTACTAGGGAGGGTGAGGCAGGAGAATCACTTCAACATGGGAGGCAGAGGTTGCAGTTAGCCGAGATCGCGCCAGTGCACTACAGCCTGGGCAACAAGAGTGAAACTCCGTCTCAAAAAAAAAGAAAAAAAAATCCATTACCAAGACTCTACTTTTTTTTTTTTGAGTTGCTCTCTTTTTTTGCCCAGGCTAGAGTGCAGTGCAATGGCATGATCTCAGCTCACTGCAACCTCTGCCCCCCAGGTTCAAGTGATTCTCCTGACTTAGCCTCCTGAGTAGCTGGGATTACAGGCGTGCACCACCACACCCAGCTAATTTTGTATGTTTTAGTAGAGACAGGGTTTCACCATGTTGACCAGGCTGGTCTTGAACTCCCGACCTCAGGTAATCCGCCAGCCTCAGCCTCCCAAAGTAGTAGGATTACAGGCATAAGCCACCGCGACTGGTCACCAAGACTCTACTTTCAAGGATCATTTCCATAGTTTGTTACTAGAGAAGTCTCTCTGAATGTGTAGAGCATCAATGTGTTAAATAAAAGAAGTTCCATCACTGAGTCAGGGGAAGGCATATGACCAAAATATACCTTGGCTCTTAAAGCTTAGAGTGTCACAGATCACTTCTCTCTTTTCATTGCCCAAAGCAAGCCACATGGTTGCAGCTAATTTTATAGAGGTGGAAAAGTACAATTGTACTATGTGCCTGAATGGGGATAAAACTGGTTAAGTTTGGTGACTCACAATGACAGCATCACAGGAAGAAATAGTCCATTTCTGGGTAGACTTAATTCATCACTTTTGGTTGGTACCCATTACTTAACCATTTGAGACCTTCAGTCTAAAATTTGGAATGTAATAGCTAAACATTCATTCCCGTTTCAGTTTCAGTAGGGATTCTCTGCATGTGGTTGGAGGTGAACATAATCTGGTGGTAATACAAGCACTGAGCTTAGTCCCTGTAGCCCACCCTGTGGAGTGGTTGTGAGGATTAAAATGTGTATGCAAAGGGCCTGGCATACACTACAGCCTAGATAAATGTTAGCTGTTGTGGGTTAGGGAAGAAATGGTAGTAGATGAAAGACTTATGTACACTCCCAGTCCTGACTTCCCACATTCCTTCCCATTCTGTAATCTGGCATCAGCCCTCCCCATCTGAATGTGGCTGCTTCCAAAGGTGACCTGTGTGCTCTCAGCCATGAAGTTCAGGGTTTCCCTACAGGCCTTATCTTGCTGAGGTCTTCCATACCAATATGATCCTGCAAAACAACCCATTTACTGAAACTGACTTCCCTGACACTTCTCTCTTGTTTCTCTTAACTTTTGGACTACCTAAAAATATATGTAATATTTGATAAATACAAAAGGATATATGTAACATACATTATGAAATTCAATAATAAAATGAGGCCGGGCGCGGTGGCTCAAGCCTGTAATCCCAGCACTTTGGGAGGCTGAGACGGGCGGATCACGAGGTCAGGAGATCGAGACCATCCTGGCTAACACGGTGAAACCCCGTCTCTACTAAAAAATACAAAAAACTAGCCGGGCGAGGTGGCGGGCGCCTGTAGTCCCAGCTACTCGGAGGCTGAGGCAGGAGAATGGCGTAAACCCGGGAGGCGGAGCTTGCAGTGAGCTGAGATCCGGCCACTGCACTCCAGCCCGGGTGACAGAGCGAGACTCCGTCTCAAAAAAAAAAAAAAACAAAAAAAAAAAAAATAAAAAAATAATAATAATAATAAAATGAACACTCAAACCCACCACCTAACCTAATAATGATCCCATCTCTCTACCTTCCCCAGAGGTAATCAGTGTCTTGATTTTATTTTATTTTTATTTTGAGACAGAGTCTTGCTCTGTCGCCCAGGCTGGAGGGCGGTGGTGTGATCTCAGCTCATTGCAACCTCCACCTCCTGGGTTCAAGCGATTCTCATGCCTCAGCCTCTTGAGTACCTGGGACTACAGGCGCCCACCACCATGCCTGGCTAATTTTGTATTTTTAGTAGAGATGGGGTTTCACCATATTGGCCAGGCTGGTCTCGAACTAATGACCTCAAGTGATCTGCCTGCCTCAGCCTCATAAAATGCTGGGATTACAGGCATGAGCCACTGTACCCGTACTTAAATGTGATATCTCATTCCTACCCCTCCATTGTTTCCTATACCCCATCCTCCTCCAGCTTGATTATCTTATCTCTGATTAATGTCACCATTATCCTCATAGTCACCCAAGCCACAAACCTCAGTCATCCCAGATTCTTTCCTCATCCACAAGCTCAAACATTCTGCTTCTGCAGTGTCTCATATCAGCCCCTCTCATTTTCATGGCTCCTCCCCGTCTTACTTCTTCCTCTTCTCCTTCTTTTTTCCTGCCATTCGAAGTGTGATAAGTGATTCAGCAACATTAGCGTCACCTGGAAACCTAACAGAAATGCAGACTATTGGCCGGGCGTGGTGGTTTACGCCCGTAATCCCAACACTGGGAGGCCGACGTGGGTGGATCACTCAAGGTCAGGAGTTCGAGACCACCCTGGCCAACATGGTGAAACCCCGTCTCTACTAAAACTACAAAAAAATTAGGCGTGGTGGCGCATGACTGTAATCCCAGCTACTCAGGAGGCTGCAGCACGAGAATCGCTTGAACCCAAGAGGCAGAGGTTGCAGTGAGCCAAGATCGTGCCACTGCACTCCAGCCTGGGCAACAGAGTGAGATTCTGCCTCAAAAAAAAAAAAAAATGCAGACTATTGGGCCCTACCTCAGATCTACTCAGTCAGATTCTGCATTTTTTTTTTTTTTTTTTTTGAGACAGAGTCTCGCTCTGTCGCCCAGGCTGGAGTGCAGTGGCACGATCTTGGCTCACTGCAAGCTCCGCCTCCCAGGTTCACACCATTCTCCTGCCTCAGCCTCCCAAGTAGCTGGGACTACAGGTGCCCACTGCCATGCCCGGCTAATTTTCTGTATTTTTAGTAGAGATGGGGTTTCACCCTGTTAGCCAGGATGGTCTCCATCTCCTGTCCTCATGATCTGCCTGCCTCAGGCTCCCAAAGTGTTGGGATTACAGGCGTGAGCCACTGCGCCCGGCCAGAATCTGTATTTTAACAAGATTCCTGTATAATTCATATGCACATTAAAGTATAACAGGCTGTCATGGTTGCTTATGCCTATAATCCCTGCACTTTGGGAGGCTGAGGCAGGAGGATTGCTCAAGGCCAGGAGTTCAAGACTAGTCTGGGCAACATAGTGAGACCTCATCCTCTACAAAAAAAAAAAAAAAGAAGAAGAAGAAGCTGGGTATGGTGGTGCACGCCTGTAGTTCTACTCGGGAGACTGAGGTGGGAGGATCGCTTGAGCCCAGGAAGTCGAGGCTGCAGTGAGCCATGACAGCTCCACTGCACTCTAGCCTGGGTGACAGAGCAAGACCGTGTCTCTGAAATAAACAAATACAGTAAAATAAGCAGTACCCTAGTTGAGTCTCAATCTGGATAGCTGTAAGTCTTCATCAGTTTATAACCTATGCCCCGTTGTCAGTGCCACTCAAGCCTGGCTGCATATCAGAATACCTCAGAAATCTTTAAGTTTTCATTTATCTTTTCATGATTTATAACATTTACTAGTTGTTTTTCAATATAGAAATACCAAGAAGAGGCCAGACGTGGTGGTTCATGCCTGTAATCCCAGCACTTTGGGAGTGCAAGGCAGGCAGATCGCCTGAGGTCAAGAGTTCAAGACCAGCCTGGTCCACATGGTGAAACCCCATCTCTACTAAAAATACAAAAATTAACCAAGCATGGTGGCGCCTGACTGTAATCTCAGTTACTTAGGAGACTGAGGCAGGTCAATCACTTAAACCCAGGAGGCGGAGGTTGCAGTGAGCTGAGATGGCACCACTGCACTCCAGCCTGGGTGACAGAGCCAGACTCCGTCTCAAAAAAAAAGACCAGCCAGACACGGTGGCTCACGCCTGCAATCCCAGCATTTTGGGAGGCAGAGGCGGGTGGATCACGAGGTCGGGAGATTGAGATCATCCTAGCTAACACAGTGAAACTCCATCTCTACTAAAAATACAAAAACTTAGCCAGGCGTGGCGGCGGGCACCTGTAGTCCCAGCTACTCGGGAGGCTGAGACAGGAGAATGGTGTGAACCTGGGAGACGGAGCTTGCAGTGAGCAGAGATCACGCCACTGCACTCCAGCCTGGGTGACAGAGCGAGACTCCGTCTCAAAAACAAAAACAAAAACAAAAAAGAAATACAAAGAAGGAACTTAAATTGGCCCATGCCTTACTGAGGTAGCTCCAAATGACACATATTTTTAAATTATTTGTTTGTTTATTTTGTAGAGATGGGGTGGGTCTCTTTATGTTGCCCAGACTGGTATCAAACTCCTGGCCTCAAGTGATCTTCCTACCTTGGCCTCCCAAAGTGGTGGGACTAGAGGTGTGAGACATTATTATTATTATTATTATTATTATTTGAAGTAGGGTCTCATTCTGTCACCCAGACTGGAGTGCAGAGGCACGATTATGGCTCACTGCAGCCTCGACCTCCCTGCACCCAGGTGATCCTCCCACCTCAGCCTCCCGAGTAGCTGGGAATACAGAAACCAGCCACCAGGGCTGGCTAATTTTTTTATTTCCTGTAAAGACAGGGTCTCCCCATGTTGCCCAGGCTGGTCTCAAACTCCTGGGCTCAAGTAATCCTCCTGCCTCAGCTCCCCAAAGTTCTGAGATTACAGGCATGAGCCACCACACCCCACCTGTATTTAATAATTTTTTTAATCAAAACCATTCTTTTTCATTTTTTAAATTTTTTAAAAAAATTTTTATTTCCATAGGTTATTGGGGAACAGATGGTGTTTAGTTATGTAAGTAAGTTCTTTAGTAGTGATTTGTGAGATTTTGGTGCACCCCCATCACCCGAGCAGTATATATTTAATTTTTTTTTTTTTTTTTTTTTTTTTTTTGAGACAACAAGGTTCCCTCTTGTTGCCCAGGCTGGAGTGCAATGGCGCAATCTCGGCTCACTGCAACCTCCGGCTCCTGGGTTCAAGCGATTCTCCTGTCTCAGCCTCCTGAGTAGCTGGGATTACAGGCGCCCACCACCATGCCTGGCTATTTTTTTTTTTTTTTTTTTTTTTTTTTAGATGGAGTCTTGCTCTGTCGCCAGGCTAGAGTGCAGTGGTGTGATCTCGGCTCACTGCAACCTCCACCTCTCGGGTTCAAGCCATTCTCCTGTCTCAGCCTCCCGAGTAGCTGGGATTACAGGTGCCTGCCACCACGCCCAGCTAATTTTTTGTATTTTTAGTAGAGACAGGGTTTCACCATGTTGACCAGGCTGATCTTGAACTCCTGACCTCAGGTGATCCGCCCAACTCGGCCTCCCAAAGTGCTGGGATTACAGGCGTGAGCCACCATGCCTGGCCTAATTTTTTATTTCTAACAGAGATAGAGTTTCATCGTATTGGTCAGGCTGGTCTTGAACTCCTGACCTCAGGTGATCTGCCCACCTCCACCTCCCAAAGTGCTGGGATTACAGGTGTGAGCCACTGCACCTGGCCTATATTTAATAATTTTTAACACTACATACTATTCCATTAGATGAATTAATTCCCTATTCATAAGTGCTTTGGGCCGGGCGCGGTGGCTCAAGCCTGTAATCCCAGCACTTTGGGAGGCCGAGGCGGGCGGATCACGAGGTCAGGAGATCGAGACCATCCTGGCTAACACGGTGAAACCCCGTCTCTACTAAAAAATACAAAAAACTAGCCGGGCGAGGTGGCGGGCGCCTGTAGTCCCAGCTACTCGGGAGGCTGAGGCAGGAGAATGGCGTGAACCCGGGAGGTGGAGCTTGCAGTGAGCTGAGATCCGGCCACTGCACTCCAGTCCGGAAGACAGAGCGAGACTCCGCCTCAAAAAAAAAAAAAAACAAAAAATAAGTGCTTTGTTTCCAGTTTTAGCTATTACAAACAATGCTGCAGTGATCATCCCTGTACACATATCTTGGTGAACTTCTGCAAGGATATCCATAGGGTAAATTTATAATGGCAAAATTGCTGGGAGTATCAGTTAGGATGCTTTTGGTTGTGAGTAACAAAATACAATTCCAGCCAGCAGCAGGGTGAGCTAGAGCTACCCAGTTTCTTTCAGTCTTTCCACTTTGCAGTCCATACTTTTTCCAGGTAGTTTTCTATGTATAGACCCGTCACTCTGCCTTAATCCCTGGACCAGCAGCATCATTATCATCTGGGAACTTCTTAGAAATGCAAATTATCGAGCAGGTGCGGTGATTCCGCCTGTAATCCCAGCACTTTGGGAGGCTGAGGCAGGTGGATCACCTGAGGTCAAGAGTTTGAGACAATCCTGGCCAACATGGTGAAACCCTGTCTGTAGTAAAAATACAAAAATTAGCTGGGTGTGGTGGCACACACCTGTAATCCCAGCTACTGGTGAGGCTGAGGCAGGAAAATCGCTTGAACCCGGGAGGCAGAAGTTGCAGTGAGCCAAGACAGCACCACTGCACTCCAGCCTGGACAACAGAATGAGATTCCATCTAAAAAAAAAAAAAAAAAAAAAAAAAAACCTAAAAAAAAAAAAGAAATGCAAATTATCAATCCCTACCTCAAACCTACAGAATCTGAAACTTGCAGGGGCTGGGGGAGCGACCAGCAATTTGTGTTTTAACAAACTAAGCGATTCCAATGCATGCTTAAGATAGAAAACCATTGCTTTGGCCAAGGTGACCCTAAGATGGCTGCCAGTGGCAATGGAGGCTGTGAGTCTCTTCCTTTAAGTCTAGCAGGAAAGAGAAAACATCTGACCCAGCATTCCAAGCAGGACTCCCAAGACTTGCCCTAATTGGCTTGTTTAGGTCACAAGTCTTCCCCTGAACTAATAATGTCTGTGACCAGAAGAAGTGGGAGTAGGATCAATTTACTCCCAAATACATGGGCTACAAGTGGAAGGAAAGGACACACAATAAAAATTTAGGAATTGTTAGGAGGAAAAAGTGGGGAACGATTGCTGAGAAGGTACTAGCAAAGCCTACAACATTTAGTTAAGGGGTATGTGTGATATATATATATATATATATATATATATCACACATACACACACAAACACACATACATACATATACACACACACACACATATGTATCTCCAAACTGTACCCTCAAAAGATTGCACTTGCTTACAGTCCCACTAGCAGCATATGACAGTATGTTTCTTCATACCCTTACTAGCCCTGTATGTAATCAGACTTTAACAATTGTCCCAATCTAATAAGAAAAGATGGTATTTTATTGTTTTGATTTCTATTTCTTTAATCATGGATGAGGATGAATATATTTTCAAATCACTTTTGATATGTGTAGGTCTTTCTCTGTAACTACTTGCTTATTTCTTAGCTCATTTATTATGGGGTTTTGCCTTTGTTTTAAAAAATAGATTTGGCTGGGCGCAGTGGCTCAAGCCTGTAATCCCAGCACTTTGGGAGGCCGAGACGGGCGGATCACGAGGTTAGGAGATCGAGACCATCCTGGCTAATACGGTGAAACCCCGTCTCTACTAAAAAAAAAAAAAATACAAAAAACTAGCCGGGCAATGAGGTGGGCGCCTGTAGTCCCAGCTACTCGGGAGGCTGAGACAGGAGAATGGCGTGAACCGGGAGGCGGAGCTTGCAGTGAGCTGAGAGCCGGCCACTGCACTCCAGCCTGGGCGGCAGAGCAAGACTCCCTCTCAAAAATAAAAAATAAATAAATAAATAAATAAATAATATATTTTTATTTTCTTTCTTTCCTTTTTTTTTTTTTTTTTTTTTTTTTTTTTTTTTTTTTTTGTGATACAGAGTTTTGCTCTGTTGCCAAGGCTGCAGTTCAGTGGTACCATCTCGGCTCACAGCAACCTCTGCTTCCTGGGCTCAAGTGATCCGCCCGCCTCAGCCTCCCAAAGTGCTGGGATTATAGGTGTGAACCACCATGCCCAGCCTTAACAGATTTTTCTGAACTCCTCATAAATTAAACTAGCCTTTTGTCATATATGTTGTAAATATGTTTTCCCAGTTTTGCTGATATTTTGAATTTGTTCATGGTGTTTTTTACCTCCTGAAGCTTGAACTTCATTACAAATTTATCAATCTTTTTCTTTATAACATCTGAGTTTGAGATTCTGCTTTAAAAAGGCCTTCCCTGCCCGGTGCGGTGGCTCAAGCCTGTAATCCAGCACTTTGGGAGGCCGAGACGGGGGATCACGAGGTCAGGAGATCGAGACCATCCTGGCTAACACGGTGAAACCCCGTCTCTACTAAAAAAATACAAAAAACTAGCCGGGCGAGATGGCGGGCGCCTGTAGTCCCAGCTACTCGGGAGGCTGAGGCAGGAGAATGGCGTAAACCCGGGAGGCGGAGCTTGCAGTGAGCTGAGATCCGGCCACTGCACTCCAGTCCGGGGAACAGAGCGAGACTCCGCCTCAAAAAAAAAAAAAAAAAAAAAATACAAAACCTAGCCGGGCGAGGTGGCGGGCGCCTATGGTCCCAGCTACTCGGGAGGCTGAGGGAGGAGAATGGCGTGAATCCAGGAGGCAGAGCTTGCAGTGAGCTGAGATTCGGCCACTGCACTCCAGCCTGGGCGACAGAGCGAGACTCCGTCTCAAAAAAAAAAAAAAAAGAAAAAGGCCTTCCCAGGCTGGGCGTGGTGGCTCACGTCTGTAATCCTAGCACTTTGGGAGTCTGAGGTGGGTGGATCACTTGAGGTCAGGAGTTCGAGACCAGCCTGGCCAAGGTGGTGAAACCCTGTCTCTACTAAAAGTACAAAAATTAACCAGGTGTGGTGGTGGGCGCCTGTAATTCTAGCTACTCGGGAAGCTGAGGCAGGAGAATCACTTGAACCCAGGAGACAGAGGTTACAGTGAGCCGAGATCATGCCACTGCACTCCAACCTGGGCAACAGAGTGAGACTCTGTCTCAGAAAAAAAGGCTTTCCCCATTTGTAGAGTACAAATAAGTACATTAATATTTTCTTCCCAAATTATTATGTTTTCACTTTTTTCTACTTTCACTTCTGATATACCTGGAATTATATTTTGGTATAAGGAGTGAGATAAAGATAATTCCCCCACCCCTTTACTACCAACTAGCCAGTTATCTGAGCACCATTTTCTCCATTGATTTCAACTGTGGCCGTTATCATAATGATTTTTTTAACGTACTTGAGTCTACTTATGGAATCTATTTGTTCCATTGACCTAATTCTTTTTTTTTTTTTTTTTTTTTTTTAGACGGAGTTTTTGCTCTTGTCACCCAGGCTGGAGTGCAATGGCACAATCTAGGCGTGAGCCACCATGCCCGGCCTCAATATTTAATAGGATGGAAAAACAGGAAACTGAAATAAAAATTCTCCTTTAGAAAAGGGAGTTCTGGTGTTGAGACAATCATCTATCCTTTTGGAAAAAATTAAGTTATATCCCTCCATCATATCAAATTAACTAAAATAAACTCTAAAAGTATTCTAGAAGCTGGGAACAAGACAAAGTCTGTACTCTCACAGAGCTTACACTCTAAGGGGAGAATAACCATGAACAAATAAACAAATTAAATAACTTCAGAGGGAGATGATTTTTGAAGAAAATAATCAAGATAATGAAATAGGGCATATCTTGGCAGAGAGGGGAGTGGCTAATTCAGTTAGGGTGGCCATGGAAGGCCTCTTTGAAGAAGCAATATTTGAGTTGATCTCTGAAAGTGTCAGCCATAGGAAGATGTAGGGGTAGAGAGTTCCAGATAGGAGAAATGCAAAGGTTCTGAGGAGGAAATTAGTTTAAGGTAGATTAAAGATCTAAATGGAAAGTATCATAACAGACAAAAAAGATAATATGGTTGTTACTTTGGATAAGGAAAGTCTAAAACAATAAACAAAGCAGCAAAACCATAGCAGAAAAGATTGATATGAGTATAAACTATATAAACACTGAAAACTTCTGCATGATAACACAAACCATAAACAAGTGACATACTATGGGAAAATATTAGCAACATACATTTTAGACAAAGGATTAATATCTACAAATATAAATGACTCCTACAACTCAACATGGAAAAGACAATGCTGTAAGAAAAAATAGGCAAAGGTTACAAATAATTCATAGAGGATGGGCCAATAATAAACATAATATGAAAAGATGCTCAGCTTCATTAGCGACGGGGGAATGCAAATTAAAAACAAACAAACAAACATGAGTTATTTTTCATCAACCAGATTGTAAAACAATCCAGAAGACTGGACACAGTGGCTCACGCCTGTAATCCCAGCACTTTCAGAGGTCGAGGCGGGTTGATCACCTGAGGTCAGGAGTTCGAGAGCAGCCTGGCCAACATGGCAAAACGCTGTCTCTACTAAAAATACAAAAATTAGGTGGACATGGTGGCACACGCCTGTAATTCCAGCTACTCGGGAGGCTGAGGCAGGAGAATCGCTTGAACCTGGGAGGCGGAAGTTGCAGTGAGCCAAGATGGCGAAATTGCACTCCAGCCTGGCAAAAAGAGCCAATCTCCGTTTCCAAAAGAACAAACAAACAAACAAAACAACCTAAATGCCAGGGTCCTAGGAAATGTGAAGATACACTGCTGATGGTATTGAAAAATTGGCACAGTGCCTTTGAAGGGCAATTTGGCAGTATGTATTAAAATTGAAAATATTTATACTCCATGACTCAGTAACCTTCTTTTGAGTGTCCATCTAGAGAAACATGCCTGGGCACAAAGAGGTCCCTATGGCGATGTTCACTGCAGCCTTGTGATAGTGAAAAATTAAGACCACTTTAAATATCCATTAAGGGAGAAGAGAAATAGGTTAAGACTGCCTCCTTCCCCAGTGATGGAATTCCCTGCAGTAGTTAAAAAGAAGAAAGTTGGCTGGGCACAGTGGCTCACGCCTGTAATCCCAGCACTTTGGGAGGCCGAGGTCGGCGGATCATGTGGTAAAGAGATCGAGACCATCCTGGCCAACATGGTGAAACCTCGTCTCTACTAAAAATACAAAAATCAGCCGGGCGCGGTGGCTCAAGCCTGTAATCCCAGCACTTTGGGAGGCCGAGACGGGCGGATCACGAGGTCAGGAGATCGAGACCATCCTGGCTAACACGGTGAGACCCCGTCTCTACTAAAAAATACAAAAAACTAGCCGGGCGAGGTGGCGGGCGCCTGTAGTCCCAGCTACTCGGGAGGCTGAGGCAGGAGAATGGCGTGAACCCGGGAGGCGGAGCTTGCAGTGAGCTGAGATCCGGCCACAGCACTCCAGCCTGGGCGGCAGAGCGAGACTCCGTCTCAAAAATAAAATAAAATAAAATAAAATAAAATAAAATAAAATAAAAAAATAAAAATAAAAATACAAAAATCAGCTGGGCGTGGTGGCGCAAACCTGCAGTCCCACCTACTCAGGAGGCTGAGGCAGGAATCGCTTGAACCTGGGAGGTGTAGGTTGCAGTGAGCCGAGATCGCACCACTGCACTCCAGCCTGGCAACAGAGCAAGACTCCGTCTCAAAAAAGAAGAAAGCTGATTTTTTTTGTTTTTTTGGTAGAAAGATCTCCAAGACTTATTGTCAACTGAAGAAAGCAGTTGGCTGCCTAATATGATCGAACAGTACGATCCTGTTCATGTGAAAATGATAGCCACACCAACCTCCATATTTCTGTGTTACTATCCTGCCACTACCCACCTCCACCCCCACTCCCAGTGGAGAGGATTTTGGTTTGAGCAGTGAGGCTGTTTGAGTGGCTGTAATCCCAGTTCACCTCACAATTACCACCAAGTAGGCATGGGAGTCTGCTACATAATTGGTAAGGCCCAGTACAACGTGAAAATGGAATGGAGAGCCTCACGTTCAAAAAGCAGAGGACGAAGCGGGGTGCAGTGGCTCATGCCTGTAATCTCAGCACTTTGGGAGGCTGAGGCGGGCGGATCACCTGAGGTTGGGAGTTCGAGACCAGCCTGATCAACATGGTGAAACCCCGTTTCTAATGTGAAACCCCGTCTCTACCAAAAATACAAAAATTAGCCATGCGTGGTGGCCAGCACCTGTAGTCCCAGCTACACGGGAGGCTGAGGCAGGAGAATTGCTTGAACCTGGGAGGCAGAGGTTGCAGGCAGTGGGCCGAGATCGCACCACTGCACTCCAGCCTGGGTGACAGAGAAGACTCTGTCTCAAAAAAAAAAAAAAAAAAAAAAGGAGGGGAAGTGTAATTAAAGATCCCAACCTAAAAATGTTTTTCCTAGGCCGGCGTGGTGGCTCACGCCTGTAATCCCAGCACTTTGGGAGGCCAAGGCAGGCGGATCACTTGAGGCCAGAAGTTCGAGACAAGCCTGGCCAACATGGTAAAACTCCGTCTCTACTAAAAATTAAAAAAAAAAAAGCCAGATGTGGTGGTGGGCGCCTGTAATCCCAGCTACTTGGGAGGCTGAGGCAGGAGAATCGCTAGAACCTGTGAGGCAGAGACTGCAATGAGCTGAGATCACACCAATGCACTCCAGCCTGGGTGACACAGCATGACTCTGTATCAAAAAAACTTTTCTTTCCTTTAAAAAAAAGTTTTTACTTATGAAACATAGTAAGTGTAATAGTAATGCACGAATAATGACAAATTACAGAAAAATATTTTTGTCATAATTTTACATTTTTTTTTTTTTTTGAGACAGAGTCTCACACCAGGCTGGAGTGCAGTGGCACGATCTTGGCTAACTGCAACCTCTGCCTCCCAGGTTCAAGTGATTCTCCTGCCTCAGCCGACTAATTTTTGTATTTTTAGTAGAGACGGGGTTTTGCCATGTTGGCCAGGCCAGTCTCAAACTCTTGACCTCAAGTGATCCACCTGCCTTGGCCTCCCAAAGTGCTGGGATTACAGGCGAGAGCCACTGCGCCTGGCGAAAATAATGTTATTAATATATCATGATCATAAGATTTTTCTGACTCCCTTTTCTGCACATTCAATTATTTGGTCATCAACATTTTTAGCAACTTCTTTTTTTTTTTGAGATGGAGTTTCACTCTTGTTGCCAAGGCTGGAGGGCAATGGCATGATCTCAGCTCACCACAACCTCCGCCTTCCGGGTTCAAGCAATTCTCCTGCGTCGGCCTCCAGAGTAGCTGGAATTACAGGCATGTGCCACCATGCCCGGCTAATTTTTGTATTTTTAGTAGAGACAGGGTTTCACCATTTTGGTCAGGCTGGTCTCGAACCCCCGACCTCAGGTGATCCACCCGCCTCAGCCTCCCAAAGTGCTGGGATTACAGGCATGAGTCACCGTGCCCCGCCGCAACTTCATTTTTTTTTTTTTTTTGAGACGGAGTTTCACTCTTGTTGCCCAGGCTGGAGTGAAGTGGTGTCATCTCGGCTCACTGCAACCTCCGCCTTCTGGTTTCAAGTGATTCTCCTGCCTCAGCCTCCCGAGTAGCTAGGATTACAGGTGCCCGCCACCACACCCAGCTAATTTTTTTGTGTTTTTAGTAGAGACGGGGTTTCACCATGTTGGCCAAGCTGGTCTTGAATTCCTGACCTCGTAATGCGCCCACCTTGGCCTCCCAAAGTGCTGGGATTACACACGTTAGCCACTGTGCCTGGCCAAGTTCTTTTTTTTTTTTTTTAAGACAGGGTCTCATTTTGTTGTCCAGTCTGGAGTACAGTAGTGGGATCACAGCTCACTGTAGCCTTGACCTCCTGGGCTCAAGGAATCCTCCCGATTCAGCCTCGTCAGCAGGTGGGACTACAGGTGTGCCCCACCATGCCTGGCTAATATTTTAATATTTTTATTTTTTATAGAGACCAGGTCTCACTTTGTTTCCCAGGCTGGCTTTTTTTTTTTTTTTTTTTTTGAGACAGCGTCTCACTCAGTTGCCCAGCCAGGAGTGCAATGGTGAGATCATGGTTCACTGCAGCCTTGACTTCAAAAGCTCGAGCAATCTTCCCACCTCAGCCTCAGTAGCTGGGACTTCAGGCACGAACCACGACACCCAGCTAATTTTTTGTTTTTTAATTTTTAATTTAATTTTTAATTTTAAGAGAGATAGGGTCTCACTTTGTTGCCCAGACTGGTCTCAAACTCCTGGGCTCAAGCAATTCCCCGCCTCAGCCTCCCAAAGTGGTGGGAGTATAAGCATAAGTCATTGCACCTGGCCTGTCTCTTCAATTACAGGGAAGAAACTTTTATATTGTCTTCTTTTTTTTTTTTTTTTCTGAGACGGAGTCTCTTTCTGTCGCCCAGGCTGGAGTGCAGTGGCCGGATCTCAGGTCACTGCAAGCTCCACCTCCCGGGTTCACGCCATTCTCCTGCCTCAGCCTCCCGAGTAGCTGGGACTACAGGCGCCGCCACCTCGCCCGCTAGTTTTTTGTACTTTTTGGTAGAGACGGGGTTTCACTGTGTTAGCCAGGATGGTCTCGATCTCCTGACCTCGTGATCCGCCCACCTCGGCCTCCCAAAGTGCTGGATTACAGGCTTGAGCCACTGCGCCCGGCTATATTGTCTTCTTCATTGATAATTTTTTTTTTTTTTTTTTTTGAGACGGAGTCTCGCTCTGTCACCCAGGCTGGAGTGCAGTGGCCAGACCTCAGCTCACTGCAAGCTCCGCCTCCTGGGTTCACGCCATTCTCCTGCCTCAGCCTCCCGAGTAGCTGGGACTACAGGCGCCGCCACCTCGCCCGCTAGTTTTTTGTATTTTTAGTAGAGACGGGGTTTCACCGTGTTAGCCAGGATGGTCTCGATCTCCTGACCTCGTGATCCGCCCGTCTCGGCCTCCCAAAGTGCTGGGATTACAGGCTTGAGCCACCGCGCTCGGCCTTCATTGATAATTTATCTGAAACTTTTCATCTAATGTGTCTATTGTGACAATCTTCCATTTTAATTTCTATTTCTAAATCCTTGGATATTTGTTTTGCTGTGTTGCACCAGTTTTTAAAACCAGAGATTCTAAACTCTTCGAAAAAATATAATAATCCCCTCATATACTTTACTGCAATGTTCATGGGTACTCGTTTATTTCATAATCATTTCCTTGCAAAATTTACTGCCTGAGTGCCAGCAGTTCCTGTCCCAGTGTGTAGGCCAAAGTGTTAATCTTTGTACAGATCCTACAGGGACAGGCCCTGGTGACAGAACAAGCTTGCCTCTCACAACAGGTCTCCTCACTGTTCCTGCGCAGAGGCCCTCCTCTCTCCCTGGTCTATGGCCACTGCTACCTGTGCTGCTGCTTCTGCTACTGGCTGCCACTGTAGTCACTGGCTCAGTGTCCCCCTCTGGGCCCTGATGTCCCCCTCTGGTGTGTTTCTGCACACCAGGCGGCCTGTCTAACTGCTCGGTGGCATGCACATTGCCTGCAGTGCCCAAAGGCTATGGGTGCTGCCACTTAGCATATCCCTTCTGCTCATGTGCATGATCCATTGTCACAGTGGACTACACTTAGAAAAGACAAGCTCAAAGATAAAATTATCAATTTTAAGACAGCCACACCATTACATTAAACCAAGCCTAAGGCCCCTTCTAGGAGCAGAGCTCTGTGAAAGGGCACGTCCATGAAGCTGGCCCTGGAGGTGTGGGTTGGTGTTGTCCATTGCTCAGTTTGGCACCTGGGGCACCATCCTGCTAGTTTTTATTTCAAGTGTGTGCAAACCACGTTTTGTTTCTGTGTTTCAAATTATGCAAAGAACCATTAATTGATTACCTTCCCATTACATTTATACACCAGTTGCTGTTAAATCCACACTAGTGGTATAAAGGAGTGGTTAAGAGCCTGGACTCTGAGCCTGTATCACAGGAACGCCTGCTAGGATACAAACTAGCTAAGTGACCTCCAGCAAGTGAATTAAAGTTTCTGTACTCAGCTTCATCATCCATACAATGGTAATAGTATTGATATCTACTTCATATGGTTGTTCTAAGGTTTCAGTGACTTAATGCTTCTAGCGAGTTTGTAACAGTGCTTAGCACAGTAAGTTCTCAGATAATGTTATTTTATATTATTTTGTCTCTTGTTTTTACTGTTCTTGTACCTTCAAGTCTGTTTCAGAGGACACCTGTTTTTCCTCATGTAAGTTTCCTCCCAAATCCTCCCTTTTCCACTCAAGTATTTTATAGTTCACTGTAGCCCTCATCATTTTTTTTTTTAACCTCAATAGCTATAACATATATGTAGAGAAATGAATTGGAAAAGATCCTGCTGAGGTTCCCTCTAGAGAGGTAAGCAGGCATTGAATGCCCTGTCACGGGGAAACTTCAACCTGGCTGTTTGAATGTTTATAATGAGAATGCCTTTACATTACAATGGGATGGAACTGAATCTGTGTTATTTAAAATAAATGTTTACAATTGTTAAATGCAGTTGGGGTGGGGGAGGTAGGCTTCCAGGGCAGCCTGGTGCTGTGGCAGCCAGGTCCCATCATGGACTGTATCCTCTGAGACTGGACCAGTCCACACATTTCCAGGGCACCAGTCATCTGCCTCCCATCCTTAGCAGTGGCAAGACTTCCTTTGTCAGCAAATCTGACTACCTCTGGTTCAGACCCCTGGCAGCTTTGCCTTTCGCAATATCTTTTGTCCACTCCCCACCTCTCAAAGACACTGAGGAGGAATTTTAGGAGTTAGGGTAGGTACCACTGTACCTAGGTCCAATGCTACCTCTTGTGAAGCCTTTCCTCACACACCCACTGAACGTGTTTGAATTAACTGTGACTGCCTCTTTGTTCCCAGACCTCTAGGTAGCACTTAGGGTTTGACCTTTTCCAGCCTCGTTGTTTTGTTAATTTATTAGATCGTCTATTCCCTAAGGGTACACACGGGGTCTCTAATTCAAGCTTGGAGACCCTGACCCCAACCTGTAACCCGCCCAGTCCTCTTGCCCCCATGTAGAGCTTTAGCACTCCCTTTTTTTCTTTTTTTTTTTTTGAGATGGAGTCTCGCTCTGTCACCCAGGCTAGAGTGCAGTGGTGCGATCTCAACTCACTGCAACCTCCACCTCCTGGGTTCAAGAGATTCTCCTGCCTCAGCCTCCCGAGTAGCTGGGATTACAGGCACGTGCCACCACACCCAGCTAATTGTTTGTATTTTTAGTAGAGACGAGGTTTCACCATGTTGGCCAGGATGGTCTCCATCTCTTGACCTCATGATCTGTCTGCCTCGGCCTCCCAAAGTGCTGGGATTACAGGCATGAGCCACCATGCCCGGCCAACACTCTTGGTTCCTTTTGCCCTTGTCCCTAGCTAGCTCTTTTCGTTATTCAGGTCTCAGCTCCTGTCACCTTCTCTGAGAAGCCTTCCTTGACTACCTCATCTAAAACAGACTGCTTTCCTTTCAAATCATTCTCTATCTCATAACTGGTCTTACTTTCCTGATAGCACTCACCGCAATCGGAAATTCTCTGATTTGCCTCACTTTTTATCCGTCTCCCTTGCTGGAAATGAGTCACAGGAGGGCGGGGACTTGTCTGTTTTGTTTACCCCTAAATCCCCAGTGCCTAACAGTAGGTGTTCAAGAAAATATGTGAATGAAATTCACCTACTAATGAAATTGTATTTGATCATTGACTGTTTCCGCCAGTAGACTGTCAGCTCCATGCAGGCCAGAGCCTTATCTGGGGTACCTCAAAATCCTCAGCACCTAGCACAGTGCATGGTGCATAGTAGATCAATAAAGAACTGTTGGGTGGCCGGGTGCGGTGGCTCATGCCTGTAATCCTAGCACTTCGGGAGGCCGAGGCGGGTGGATCACAAGGTCAGGAGATCGAGATCATCCTGGCTAACACGGTGAAACCCCGTCTCTATTAAAAACAGAAAAATTAGCCCGGCGTAGTGGCGGGCACCTGTAGTCCCAGGTACTCTGGAGGTTGAATCAGGAGAATGGCGTGAACCCGGGAGGCAGAGCTTGCAGTGAGCCGAAATCACCCCACTGCACTCCAGCCTGGGCGACAGGGCCAGACTCCGTCTCAAAAAAAAAAAAAAAAAAAAAAAAAAAAAAAAAAAAGAACTGTTGGTGATTTAATGTTCCACACACACCGGAATTCAACATAGTCCAAATTAAATTTAGTCTCTTCCCCACTAAACCTGTTTTCTCTTCTGCGTAGCCCAGTTCATTCAGTGGCACTGTCATCCATGCTGACACTCAACCCAGAAATGAACTCACACCCCTTTCACTCACTCATCCGCTATTATCAGTTTCCAAACACTGCCTATTCAACCTCCAAAATATCCAAATTATCTCATCTTTTCCTACCCTTTCCCACACTATCCTGGACCAATTTTCCCCCCTACACTAGTGAAACAACCTCAATCCTCCTGACTCCTTGTGAAGCTAAGAAAGCTTAAACTGCAGGACCTGTCACTTTCCATAGGGTCACACAATCATGTGTTTTATAAAGTTCACAAAATATATTTAAACAGTTGCTTCAAAGTGCTGTCCTTTCCACTGAGGGCCTGGCCATACTTTCCCTTGTATTAGGTGGTGTTGGAGCTGCCTGACATTTTTGAGATCCACCTAAGGGGAAGTTGATTGGGGGATACATTTAGGTTGGGTTTCATGGGATATTTGTTATTTAAAAATTTATTTTGTTTTTATTTTGTAGAGACAGGGTTTCACTATGTTGCCCAGCCTGGTCTTGAACTCCTGGGCTCAAGCGATCCTCCCATCTTGACCTCCCAAAGTGCTGGGATTACAGACATGCAATCTGCACCCAGCCCCATAGTACATTTACATGCGCCTTGTATCACTTCTCTTCATAATTATTACACGGGTGTAGGAATTGCTTGTAGAAATACTCTTACTGCCTACCTTTGATCCTAATTTTGTATTCATAAGTCAATTTTTTTTCTTTTCCTTTTTTTTTTGAGATGGAGTCTCGCTCTGTCACCCAGGCTGGAGTGCAATGACACAGTCTCGGATCACTGCAACCTCTGCCTCCCGTGTTCAAGCGATTCTCCTGCCTCAGCCTCCTGTGTAGCTGGGACTGCAGGCATGTGCCACCACATCCGGCTAATTTTTGTATTTTTAGTAGATACTAAACATGGTTTCACCACGTTGGCCAGGCTGGTCTCGAACTCCTGACCTCGTGATCCGCCCGCCTCGGCCTCCCAAAATGCTGGGATTACAGGCATGAGCCACCGCGCCTGGCTGTTTTTTTTTCTTAAAGACGTCTCACCCTTCCTCCTCCAAACCATATAAGCTTCAGGTCCCATTAAACCTGGACCTTTCAGTGCAGTGGTTCAGGCCTGTAATCCCAATGCTTTTAGAGGATCTCCTGAAACCAGGAGTTTGAGACCAGCCTGGGCAATACAGCGAGGCCTGGGCTCTACAAAAAATCAAAAATAACCGAGTGTGGTGGTGTGCGCCTATAGTCCCAGCTACTCAGGAGGTTCTGGCAGAAGGATTGCTTGAGTCCAGGAGTTCTAGGGTGAAGTGAGCTATGATCTCCCAGCCTGAGTTGACAGAGTGAGACCTTGTCTCTAAAACAAACATAAAAAAAAAAAAAAACAAAAAAACCCTAAACCATCCTCTGGGTAAGTCACAAATATGAGACTCAGCTACTCCTGCTTAAATACCTTTTCTTTTTACTAACTGCATACAATCTAAACTCTTTTGCATTTCGCAATCTTTCATGTTTTGACCCTTTACTGTTTGACCTCCTACCTCTCTTCTGTTCTCCTTGTTCCAACAATATTCGACTTTTAGTAAATATTTTTCTATGTGCCCCCATGCATTTGTACACGTTGATCCTTTTGAGTACAATGTTCTCGCTTGTTTATTTAAGTGAACTTATATCCTCCATGTCTCCCTGCCGTCTTTCTTACAGCAGCTGCAAGCAGCTTGTAAGAAGGCTCTTTTGTAGCTTCGTGTTGCATTTTGCAAAGGTCATTTTGCAGGTGGTGTTTGTGTGCTTGCTGCGCCTTCTATTCCAATTGTTTACTCGCAACTTTGTTTGCTGTACTGGCAGATGCCCTCCCACTCCAGAGGCCCTATTTTCACCATTGCATCCCCAGGGCCTAACCCACCATCACTGGTTAGTAAATTGTGTGCACGCACACATTTACTTTTTAAAGCAATGGGACCCTTTAAGAAAATGAAATAGTAAGATAACTCCTAGAGAATTTTCTAGAATGTTTGAGAAAACCTAGGCCATCTTGAAGCATATGTATTAAGCTCCACTAACCCAGCAAAGCTCCACTAACTCAGACTTTCCTCTCATCCCCTATCCCCTCCCCTCAGGCTATAGTCAGAAAATTGTGGGACAGGTGCAAACAAATCCTTGAACTGTATTTGAACTGAAGTGAAACAGTAGGGTCAAAGAAGAGTTCAGAGGGAGTTGTGGAGTTGGCAGAGCTTTAGAGAGGAACTACACTGAGGGCCTGAGGACAGAACGCGGGTAGCACAGGGCGCAAGGTTCAACGTCCCTGATCTGGGACTCAAGTCACTGGCTTCTCGAAGCCCCTGCCTTCATTTGGTGATAATCACAGGGCTTCCTTCACAGGGGTAAGAACAACGCAGAGACCGTGGGAAAGAGCCCAGCCCGCCGAAGGTGCTCAATGAACAGGAGCCGCGGTGAGTACTCCGCCTCTACCCCGGCTGAAGCCCGCCCCCGCCGCCACCTATTAATTTTGTAGTTTGGAGTCACCGAGTTCACTTATTCTCATAGGAGGAGAAGGCTGGGGAGGAGGAGTGTGCGAATCTGGGTAGCTTAACTCCCTGTTTGCCCGGAGGAAGGGGAAGGCTAGGAAGGTTCGGGCCCCACTCAAAATGGAGCCAAACGTCTGCCTCGCCTAAGATGGCGGCTTCTCCGCCTCTGGGCTCAAGGTCTTCAGCGGCGATTGGGCACCTTAAAGAGACTAGCGGGTCCAAAGGTGGCTGAGAACCGCCCTCCTTCTCAAGGTGGCGCCCCGCCCCCTGGCGGCGCCACCCGGAGCCGGCGGCTCGCGGTTCCCCGCCTCCGCCGCGCTCACCTCGCGAGCCCAGCCCTCATAAGATGGCGGTCGCCTTGGCTCTCTGGGAGCGCCGCCACTCTCAACATGGTAGATTTACCCCGTATCTCTCCTCCCCTCTGCGCTTTTAACTTCCTCGTTGCTTTGAATAAACTTTATTGACTACTCCGAATTGCCTACCACCGCCACTGGGCTTCTCCCAACGACTTTTCGGGCTGTGTGCCTCGGCCGTGGCGGCCGGTTCATCTCTTTCCCCGTTGGTTTGCTCGCGACTATCTCCTGCTGGCCCAGCGACGACGCCACTTGCCCGTTCGCCGGGGCGGCCGCCAGGACTAGGCCCAAGCCGCGGTCTCCAGTAGGCCCGAACGGCTGGCCGAGGGGAATGTTGTGGAGGAGGCTGCTCTGA